>NC_142124.1:30130833-30444166 GCF_056152115.1 Neolamprologus brichardi
ATAATATTGCTGGATGCAGTAAACCGTGGTCATAAAGGATTAACGTGGTCAGCAGCAATGCTCAGGCAGGCCGTGGCATTTTAACCATGCTCAACGGGTACTAAGTGTGCCAGGAAAATATCCCCACTCCACTGTACCACCAGCAGCCTAAACAGTTTATACAAAGAGGGATGGATCCGTATTTTTGTGTTGCCTATGTTTTTCCAATCTTCTATTGTCCAATTTCAGTGGGCCTGTGCAGCCTATAGCATCATTGTCTTGTTCTTAGCTGACAGAAGTGGCACTGGGTGTGAAACGCTCTTCTGCAAACCTTGGTTGTAACGTTACTGTTCCCTACAAGCCATTCCTCTGACCTCTCACATCAACAGCACATTTTCACCCAGAGAACTGCCACTCACTGGATATTTTCTCATTTTCAAACCCTTCTGTGTAAACCCTAGAGGTGGTTCTGTGGGAAAATCCCAGTAGATCAGCAGTTTCTGAAAAACTCAGATCAGCCTGCCTGGCACCAACAGCCATGCCACGTTAAAAGTAACCTCACATCAGCCCTTTCTTCCTCATTCTGATGCTTAATTTCTTAAGTTTACTGAGTTGCTGCTGTGTAAATGAGTAACTAGATATTTATGGTAATGAGTAGTGGAACAGGCTTACTGAATGAAGAGACTTTGCCTGAAATGTCTTGGTAGGTGGGGGAAGAAAAAATAAAAAAAATGAACCATATCTCAAAGACACACATAAAAAACTACTTGAATTTTTACTTGAATCTAAAATGTGAATTTCAAATTTCTCAAATGTCAAATGTTAAGTGAAAAAAACCACCAAAAATTCGACAGTGAACAGGCAGCTAATGAGGTTTGTGTTGGTTCTTCAGCTGCCTGCTTGGATATTACCCTGACTGCTCTGCCACAGCACAGCCAACCACTGATATGGAAAATACCCTGGCAGGTTCACTAGAAAGCCTCCAAAGCAGCGACCTGCCACAGGGTTGGACTTAAAATAAATGGAAGAATGCAAGACGTCCAATACCTGGCTTGACATAAAAAGGGAAAAAGCAAAGCTGTGTTTTTTTTTCCAGCAAGGAAACAAGTTTGTTGCTTTCTGAGAAATATCAGGGGCACACCTGGCAGAAGAATGAATAAAAGAAGATGTTTGTGTGCCAGATGCTAGAAAAGAAATCTGCAAGTGCAAAGTCAGTGTTGCTGATAAAAGATCAGTGGAACTGGCCCAGACAAGGCAAACAAAGATACTCCATGGAATCAAGGGTGTCTGGACAGCATATCTTTTATATGTACAATGGAAAAACCTGTTAAGGATTTTGGTCCCATTTGAACTTCAACAGCAAGTGAAGATAAACTAGTGCAGTGTACCGAACAAAGGCGTCTCTGATTGCCCTTAAGGTAAGACATTGTGTATTGATTCTCTATCTGGCAGCTGACAGTTGTTGCAAACACATTATGATGCAATTTGAGGTTCCTTACAAAATAAGACTGGCATCAGGTAGTTAACTCCGCAGCACCAAATGAGTCAAATTAAATAAAGCTTAATGCAAATCACAAGTAAACACAGCTCAGCAAAAATATGCATAAGTACATATAAGCCCTTTTTCCATTAGTACAGCAGTCCCTAACCCCCAGGCCACGGACCAGTACCGCTCCGTGAGTCATTTGGTACCGGGCCGCTAGAGTTGAGGCTCGGGCGTGAAATTTATGTTTTTCAGGTTTTTTTTTTTTTTTTTTAATCGTTTTTTTCATTAACTCGGTCTCCCTGGGTCTTTTCCCGTGTCCGTGGCGCAAAAAAGGTTGGGGACCGCTGCATTAGTACCAACCGGCATCGACTTGCCACAGTTTTCAGGGTTTTCCATTAGGTCATAGTACCTGGTAGCAGGTACTTTTTTTAGTACTTGCTCGATTTCAAGCGATCCGAGCAGGCACTAAAATGTGATGTGGTCAAATTGCATGCCACCAATTGGCTGGTCGGTAGTGTCACTCGATGAGTCACGAGAGTGTCTCGTGCATGAAAATTAAAACAGGCATTTTAAAAAATCCAGCAATGAGGGAAATGGCTACCAAAAAAAAAGCTGTGTTCCCCAAGTCTGACGAAAAGCCACAGACCGAGCAGCAGGTATATTCTTGCCTCGACGTCCCCCTTTTTGTAACGTTCATGTCGCATATTGATTACCTCACAGGACGCTCAGACACATTGCTATTACGATAAGCATGCATGTTAGCTAGCACGAGATTGTAATGAAAATCCAGTTGAATCAAGTTGTGGCGATCCGTGGCAAGTCTGTCGGAGTAGGTGCTAATGGAAGGGGCTATAGTAAAACTTGAGCTTGTAATGCTAAAAGGCTAAACCTTCTAGAGTAGCAGGAGTGCTACTTGCCAGCAGTGTTGCCAACTTAGCGACTTTTCAGACTCCCTTAGCGACTTTTTTTCTAAAAAGCGACTAGCGACAAATCCGGCGACTTTTTCTGGTATTATTGGAGACTTATTTATGACGACTTTTTGACGTGAAAACGTGTATCACTTGGGCACCTCACCTGTGCCAAAGCGCTCACGGGCGGAGGATGGTCCTCCCCCGCTGCTATCAGGGCAGCAAATGTTCACACCTGTGCGTCCAAACTGCAAATGAAACACGCATGAGCGAAGCTGCTGCTCCCGCACTGACTGTAACACAGTCAGTTCTTTTACTGTTATGCTGTTTTGTGGATCACAAGGTTACTTAAAAGGAGCAGGGTTGGAATTGTGACATAAAAAAAAACAATAATTGCTAAAAGGAATTTAATTTGTAGTTCTAAATGAATTCTAAATGCAATTTTTACTCACTTTATTTCTCTTCCACGATGTTGTTTCTCTCTCCAACAATGCAGGTTACAATTACATTAGCATGACCAATTATGCAAATTAGGCGATGACGTCATTTAGCGACTTCTAGCGACTTTTAGGACAACCAATAGCGATTTTCCTTACTGAGGAGTTGGCAACACTGCTTGCCAGATGGTAAGGCTACTAGCCATCAACTGTGGCCTAAAGCAGTTACAGTTTGACAGTTAAATCTTTGGACAGTTAACATATCAACAAAAATAAAATGGCATAAAACGTGGGAAGGGGCTTTAAAGGAGTTAAGCTAATCAGTGTTGGCTTACTGTGTTTACGGCAGTGTTATCAACCTCAAGATTAGTGTTTGACTAGTGAACAAAGCAAAACACCTATATCTGATAGTTTACACTATGCTACAAGTTTAGTTCCTAAAATACTCACTGGGTTCAGTTAAAACAGGGTTTAACAGACCTCTTCCACCTTGTAGTAGTGAAAAAAAAAGCTACAACCTACTTATGGAGCAGGTTTCTAGCAGATGTCACATTAAAGCAGATTTGAATGGCACGTGTAACGTACTGTACATAATGTGTAGCATAGAGCCTGCTAGAAGCTGCCAATCCTCTTAGCGAGGCTCTTGTTTGTTTAGAAAATAAATAGTACCATAGATTCTGTACCATAATTCATATGTCAATAAGGATGTTCAACGGCTTCTGTGATTTTGTTCTACGTTTTCCTGCTCCAGTGCTAAAGGTTTTACAGGAGAACTATTGGCATTCTTTTTATTTTTTTTCTGGTTCATGCAGCTTGGCTGTGAGGCGAAGCAGAGACAGCTTTGTTGTCTTATGTTTAGGTGACAGGCAGGAGGTCCACCCCTCTCGCCCCCACAGATATCACCTCCTCTCCGCTTGGTGCACATCAAGGGGATTAGCGTCTTCCTTCTCGCGTGAAACCAGCAACATCAATGGAGACCTGCGAAAGATTCACCCGGTGTTCTGCATAAAGCGCGAGCTGCCGAGCCGTTTATGCAGCCCTTTGTGAGGTAAACACTTCAACATCAATCGATCGGCTGGGGAACAGGCAGAGCCTTTTACGGATTCACCTTCCCCTCCCACGAAACGAGGGGATGCGGCATCATCTTGATGGGTTTAATTCTGGGGAGAAAAGAAGGGAGTAAAGGTGAAACAGAGGAAGCAGAAAGGAGGAAAAGCGAAAATGACGGCCTCCTCCCACTGGGTTTGGCTCCAGCTGGTGGGAGGAAGTAAAAAATGAAAATTTTATGAAGGCACTTTTGCTTTATGTAAACAACATTTGTTTCTCAAGGCCCGTAAAAGTCAGTTCATTTACCTCTAACTGTCATTATCATTAGAAGTCCTGATCCCAAAAAACTCTTGGTCAGACTCCGGCTGGTCGGATTAAAAGAAAAATGAAAATTCTAAGAAGACACTGAAAATCTTTCCTTCTTTTGCTTTCTGTAAACAATACTTACCTCTAAAGGCCGGGAAACATCAGCCGTGTTCGTTAACATCTAACCGTCATTACCATTAGAAGTGCAGATCCCGAAAAAGTCTTATCAGTGCCTCTATTCCTGTTGATATCAGCACCCTGCCTCCCCCCTTCTCCACTGTGGACACACACACACACACACACAAACACTGTTATCTCTGCTATCTGGTATTTAGCCAACTCAGAGCTAATCCAGTGTGAACCCACTCCCTGGCTTCTGCTCAGCAGTTTGCAAACAGATTTGGAAAACAGACACACACACACACACACACACACAAAGGGAGTCAGAGTGTTTGGCCCTGGAGCAGGGAACATCACGCTCCAGTAATGTGATGCCGAGGCAACACTGCGCTACAGTAGTGTGGCATTAACATAAATGTGCATCTCAGCGCGAAGAAAGGGGAACGCGGGGATATTTGGAGCTGTCTGCATGTGATAGCTGTCTGATTACCTCTGCTGTGACCTCGGTGTCCTCACAACAAACACACACACACGGCATTAAGCTGCCGAAATGTGTCCACCGTGACCAATTCAGTCACTGTTTATTCAGTCTTTTGAGATAATCAAATTTTTCTTCGAGCAAGATGAAATTTCAGGCACTGAGGGAGATAATTACACTGCAGGTCAGAAGACTCGTGCATCGTTGCAAAATTGGGACTTGTTATATGTGACAAAATGTGTGAGAGTAGCAGTCAGACGGCGTGAAGCCAGCCTTATAGAACTGATGTGCTCCTTGTGGTCATTTTATTTTACAGCATGGGGATTTTCTGCCTTCATAAGGACCCTGGAATGCTTGTGTAACTGCTGTTTCACACCAATTATCCGTCCTACTAGAAATTTATGAGAGATATGACTTGTTGTTTAATGGCGGCACTCACATGGTGAACAGTGGGATTAAAATAGAGCACAAAGGTGATCCTACGAGATATTGTCCCTGTATTTGCATTACTTTTGATTTTAAGTAAATCCTGAAATTTGGGAGGAAAATTTCAACAGTCTTTTTCCCGATCACAGAACACCGCAGTAGCTCTGTACCCTCTCAGTGATACTTCAGGGTGTGTGGGAGTTGATCCAACCAATCTCTGAGTGTTAGAGAAGGCATCCAGCTGCATCCCTTGGGTGCCCTGTGGTGGGTGCTTAAGGAGTGTGGGGTATCAGTATGTTTTCACAGGCCATGCACAGCCACACTGAGAGCATGGCTCACATTACTGGAAAAAAGTCAGACTCGTTCCTGATGAGTACTGGATTCTGCCAAGGCTGCCCCTTGTCACAGATTTGGTTCATAACATTTGCTGACCTCCAGATCTCCTCGCCTGATTTTTTGCGGACGATGTCGCCATGTTGGCTTCACTGAAAGGTGACCTCCACCTTGCACTGGGGTGGTTTGCAACCAGGTGCGAAGCGGCTGGGATGAGAGTTAGCACCTCCATATCTGAGGTCATGGTTCTCAGCCCGAAGAGGATAGAGTCCTATTAGGGAGGAGTTGCTTTCCCAAGTGGAGGAGTGCAAGCATCTCTGGGTCGTGTTCAGGAGTGTGGAAAGAAAGTAGCATGAGATTGAAGGATAAATTGGTGCAGCATCTGCAGTGATATGGATGTGGGCCAGTTTGTTGCGGTAAAGTGAGAAGGCAAAGCTGCTGATTTACTGCTGAGCTGCATTCCCAATCTCACCTGTGGCCATGAGCTGTGACCAAAAGAATAAACTTCCTCCAAAGGGGTCTGGCCTCATACGTAAGAGATGAGGTGCAGGAGGAGCTCAGAGTCACCAGTTTTCCTCCACATGTAAGGAACCAATTGAGGTGGTTCAAGCCTCTGACGATCATCTCCTGGAGACCTCCTAGGGTAAGGTGTTTCGGGCATGTCTCGGATTGTTTGGGAACAGAACAGAAGATCTGAGTGTGGTGAATGAGAAGAGGCAGCTCTGGGCTTCTTTGCTTTGACTGCTGACTCCCCTGCAACCAGAATATTAATACATCTGTTTTAAAAACCTTTTCTGTCAAGTCTTTGCAACTCGGGGAAAACAAACCCTGTTCACGTCTTTATTCCCCCAGTTTTAGTATGGAGTGCATACTCAATGCCTATCAGTGTTGCCAGCATATAGGGGTAAATAATAAAGGTTAGCAAAAGCTTAGCAACTGCAGTAATCACATTACATGTAACATGTCTGTCTAATGTCAGTGTTTATTGTATATAAAAGGATCTCAGATGACCAGTAGCATCACAGGAAAAAGATATACTAAGTTTCAATGTTCTTCCACAGAACAGTGTTTCTCTGTGGTGAACTGAATCAACAGGACAAGCCCCTGCGGCTCCTTTCTCACCTGTGTGTGAACAGACCGTTTTGCATAAGCAGCTTTTTTTAAATGAGCTACTGCTGTGTTTGGCAGCCACATAGATGAATAGTTAGCTTAGAGCCGATTGGTCACTTTCCAACAGGTCTACATAAACATTAAAGCATTAAAAAAGAAAGAAATCCCCCCTTTTTAGATGCTGTCTCATTTTCCACGTCAACCTGTTCACACTTTTGTGAACTGCTTATGCACCGGCGATTTTCCACCCATATGTTTGCGTGACTTGGGCAAATTCTACACTAAACTTTCTCAGCTGTGAAGACGGCTGCTTTCCCCCCCTAACAATAAAACAACATTCTGAGGCTGCAGCTACTGTGTGACTCATTAGGATGGATGCCTTGTGGAGTGCAGCGCTACACTGTTGATAGGATTTTAAATCCTTCCACTTCCCTCGCATGTTCTCTTTCTTTCTGTCTCGCTCACTTGGTCTGTGGTTTTCCTCAGGAGACCAGGTTAGATAAGACCGCCTGCGCTATAAAAGCAAGAAAGAGCCCGGGGAGAAGCGTACGACACATGGGAGCGCTCTCGGCAAGTTTAAAGCAGGAGACATGATGTGCTGTTCTAAGGCGATAAACATACATACACATATATGAAATATGTGGGTGACAAACACAGACAACCCATTTTCTTCCTCTCATCTGATCCTTCTTCACCCTGTCTCCTCCTCCTCCTCTCTCGAATGTTTCTAATCGTGGATCCCCCTCGAGGCTGTCGCGTTATTATGGAATTATTTTTATTGTTCGGTCTGTCTGGGCCAGCACGAACCGGTTGACCACGTCTCATTCAGACACACACAGACACATACACACTAAGATTATATATATATATATATGCATATATATCAGAAAACTGTTTATTGCACCTGTTCCTGCTGTGTGCCAACAGCCTGCTATGACTGCACATACAGCTCCGCGCCGTTGACTCAGTGTTGTGTAACAAACAGATCGACTCTCTCCCCGCCACTTTGCTTGGGTTGGCAATTGTTTGATTTCAGTATCTCACAGACAGCACCGCGGTGGTCAAGTTAATGAGCAAAAATCCACCCCCTCTTAGCGCTTTTAAGGGAAGGCGTTCATAAAAAAAAAAAAGAAGAAGAAGAAGCCAAACGCTGATCATTTTAACAAGCTGCACGGTGCGTTTAAAAAACTTTTTTCTTTCATACACTGGTGGGGAATTCCTCATGTGGAAGGGTCACATTTGTTTCCATTTCGGCAGTGCATGTGAACCAGCAGTGTATTAAGGAAAGTTCAAGAAGTACATTTGTTTTTATAAAAGCCATTTGTTTCAGAATTAATATGATCATTAATTGAATAAAAGACTAAAAGATCTGTCATTTATTAAAAGGTTGTTAGGTTTGTTCTCCCTGAGTCTGGTTCTGCTGGAGGTTTCTTCCTGAGGTTTTCCTACCCAGTGTCACCAGGTGTTTTTGTAGGGTTTTTACCTTATAATATGAAGCGCCTTGAACTGAACTGAATTCAAAAAGAAGAACTTTAGTCTTCCCCTTCTAGTATGTGTCTAGTTTTTAAGCTTTGACCAGCCGCACTCGCGTGGAGTTGCGTTATGCGTGGGGTTGTCAGAGCTTTTATATACCGGGAAGATCGGGGGCTCTACTTTCAGTTTTAGCCTCATTAAAATCAGTTTCAAGCCAGTGTTTGTGGTGGAACTGTGCTACTACAAGTAGCGGTAAGTTTAGTTCACCCAAAGCTTTTAAAGTTTCTTGATTTCTTGAAAGAAAACGAGTTAACATTGATTTAGCTCCTTGGCTAAACTAACCAGATTGCTAACAAGCTCAAGTAGTTCCCTTGAAAGAGGATAAGTCTGTTTTCTGCTCCCTACACTCGCGTAAGAAAGATACAAGCTCCGAAATGACAGACCAATGTAATTCATTTGTATTTATACTGTTTTTAAAAGCAGCAAAAAGCAAGAGGGCGTGAAAACAAATAAACTGCATGCATCCCAAACTTCACATTAATTTGTGTATATAGGCATCAGCTGTGAAAGCTGATATTGTGACTGCAGCTTAACTTGCACTGAAAAATAGCTTCTAGCTAGAGCAAACTTGTGACAGTGGCAGAACCAATACAAAAACGACAGAAATTATAGTCACAGTAGTTCTTTATGTGCGAGTCAGATTTGTAGAAGTTACACTGGCTTCAACATACCCACACAGTTATATGCTCACATTGAAATGGATCTGACAAGAGGCCATCTCTCTAATGCTTATTTTATAGTACTGTTTACACAACCTGCACAAACGTGCTCATGTGCAGGACTCCAAAAACCAAACAGCACGTAGCAGCGACTGTGGATAAGTCAAATGTGGATAGTACAGATAGTAGCGGCGGTGGACACTTTTCATAGTTTTAACACTCGGTTTCACTCTTTTGCTTAATGTTGCAGGCTTATGAACCCACATCAGCACAAGCAAGAGAAGCCCATACACTAGTTTTAGCACATATTTTGGACACTGCCTCCATCTGGCAGCAGACACTTTCTGTAGGGAGACGGGCTATCCGTAGCCGGCTATGGTCTGCCAACAGAGAACCGTCCTCAGCCCATAACGGCCCCCTTCACCCCATCATGGCAGTAGCACTGCTCAAGATGTGACCAACCCTCTGACGCTAATCAATGCAATACACCCCGGGCATTGCCAGGGACTGACCCGTGTGTGTGGCTGTGTGACACGCACACAAACACAAGCACACACCTCCTCAGACAGCCGACCGATTACGCATCACAACACAGCTGATTTGCCCCGTGGCTTGACACTCGCTGTCCACTTCGATCACGTTACCCTTCCCGGCGAGCCCAGCGCCGTGTGTTTGCCTGTGCCCGAGTGTTTACATGCACTGGGTTCATCTGGATATTGCTGTTATTCCGCAGCGCTTTCAGCAATGTAATTTGTCACTACTTGTAAAGTGTTAAGCAGAGGGAAAAAAGCTGAAGGCAACAGGATGGAAGAAAAAGTGTGTCGTGGATTTCGGTCTAGTAGCTCTGCATTTTATTTTTTTCTAAGAAGGGGTCATGCTGGGTGATACTTGGAAAACTGTATGAGGGCTTTGACAGAGCAGTCTTAGCCTTAAATATATCTGTGCTCAGAAATAGTACTCTGCCCGAGGCTTTGAGCCATTCCAATGATATACCGTGGCTCACAAGCCAAATAAAGCCTGTGCAAACAGCCTCGAATTTCCCAACAAACACTTTACTGGAGCTTCGCATTTGAACCCCCTCTCCCTGAAATTGAGCTGGCCTCATCCCAGCAACTCTTAACTCCCTCTGCTAAGGAAAAAAACGCTCTCTTGTTCGCCTGTAAACTCCCTATTAAAAAGATCTGCGGGCCAGACCACACTCCTCCACCGTTGTCAGATGGCCGCTGTTTGCAGTGGCAGAGGCACAGCATGAAAGGGTCTCGGGGTTTAAGGCAGCTACTAGTTTGGACGTCAGAGGAGAAGTGCCTTAAGACAAAAGACTGCTGGGGCATAGGCGGACTTAAAAGCCGATGTGAAACGCAACCTGTTGTTAAATATTATAAAATTTTAAGTTTTACTGTTGGAGAAATATGGATGCAGGCAGGGTAGGGATGTATGGGCAGATGTAAGATATACACCAGATGGAACCAGACACACATACACACTCATTCTGAGTCTGTACTATTTTGGGAGATGGGGGAAGAAAATGGTCTAACTTGGCAAGTGTAAATATGTGTACTAGTGTAAGCAGTGGGTCTCTGGCAGGTCTGCAGATATGGGGGAAGTATAGGGTCTGGCACATGTTTAGTGTGGTGTCCCATTTTTTTTTGTGCATCTGGACTTGATAACTTTCCTCTTTAGCAGTAGCCAGAGAGAGAGAGAGAGAGAGAGAGAGAGAGACCTATGCAGTGACATCTCTATCTGTCTTGATCTGGACTGACTTTGAAACTTGGTCACAGCGGAGTAGTTTCTATATAATCAGGAAGGAGAGAGTGCGCGCCACGTGAAATGAGAAACACACTCCTTTCCATCCTCCATAGAAACACGTGTCTCAGTATGGACCGGTGTTGTTTTTAAAGCTGCTCTTGGTTTTTGTGATTTAAGTGGATGGTTTACATTTCGTGTAAATCTTTTAAGCCACATGGTGAGAAACTTCACCATTGTTTATTTTTGAAAGGACCGAGGTTACATGCTGCCATTTAGGGGTTCAAGCAGGTCGTTAATTTTTAAAATGAAATATTGCCAACTGGACCGTAAAAAACCTCGAATACCCCAGAAACAGCTTTGGTATCAGCATATCATTGGAACGTTAGCTCTAGTGTTTTTAACTGTATCGGCAAAGGCAGCTAGCTTTTTTAAAGTGCTTAAATGTTTTTCTAAGAAAAGAAAAGTTTGTACTATTCTGAATATGTTTAAAACTTCATAAGGTTCATAATGGTTTTTAAAGGTTTTGGGAATAATGACTGGGATCGCAGGGCAGCACGGTGGCACGGTGGTTAGCACTGTTGCCGCACAGCAAGAAGGTCCTGAGTTCAATTCCACCAGGCCGGGGTCTTTCTGTGTGGAGTTTACATGTTCTCCCCATGTTTGCGTGGGTTCCCTCCGGGTACTCCGGCCCCGCCTCCCACCGTCCAAAGACATGCAACTTGTGGGGATAGGTTAATTGGATAACCCAAATTGCCACTAGGTGTGAATGTGAGCGCGAATGATTGTCTGTTCCTGTGTGTTGGCCCTGCGACAGACTGGCGACCTGTCTAGGGTGTACCCCGCCTCTCGCCCTATTACAGCTGGGATAGGCTCCAGCGCCCCCCGCGACCCTGAAAAGGATAAGCGGAAGCGAATGGATGGATGGACTGGGATCGCATTGGGAATTATTCACTAAGGAAAACATTCAAGACACTTACCAATTTTCTCATTTTTCAAATGCTGTGGGGACTTTAAGAGAGCTGTGCATAAATGAAAGGCTGCAAACCTCAATGAACAGAAGCAATGGTGTAAAGAAGGGTGGGCCAAAGTCCCTCTACTATATTTAAAGACTGCTAAGGTTACACAGAAAACAATTAGTTCAAGTTATTGTCGGTAAAGGTGGTTTTACAAGCCACTGAATTGTCGGGTGTACACCGTGGGGTGTGTAAATAATGACACAGTGCAGTGTGTCGTATTTACACTATTTTAAGACCTTTTAAAGACTCAATCATTTTTATGATGTAAAAAACTCGATAGAGGGTGAACTTTTTATTTATTTGTACCATGACCTAAATGCACAAATGAACAACTGGCTAATGCGTCAGAGCTAACAGGCTATCTCTTTGTGCTCAGGGATTCTCTCCTTTCCTTCATTGGAGTGAATTACACCAAAGTCAAACTCCAAAAGCAAAGCCTGCAGACATTTGGCGTGGATGCTATCAGATCCACTGAATGTGACAACTGAAGTAGAAGGATTCCATTTTTAATCTAAAATTTCACTCTTAATTTCAAATGTTAGTGTGACTGAAGCCTAACGACATCAGACAGTACAACTTGAAAGAACCAGATTAATATGGGGAGCATGCTTATTTGTTTTCTTGCTGAGAGTCAGATGAGGACATCGATAGCAAGCTTGTGTCTGTGTACTGTAACATTGCCGGGGGCAGTTAGCGTAGCCTAGCATTACAAGTCGAAGCAGGGGGAACTAGCTTGTTTGGCTATGTCAAGTTTTAGAAAGTGAAGGTTACATTTCTGTTTAGAAAAATTGCATTTTAGTTCACATTACAGCAGGAAATACAGCTGTTTAGCTAACCAGTGTGGGTCGTTTATGTGAACAATCCCATTTTAGTGGGACCTTAAAGGTACACGGTGGATTTTTTTCCTCCAGTGTTTTGTTTGATTGCCTCTGATCTCTTCAATCTGAGCGAACCAGTCTTTCTGATATGTCCAGAGCCACGACACCGAGGTTAGTCCTTAATAGATTAACTTTGCCGACTGACAGACCACAATAAATCACAAAAGCTTTACAGAAGAAAACTAAACTAACCCTTCAAATGCCTGGACCAGCTTCCATTTTCAAGGTGCTGACCTAAACAGAAAAACACAGAGCCAGCTGGATTTCACTGTACAATTTGATACATTGTTTTTTTTCTTCTGTAACTCCCCGGGGCCTAAGGATGTTCTCCCCAGGATAAAGACATTGTTAGTGTGACTGAGGTATGTGGCTTTAGAGACCGGCTGCTAACGTTAGCCAGATATATTTGCTTCACTATTGGTATTGATCCAAGTTGTCGATTCTTGCTCTGGGGAGCAATTATTACACACAGCAAGTCAGGACAGTCAGTGCAAGAATGGATGCAGTCGGTCCACCCATGGAAGAAAATGCACCTCACTGCACACACACACACACACACACACACACACACATCTACACCTGTTTGAAGAGTGAACACAACGAGCTTGTGCTCCGACGAAAAAAAGAAGAAAAAAAAAGAAAAATTAAAACTAGCAGCGAGCTGAGTGAAGCTGATATAGCCTCAACAACCGAGCGAGAGATGCCAAAACCTCTCCTCCACACACACACACACACACACCTCCTCTCCTCCTCCTCCACCTCCTCTACTCTCTGCAGCTGAGAAGCAAAGCAGACAGATAAGCAGGCAGCCAGAGACGGACTAATCCTCCCACAGTGAGAGACGTTCCGGATAGTATATGATGGGAATCAAGCTAAACTGACAGTGAGAGAGAGGGAGGCTACATGGGGAGGGATGAGAGGCAAAAAAGGCAAAAAGTGAGGTGAGGATACAGATTAGCAAAAGGTGAGGATGAAAAAAAAGGGAGAGGATTTTTAAAACGTTCTTAGTGTGAAGCGAGGGCTGAGAGTTCGATCGGATCCACAAGTTTTTTTTCCTTCTCTCTCTCTCCTCCCCCTCCTCCTCGCATCGTGCCACCGTCTCGCACTGTTTTTGATAAACGTTGCAATTTTGCAACCATTTGCTTGCTTATTCGTCTCTCAATCATTCTTGCCGATTCTCTCTCTCTCTCTCTGTCTGCACCCCCCCTCCCCTCCCACAGCATCCCTCTCTCTTTCTCCCTCCCGCTCGCTCTCACTCTCCCTCTCTTTCCCAGTCTGACTGAGGCTGATGTAGGTCAGTGCGTCTGGAGCCTGTCTGGAGCTGCTGGCGAGCCTCAGAGCTCCACGCTTGGTCCTCGACGACCCTCGCAGCGGAGGGCTGCCTCTGTGCCCGAGCTGAGGACGGACGCCGTTCCCTGGGCTGTGTGAGGACAGGACCAGCTCGCCTGACCTGACTCGCCTGGAGGAGGAGGAGGGAAGAGGAGGAGGAGGGAGGGAGAGCAGGGTGACGCGGGGTGTCTGTGTACTTTGGAAAGCTAAGGCGGTGCATGTTTGCATGTGGGTCGTAGATGCACGCGCACAACAGCGAGGGCGAAAATGCAAGAGATAGTAATCGTTGTCTCTCTTCTCATCGACGCACTTAAAAGAGGGGTAGGGGGGTCATTTTCATGCAGTGCTTCCTTCGCATCCCCTTTTTCTACAACACACACACACACACTGTCTCTTTCTCTAACTTCATCGTGATGCTTTATGTCTTTTTCCTAGACCCAATTCTTTGACGTATGCAGCCATCGAAGTCTCTCCAAACACCACAGCGACCCAGCAAACTCCAAACTGATGCGCCTCGTACGACAAAAACAAAAACCAAAGAAAAAAAAAACATTTGAAAGCAACAGCGGTGTTTTTTCTTTCTTCTTTTCCAGTATATCCATTCCTTTGCGGCTCCTTATGGATCCACTCCGACTGATGTCCTTTCCCTAAAATACTGAATACTGAGAGCATCCTTCGACCGCCGCGTGCCCCTTTTTTTTAAATAAATGAAAGCCAACGAGTGCAAGGACGACGATGACGACTTTTGCAAGAGAGCGAAAAAATCCGCCGCCGACTTCACCGTCTCCTGATTCTGCTCACCTTTCCCTTTGTCCCCCCACTTCTTCCTCATTCTCCGCTCTCATTCTCTGCTCCTTCCCACTCCTCTGGCTTTTAGACAATGCCCCCCCCCCCCCTAAAAAAAACCCATCGTTGTATCAGAGTGTCTGAGTGCAGCTGTGAGAGTGGCAGTGTTGTGTAGTGTCTGAGTCTGTGCTCTCGATTTGACTCTGAAGCACATCTGGGTCCTGCAGCGGCACGTCGGTGAGTTTGTTGTTGTGTGTTTACGCATCTGTGTTTGTGTGTCTGTATCGGCGTGACACAGCGCCCGCCTTCTTCGCTACCCGGAGCAAAGGACGTTTGGAATTCCTGGGGCGTGGCGTTGCCGGCCTGACCACACCTCGGGTGTTTCCCTTCGTCTGATGCCCGTTACCTTCTCTCCACCTAAACTCGTCCGAATCCTCCGGATTATAGCGGAGAGGGCAGAGAGTCAAGCCGGGACTCCGTTCTGAACAACAGATTGTTCATTTCACTGTCTCGCCTCCTGCTTTGCATTGCCGCTCTCTGGCTCGCTCATATTGCCCCGACCGAGGATGCAACTCTACGGTTCTTAAATGTGACGGCAAAAAAGGACAGAGGCTTCAAAGAAGCACAAAACAAAGAGTTTTTCCCCCCAATGTGAACATAAAGAAGGAAGTAGATGGACAAAAATAGCTATTTTGTGTACAAAACATCGTAAACGCCTGCACTGTGTGACAGAACATCACGCAGCAGTGCTACGAATTAAGGCCTCAAACTCATCAAACAGACCTGTGAGGCGGTCCCTGATCTTTAGCCTGTTCGAACATGTGAGAATATGTCGGACAAAGGCGGGAGAGAAAACAAGCTGCCGTCAGTGCTGCTTATCAGAGTTGAAGATGAAATGCAGAGGGGCAAGTGGAATAAGTAGGCACTGTATGTTCCACGGTAACTTAAAAATAACTGACTTTGTTGGTGCTGTTGTGTAAGGGCTTACAGCAGTAGGTGGGTGATATGGTGAGATGGCCACCTGCACTGTCTGCCACATCCACACAAAACACAGAGGAGACAAACCAACTGTGGATGAGTCAGAGAGAGAGAGAGAGAGAGTGTATGCAAATCTGTGCTTACTCTTCAGTTTTTCTGTTTAACTGCAGGGTGGAGGGGACTTCCCACTGGTTCTCAAACATTCAATCCCTGGAAAAGCTCCAATTCAGTTAGAGCAGGACACACATACACGCACGCATGCCTGCTTGCGTACACACACACACATACACACACACAAAGGCCTCATTGTGTTTGACCCCGGATGACGAGCAGGCAGGTCAAAGTGGTGGGTCATTGAGAGGCGGTTGAAAAAGGCAAGTGCATGGTAATGAGTAGCTCTGCTAGAGATAAACGCTCTCACATGCTTTCCCTTCCGTGCGGCCAATGGCGTGCACTTATACTGTGACTTTTAAAGCTTAATGTGTCCTTTACACACACACACACACGCACACATGTGCCAATGCTCATGGCAAGTCAGAAGTACCCCCCCCCATGACACGTTGGACATGACATAGACGAGCCACGGATCGAGGCGGTCTCCTAGTCCCAGCTGCCTCTCAGCCTCTTAAGCCCCACCCCTCACTTTTCCCCCTTTTTACGACACACTGTGATGACTGTGTGCCCCCCACCACCCTCTCCTGCTGGGTCATGAAGGTCTCAGCAACAATAAACTCCCAGCGAAGTCATGTGATGCACACTCATTAAACCTACAGTTTACTCCGGGGTTCTTCTAACATACTGGGTTATTGTTTATGTTCTACCTTTAAAAACAACAACAACAAAAACATGCATATTAAGCACTTTGTCTCTCACATTTGTTTTTCCAGCAGCTGTACACCCTGAGATCATTTCAGGGACACATGAGTTTTCCAAGGATGGCAAAATGGAAACACATCAAAAACGCACAAAACTACTTATTTCCCTTCCTTTAATGCACAAAAAAAGCCCTGAACCCCCCCCCCTTCCCCAGGTCACCATCCTCCAAAAACCCACACTGGTGTAACTCCAGCTCTACACCCTCCTGCAGCACTCTCTCATAACAACACCAACACCCCCCTCCTTTTTTTAGGTGTCAGCAGAGGTGGGACTGAGCGCCGGTGTGTTTGGGGTAAACACGCGACTCCGGCAGCTCCAAAGATGACTGGGCTGTGGGGCAGGGTGGCGTGATAAAGACCTGGCAGGGATCACTGCGGTGCATCTGCCGGCAACACGGTGGAAAGCTACCTGACAGTTGCTTCTCACACATCAGATAAGATTACAGGTAGACCTGCTCCACCTGTTTAAACAAACCCATGTGCACACGTGCCGCTGTGTGTGTGTGTGTGTGTGTGTGTAGCCAGGGAAAAAGAGATAGAGATAACAGACTAATCCAGTGGCAGGTGCATGCTTGTAATTGGGACGGCTAAAGATATAGACTGATGAAGGAGCTCATTATTATTTATGTGTTTGATTTATGTAAGGACAGAGGGTGTGTGTGTGTGTGTGTGTGTGTGGTGGGGGTGAGCTGTTTGTGTGCATTTTTAAAGAGTGTGTGACTTCTTTTGAGCTTCTCCTTGTGAATTAAGCACAACGCAGATGTTATGTCACAGATTTGAAGACCAGATCAGACAGATATAAATAGAAGTTAAACATCAGTTCTAGTTATCGATCAGCGACTAAAGGTCAGACGTCACCCCTGCTTTACTCGTCGGATGGCGCTCACGTCAGTCAGCTGCAACAGCAAAAAAAAAGAAAAGAAAAGAAAGGAGGCCTTTGCCAACCAGCCGATGACATCACCTGCATGATTTAATGATGGCAGCTCAAAGCGGGCGATTACAGCATGGAGATACATCCTGCCATACACGGCAACACACAACCACATACATACACACACCATACAGCGTGGCTCCTTTTGGCTCTAGCCTGACATCTAGCGACACAAGCTGTAATGTGATATTTACATGACACTGACATGTTAACATAATGGGTCTGAGGAGGAGGTGGTGGAGGAAGAGGAGGAATCTGCACTGTGGAGTGTGCTGAGCTGCTAGGTGTTTAGTGGGGACTCTTGTTTTCTCACTTTAATACCGGTTGTTGTTGGCTTCATGGTTCACCGCAGCCCCCGCCCCCTTGCACCGCCAGGATGCACGGAGTAAATAAAAGCTGCCGTCATCTTACCTGAGTCTCTTTTTAAATCTGTCGGCTGTGATGTCATGGCGTGTTGTAAGGAGTCGCAAATAGCAGGTTTGGGGTGAGATTGTTTTTTGGGTGGGTGTTTTCTCAGCATTTCCTTGCTTTACCCCTTCAACCGACAAACACTCAGACACATTACACAGGATCTATATTTAGTCACTACCCAACCACATGAAGCTAATTTGGATCTAAGTATATCCCTCACAGCCAGGAAACGGACACACACACACACACACACACACACACACATACATACACACACACACACACACACACACACACACACATACATACATACACACACACACATATATATATATATATATATATATATATATATATGGACACACACACACCACAAGTTTGCCTTCCTTCAGTGGAGTCTGACAGGAATGAGGTCAGACACACGGATCCTCATTGCACATTATTATTATTATTATTATTACCAGTTTTTTTTGTCTTTTTTATTCAGCCAATGGCAAGAGGAGGTGGGAGTGGTCCGACTCAAAAATCGGGATGGCGACAGGCGCTGATTGGCGCTCACGTCTCGCGATAAAGCTATAAAAGGGCGAGGTTCTCGTTGTTGTGTTTACAGTAATATCAGGGAGCTCGCAGGGAAACAGGGAGACTATGAGAAAGCGCAGCAGCTCCATTCAGCCACATGGTCTCTCAGCCGCACGGAAGAGCTGCGCTGCTCACAGCCAGGTTCACGTAAGGGACTCGCACTGCTGCGGCCCACAGCGGCGCGCTTTCAGCCTTGCTCTGCGAGTGTTCAGCCGCACAGGCAGTTGAAAATTAGTTTCCGGATTATTAGTTTAAAAAAAAAACTGTCGCTGAGAAGCGCAGAAGAAGAAAAGTTAAGAAGCCCGAGCGTCTCCAAAGCGTGCTGAACTGAAAAGAGAGAGACAGACTTGGATGGACTTTTTTTGTTTAGAGACCTGCTCACAGCAGTGCTCCGACTCCACCAAGAAGTGAGGAATACGTTTTTGAAAAACTTTGTGAAAGCACTGAGCGGTGTTTTCAGACACTTTGGAGAGAGATGGTGCAGCACATGAGCCAGACAGAGAGCGCCCACGCTCATTCCCCCGGCGGGGACTCCACGGACACGGGAGAGATGGACCTGGAGATGGATGCGTCTCCTACCCCGGGGTCCCCCTCCTCCCGGGAGCGGAGCGACTTGGCGTGGTGCAAAACTCCGACGGGACACATCAAGAGACCCATGAACGCGTTCATGGTGTGGTCCCAGATCGAAAGGAGGAAGATCATGGAGCAGTCGCCGGACATGCACAACGCGGAGATCTCCAAGCGGCTCGGGAAGCGCTGGAAGCTGCTGAAAGACACGGACAAGATCCCGTTCATCCGTGAGGCGGAGCGGCTCAGGCTCAAACACATGGCCGACTATCCAGACTACAAGTACCGGCCCAGGAAGAAAGTGAAGTCAGGGAGCGGGGCGAGTAAGCAGGCGGACCGCGGGGAGAAGAGCGGGGAGCGCGGCGCCAAGTCCGGGGTCAAGAGAAGCCCCGCGTCCAAAGGAGTGAGCAGGACGCACAAGCAGGGGGGCGTGAGGAGCGCGGCGGCGCAGGACTACGCCTCTCCCGGTGACCACCAGTCGCTCTTCAAATCCAGGTCGGTGTCCGGGGCCAGGCAGATCCCGGAGAAGCGCAGCGGAGAGGCTCGGCGCGCGCACATGTTCGGAGGGGCTGGCAGCCTGGAGAGCGGGCCTCCGTCCGTGGGAGTCCCGGCCAGTCCCGCCTTGAGCAGCTCGGCGGAGTCCAGCGACCCGCTCAGCCTGTACGAGGAGCAGAGCCCGGCGGCCAGCGAGACCTCGCACACCGCGCGCCTCAGGTACACCCGCCCTTCTTCTCCAACACCGTCGGCCTCTCACTCCTCCTCCTCCGTCTCGTCCTCGTCATCGGATGAAGAGTTCGAAGACGAGCGGCTCGACCTGAACCCGAGCCCCGGCTTTGAGAGCATGTCTCTGGGCGGCATGGGCTTCTCCGACGCGGAGCTGGACCGGGACTTGGACTGGAGCTTCGGGGAGTGCGGGGCGGGCTCCCACTTCGACTTCTCCGACTACTGCACCCCAGAGGTCAGCGAGATGATCTCAGGAGACTGGCTGGAGTCCACCATCTCCAATCTGGTGTTCACCTACTGAAAGGTGGGAGAGAAGCGCGACGCCCGCCCCACCACCACCCGCCCAGCAACGTTTTGAACTGTTCAAACCCACCCCACCCGACACCTCAGACAGGCGTGTGCGTCCACACCAGAAGATTTCCGCTGTTCTTTCACTAAATGAGGGAGAGTGAAAACGGGAAAGAAAAAGGTAGGCCTGTGTGCGCGTTGAAGCCCAGGCACGCGCTGCTCACAGACTTGTTGGAACTGCGCTCGGTGCGCTTGACGGGAACGCGCAGACCTGTGGGGAGGAGGGGGGAGGTGGGGTGCTTAGTTTGCATTTGGACTCGGAGGAGGAGTGAATGTAAGCAGAGAGCAGTGATACAGACTCGAGCTCGACTGTTCAACCCAATCCGCACAGGATGAAGACTGAGACTGAACATTTGAACATTGATGTTATTTTTGAGGTCGGGACACTTACTGGAGAGCTCGTCGTGTTGGGTTTTTTTATTTGTTTGTTTAAAGATAGCCAATTCACATTGACCATCGAGTTGCTATTCAGGTGTAGTTTTTTTTCCGAACTAGAAATGTTTTTAATATCAGCAAGCATGCCCTCCACGTTGAGGAGGATTTTGTTGTTGTTTTAAATGCGTAAAAAGGAAGAAAAAAAAGTTCATTGCTGCGTAATTACGCAATTTGTGTGACCATAGGACTCAATTCACGATCACCAGCTTCTCTTTCAACGGCAGGACTTTAAACATAGACTGACTCCAAACTTCAGAAGCCCCTTTTCTGAACACTTTTTAAAACACTCAGTGCACAATTCAGGACCAATGCTTTTTCCTCTCCCCCCTGACGCGCATTCTTTCTGCCTAGTGCTTCAACTTTGTAGTTTCTCTGTGTCAGATGACGTTTTTTTTTTATATCGATGTATTTATACCGGCCAAACTTTTTTATACATAGAAGTATTGTTCTCGTACAGGTCTCGTTTGTGTTTGTGCACATAACACCTGTCTGTATCCAGCGCGGAAGGGCTAGAAGTGTATCTTATTTAAAACAAAACAACAAAAAAATGTCCGACTTCTCTCACTTTTATGGAGATTTGAGTGTGTCATGATTTTCTACTTGTATTTTTGTACAAAATCTATAGAGAAAAAAAGGAGGGGGGACGTTTTTTTTTTCTTCTTCCGGCGAGTGGGTAGCCTACAACATTGTTGTTTGGATCTACATTGATGTTTTAGTCGTGCAGAGAGAGGGAGGGGTGGGGGGTTTGTTTGGCACAATCTGACCTCACAGTGTTTACAGTATTTACCCACATGCTTCTTAATGGCACAGTGACTCCAGCTTCACCAGCGAAGTAAACAAAGCGCCACTGAGGCTCCCAGCCTGAGTGGTGACTGTGTTTCCAGTACAACACAGACCTAAAAGAAAGTTTAGGCACGAAAGATCCCAGAGAGTCACTGTTTGGATAGAGCTAATACCTCTGTGTGCTTTTTTTTTTTTTTTTTTTTTTTTTTTTTTTTTAAATTATGGAGATAAGTTTTATTTGAACCACTGGATGGAATTTCACACTCATTCCACTTTTTGCCTAGACTTTTTTGGAGGGAGGGGAGATGTATGAAGTGCTTCATCTGTTATTGCGCAAATTGCATTGAAAAAAAAAATAGTATTTAACCTTTCTGTACCTGTTGGCTAAGTATAGCAGGCTAATTGTTTTCCTATATTATGGCATGGCAAATAGCATTTGTATTTCAGATTCAGGTATATGTAGCTATAGCTGTTGTGTTTAAGATTTTTAAAGAATAATAACGAAATATTTATGTAAACTGACTGTACTATAAGCAAAGATTGTGTGTTTTTTTTATGTATGATGATGATGATTGACAGGCACTAGGACAGCCATCTTTGGACATGTTGAAGATGATTGTGGTCCAGGAGTTTCTTTCCTTTCTTTTTTTTTTTTTCTTCTTTTCTTAATTTTCTTTTAAAGATTTTTTTTCTAGCGTCCTTTTTTTTTCTTTCATTTGTGCAATATGCTGTGTATGATCATGTTTTGTCCAATCATGCCAATATCATTTGATGTTTTATGCTCAAAAACCAGCCAATGTTTGGGTCAATCACTGCCTCTCAGACCTCTGTACAGATTGTCGTTTTTTATTTTTTTTATTTTCTTCCAAGAAGGAAATAAAATCAGCTGGAACTGAAAATGTTTCTCGTCTGTGTATATACAAGTTTACTAGCTTTTACATAGTTCGTACCTTCCTAGAGGACAAACATAAGCACCGCCGTGTGGTTAGCTGACAGCAGGCTCTCCAAAATCTCCAATCTGGTGTTTACATCCTGTCTGAGCGTGAGCGTGCGTGAACATGTGTGCAGCTCACGGGGGTGTTTGCCGTAGGTAAGTGTGCAGCTGCAGACAGTGAATCAATAGGCACCCAGTGAATCGATAGGAGTGGTCTCCTCCTCTCTCGCTTACTCCATCTCATTCTGCACGTGCAAAAAACGTGGCTGCCATGGAAACACTGTATCCAAGAGAGAGGTTGCAATCCACTGGGGAGCAGTACGGCACTCGCCCGTGTGTGTGTGCGTGTGTGTGTGTGTGTGTGAGATGGATAAGGGGACACAGACTGATCCATCAGAGTGGGGTGGTGGAAGGGGGATAAAGGGGGGTGGCAGACATTTCTGCAAGGCATGACTGGAATAAAGGAGGCATGTGTCTGTGTGTGTGTGCCAAAGGGAGGGAGGGAGGGAAGGAGAGGGTAGAGAAGGGGGGTGTTTGTCTGTCCTGGTGGATTGTGCAGGAGACTGCTCCCAAATCCAATTAATTCCTTCTGGATGCATTCATTTGTCTCCTACATCTGATGAGAGAGAGAGAAAGAGAGAGAGAGAGCCACACATGGAGAGAGAGAGAGAGCAAGAAAGACCCCTAAGGTTCAGCATTTAGTGTGTATCAATTTACGCCCTTTTCCACAAGAGACATTGGTAATTATTTCCATCTCCCCTCCTCTGTCAGGGGAGCATGGTCGTCTCCGGCTTTCCTCTGACATCTCAGCCTGGGTACTGAGAGGGAGATAAGGCATGGCCATTACAGGCAGCGCACCATCCCAAAGATGAGACACCGGCTCCCGGGATGTCTGCAATAAGCTTGACATTACTGTGGAAATGGTGTGTGAGGTGTTGTCTGAGGTGTTCACTCTGTTTCAGAAAGAGGAAAAAAAGTTCAGTCTGGTCCTCAGAGTGTGGGGATGAAAAAGACACATACTGAGGGTCAGTGCGGACTAGTTTGTCTCCTCTGTTAGTGCTAACCTTTTAACCCTTTATTAATGAGTTCTTATTATTTTATTTTATAAAATCATCACATGATTGAAGCATGATATGAAATGAAATTGTTTCATGTTTTTGCCTCTGTGCTCAATCTCAACATTTCTTACACATGTGACAGGAAAGAATCCGGGGAGCCAAATGTCACTACGTGAGAACAACTACCTGAATTTTTCCATTTTCTCCTGCTTTATATTGTGATTGAGAAACTGCTGGGTGTATGAAAAGCTGAGCATGAATGTGAGTGTGTGAATGGGTGAATGTGGTTTGTAATTAAATCCCTCTGATTGATGAGATTGGAAGTGCAGCCCAGTTCAAGGCTAAATATTTTACTCTTCTGCAATTCTTTGACAAATAGCTGTAAAGTTTCAGATTCAGCTTTTACACACACACAGTAGAACATATAAGCTTAGAAAATACATGGCTAAATCCATCGCTCTGAATGTTTTCTGCTTTTAAAAGTAGACAATATTGGTGTCTAGCTGGGGCCTTCTTGCCATGTTTCCTTTGAAATGTACCAGCAAAGAGAAGTTTGTCCACTAAACTTTCTTATCGGATTAATTATGTCTCAGTCCCTTTCATTTCTCTTGTGACACTTTTGTAAAGCCTTACCCAACTTGATCTAAAAGTGTATAAAGCATAGACTGTATTTAAAAGATGGCATAACTAGCATAGAATTAGTTAAAGTCATTCTTTATCTATTTACATCTACAGTTAATTTTTTTCTTGCCCCCCTGCTGGCTGTTAGAAAGAATGCAAGTTTATAAGGTACTCCAAAGCAAATAAATCAAAAGCTCGTTTCAGACAGTGAATAAACTGATTTTATTTTATTGTCTTTTGTGTCCGGCTGCACAAAGTGTTAGTGCAAGATAACAACAAAGGAATCATTCGCACAATTCATGCAAGCTGTCTCAAACAGAGCACAGGAAGAAAATTATACTGCTGCAAGATTCCAGTATTAGTAAGACTTTATTTTTGTGTGACTTGGTTTTTAATTGGAAAGGATTTTTTAAGACTGACATATTGATATATTAACAGATTTATAATAATGTGTATCGTGTTTTATCTGTGTCACTTTTATGTTTGACTTTTAACATTTTTATAGTGTTATGTTAAGCGATTTACAAGCCTCGAATAACTGTGTCATACTACAGACTGTCCCTGGGCTACAGTGTGTATTTCTTCTATGACAGAGCAAGAATAACCTGGAGCATTACTACAAAAGTATTACATCAAAGTGTCCAGGATTATTGCGGTGATGCCACATAAGATAAATAAAGCATAAAGTGAGAGGAGATCACTGCTAACTGCTGAGCTCATACACCGTGTTTCCCTATGGGAATATTATATCATATATAATATCACACAGAAAGCACAGCAGATAAAAATACAATTTAATTCATATAAACGCGCCTTTGAACACCACAGATGTGTTCAGGGTCCCTGCAGACTTACTGCAGGAGTATTGGAGTGATTTTTCGCATGCTGCCGGTGAAGTTGAAGGCGGGACACAAAGTCATGAGGCATGCATAGACAAAGAAGTACACAAACACCGCCGTTATGGCAGGCAGCCCAACTTTGTTTCATTGATTTGAGACCTTTGCGCTCCTGTCGCCTTTGCGGATTTGTAGGGTCGAAGAAAACACAGACAGTCGAACATTCATTTATCCGAAGTGTGGAGATTAAAAACGAAAACTAAAAGTTTGAGAGTGAGACTCAACTTTTATCTGGAGTCATGTGTCAACGTTATGAGTGGAGACTAAAGAAAAGGGAGTCAGAGCCGGGATGTTACTGCGTAAAAGTTCGCAAAATGTGGGACCACCAACTGATGGAAGGAGGCAGGTAGGCTGGGAAAACTTATTTTGTTATGAATAACCCGCTGGAGCAGTTTGGCAGCGATACTTTGATGTGGTCTTTATCTTTATATTTTTATTTTATTCTATAAACGTGGCTCTGACACCTAAAAGATTTGCTCTGGCTTCGGAGTCAGTAAAGAAAAAAAGTGTTCTCAGCGGGGAGATGTGCGCGCTTTTGTTGTCGTGTATAAAAAAGTGCTGTGAAGGTAGTTTCCCAGGGTTGTGTGATACCGACTCTCGACTTTAAAGTCAGCTTTTGTCAGGCAACGCTTCAGCAACTGCAGCCAGTGACAAATGAGCGCAAATGAAGCTCCAGGTTTTTTATCCAGTAGACTCTTCTGACTAATAAGGGTTCTTTGGGGTGTCTGCTGACATCCCAGTTTCAGCACAGGGAGGGCTGGACAGCGGCTGCGTGGAGTGATGCGTGTGCGCGCGCCCGCGACTATGTTTTTAACGAATTGTGTTTGAAATGATTATGTGTTTGCCGAACCCACAGTGATCTGATGGGTGGGGACCTGAGTGGACAGATGCACAATGAACATTACAGTACAATCCAGTAAAGTGGGCAGTTAGTGCAGGCTTAATGACGTCTGGCAGCAGGGAGTGGGGGGTGGGCTCGGGACATCTTTGCCTCCGGGTTGCTGGCTGGATAAACTGCGTTGTGCTTCTATTAAACATCCATCGGCAGATAAACTGCGGACTGACACAAATTGACAGATCATAGCTGTAAACACATGACTGTGGCTCTCTAATGGTGGGCTGTTCCTCACAATAATAATAACAATAAACTCAGACACTGAGGCTTCTATATGTATACATCCTCACATATATCAGCATTTCTGCCAATAACAGCAAGTTCAAATAAATCCTGGTGTGGAAGGTGGTGTTGATGGAAGGCGAAATGAAGATTAAGTTTCACTTTTTAAGAAATCTACACCTTTCTCAAAGGCAGTATAACTTTCCAGGGCCCTTGCATTTAAAGCATTATCTTAGTTCAGTTCACTTCAGTTCAGCACCAAATCAGACAACAGCCTCCGGTTGTTGTGCTTTCTTTTGTAAGGTAAAGACCCTAAAATAATAGAAAAACCCAAACAATGAGACAAACCCCTGTTAGCAAGGACTTGGTGACAGTGGGAAGAAAAAACTCCCTTTTAACAGGATGAAACCTCCAGCAGAACCAGGCTCAGGGAGGGGCGGGCAGCTGACGCTACCGATGGGGGTGAGGGGAGGAAGACAGGACAAAAAACGCACAAATGAATAACTAATGACTGAATGCAGAGTGGTGTTTAGACACATAGTGAGTGAAGAAAAAAACACTCAGTGCATCATGGGAAGCCCCCAGCAGCTTAGGCTTATTGCAGTGTAACTAAAGGAAGAGTCAGGGTCACCTGATTCAACCATAACTATTAAGCTTTATCAAAAAGGAAAGTTTTAAGCCTAATTTAAAAAGGATCTGCTTCCACTTAAGAGGGGCCTGATTTTTACCCCTTTTTGTAAAAGTGGAAATAGCCACAGATATTGATTGTCTTTTCTTTCATTGTTTTAACACATATTCCCAAATAGATCTTTATTCTTTGATGTGCAAAGACATGGTAGAAAATCAACTGCCAAACATTTTTTGATGCCGATCATCTTTTCGTTCTTTAAAAAAAAAAAAGGCAAGAAGTTTTCAAAAGTTACATTGTGATGCTTTCTTTTTATTACTCATAATGCTGTTGTGAGTAATTTGGAGTTTCTACTGTAAAATTAAGAAAAAAGAATGGTGATTTTGAATACACCAATAGATTTGTAAAGAGTATAGAAAATGTCAGTCCTTTCCTGGTTCTGAAAAGCGAAGCCAATGCGGATGTGCTTTCCGCCTACTTTTAATGGCCACCAGGCTGTGAAAAGACCTCCAGTACTTTAGAAATCTATGGGAAAATAGCCTTTGGTTCTGACCTCTCTAATTACGTTTCTAATGGGTTTATGGGCTCAGTCACTTGTTTTGTTTCACACTGAATAAAACATTGAGTTCATTTAAAAAAATTTGATCTAAATGTCAGAATAGTGGATTTTCCAGTGTGTGCTGTTCGTCACATTCAGCTTCAAAACACAAATATGGCGACAAAAAGTTTAACGTCAACGCTTCAAAACAGGATTTGAAGCGTTGATGGGTGACGTCAAGGTAGCTTCATCCATCTTTTAAACTATCTGTGGGGAGATGCTATCATAAAAAAACAATACAATACGCCGCTTCGCTGCTTTCCAACATGCCTTCTTGGGATGAACCACTGTCCGTTATTTAATTGCTTTACGAACAAATTTGCCTCGTCTGCTCTCCAGAAACCATTCAAATCACCCTCTCTAGAGTGTTATCACCTCCCTTTGCTGACTCCATGGCTCCTTGATCATTTTCACACAAACCCTCAGAGCATCTGGTCTGAACTACTGCTCGAGTACAAAGATAAGTTAATGAGAGTTTATCTAGACGAAGAAAAGAAGTTGTAAGTACAGACATTGGCAGAGCAGCAGGTCTTCATAATGAGTGCTTATGTCATACAAGAGACAGTTTTACTCCTACATCCAGAATGGGTATTCAGACATCATGGCACACTGTACAGCACAGAGAGGACTCATTGTTAAGCCATGTGCTGAAGCAGTTTAGCATGACAGAGGATTCTGAGTCATAGTGGTAGGTGTTGTACTGTAGTGCACTTGAAAAGATAGGGATGAGTTCTGAGAACATAGAGGCTTGGATCATAATTTCTAAAGGCTTACGTGGCAGAGTGTACAGTCTGGTTTGTGCAGAACAGAACACCGTGCAAACATTGTTGTGTAAGAGAACACTGACAATGCAGCTAAAATTGGCCAAACCATGTCTGCGTGCACCTCCTCATACATCTCTCTTGTAATTTGGTTTATAAGGTCCTGAGATACAAAACTGCACCTCGAGACGGGCGACCTACTTGCAGCTTGAATTTAGACGCTCAAATTGGAATGTGTCATTGTTACTGCGCCACAACCCAAATTACATCATCTCCTTGGACAGTTGTCATAATTTCAGCGCTCAGCTTGTCTGAACCTGTGCCAGCACGGAGGACAACAAAGGAATAATGAAATAAGAGGGAGATGGGGTGAATTGTTAAGCAGATTCCGATTCACTTTAATTGAAAGAATATTTTTACATTTCAAACTTTATTTGCACAACAATGACAAACACACAACTTGATTTAGTTCTAAGCACAGAGGCTTGTGCGCTCAACACCCGAGAGCAGTACAATGAGTTTGGCAGTGAGCCAAATGAAATGTCACCGGCAGCGTTCACCGGTTTGAATCCAGTGAGGAATTATTTCCTTATCGCGGGGGTTCCATGAACCTGCAGTGCTTGTTAAGCTGTTGACGTACAGGAGAAAAGAAGCAGCAGGTGACTCATTGTGAACATATAGACTTCACGCCTTTCGCCGACCAACAGTGCACTGCTGTCCTAAGAAAAAGCGAAATGAAAAATGTTTGTATCATGAATGAAAAAAAGATATCAAGCAAAGATAGCAAAGATATCGCACCGCCAGCAGCACTACTGTGGCAAGTGGATGACATGTCAAGAACCTTTGTGTGATAACTGAATTTGATAATTGCAGACACATGTTGTTTCTAGGATTTGCATCTTTATATATAAATATATTTTTCTTCTGGGAACATTAGCATTAGCAAGGAATTATCCTAAAATTCCTTGCTAATGCTGCTAATGCTAATGGTGATGGTGGCATCACTATACCATCCCATGCGGCCTGTTTTTACAGACATGCCAGCCCAAGTCCAAAAACTTACATTTAAATGTAATTAATGAATCATATTCTCACTACTTTCTGAGTCTGAGAAATGTTGCTAGCTCCATAACTACATGCTATCATTTACTTCTGAAAAATTTAAATGTATGCATTGATGAAAAGGTTTGGGAAAAACAGTAACAATGCCAATCCACACCAAAAGCTTGGGTACTTTCCCCCCAACGTAGTACTATGTAATATCCTCAGTTTTATTGAGATAGAGATGCTAGCTAACAATAGCGTTTGCAAACATCAAGCTAACCTTAACCTTGATAGCACACAAGAAGTGGTATATATTTAACATTACCTTCAAAGATGGCAAGTTTAAAGCTACTAAACCTAAAGGGAAAAAACGTAAATAGTACTTAAATCAAATAAGTCACTTACTGCTTTGTGAATCACTCCACTCACTGCTGACAATTCTTTAGACCGTTGGGAATCTCACCATCAATCTGTAAACTTGAAATTCACAGAATACGTTGTATATGTGATTTAATGCTCATACTGCTGCAATCTCCCAGAATGCATTGCTTTCTACAGAACTTTACCATATCTTCAAAAGCAGTCTGCTTACTGTAAAATCATAATGTCATTTTTGCAGCAATGAATTAAAGTGTTATTCTTTACTTAGTGTCCTCATGTTCACAGTTGTTTCTGTCATGGTCCTGACCCAGTGTTTTCAGTTTTGTGATGGTCTGAGTTTTTAGTGAGATCATAGTTTGTTGTTTTGGATTTTGATATGTGGTTTTTGTTCTAACTCTGCATCTAGTCATTTCAGTATAATATTATTTCCTTGTGCTTCTTTTGTTTCCAGTTTATGTTCCTCATTAGGTTATGAAACCTTTAGTTATCCTCTTTTGTGGTTCCTGTCTGTCTCCCCTGTCAGTCATGTTTGTTTATTGCCTGTCACGAGCTGTGTCCCAAAACGTCAGCTGCATCCTCCGGAGGCCGCATTTGAAGGCCGATTACGTCACAGCCAGGCGACGAAGGCTGTCCCAATTCGTCAACTCCTTCAAATGCGGCTGACAAATGCGTCCTTCATTTCCCCGAATTTGAAGGATGGGTCGGGTGTGTCCTTCGTGGCCCACCATATCCCAGAATTCATAGCGCGGGCCAGCCAAATTTCAGCTGCCAACAATGGCGGCCGCTACTAAGTTTTAAAATTACTCTTATTAATCTTTCTGGGTCACAAAATAAACTTTTAACATATTTTCAGGTGAGAAAGTAGCTGTGTGAATTACGAATATCTGCTTGGTTTATCAAGACATCGCATATTTGCAAAAGTGTGCCGACGTTCTCGGAGACGTCTGTTACCCACCCGCTCGATAGCAAGCCGGGGGGTTCAATGGTCACTCCAGCTGGCGAGAGCAGCTGACTCCCGGCTTCATCGTTTTCAGACCCCCGCTTTTTCGCTACTCCGGTTAAACATGATATAAGTCACTCAGATAACTTAAAAATGTAATTGTTTTCCTTTTTTCGGTGTTTTATTTGTTCCGGAGTAAATCGGTTTGGCTGATATCAAAGTTATTAGATTATTAGATTAAATAAAACTTTATTAATCCATCGGGTGGGTTCCTCTGGGATTTTCACAAAGCTGAATAAACGTTAAACAGAAAACTGATTAAACAGAAGTGTGAGACGGTCGAGAATTTTCGCCAGTGTCCTGTTATATTTTAGATAGCAAGGAGCAGACGGCCGAGTTTATTAAACTCCACCGACACAGCGGTGACGCTAATCTGAAGGCTAGACCGTCCCATTTCACAGCCTCGCACTTCCGGCCTTCTCTGTCTTTGAAGGACCCGGCCCACGTAGACCGCGAAGGCCGGGTCCTCCGAAGGATGCAGCCGATGTTTTGGGACACAGCTACAGTGTCACATGTCTTAGTCCTGCTCTCAGTGTTTGTTACTTCCTGTTTTATTTTCAGAGTTCCTCATCTTATGTGTTTTGTGTTTACTTTTGTGTCAAACAGAATTTGACTAATTTGTCATTAGTCAAATTCTGTTCAGCTGTGTTTCCTGATGTTTCCAATGTCCGTAATTACCCATTTGTACATGTTGTCTGAGTCTCCCTTTGTTCTTTGTCATGTCGTCTCGCTGGTGCGGTCTTCCTGTGTCTGTATTCCTTGCCTTTTTTTTTCTTATGTTCTAAGTAACAGCAATAAAGCTGCCTCATTCAGTTAATGCCTTTGTCTCAGTGCCCTGCCCTGCCACACAGACGTACTTGCCAATTACACCAGTATGGAAAAAATTCAGCTTAAGACTGGCAGTCAACACACAAAAGGGTGATGTGACCTATTGTGATGTGTGGACTGTGAGATTTTTAAAGTCTTCTCAGATTTATGAGAATACAAGTCACCAGATTTGGAAACATGTAAACGTTGGAGAATATAATTCAATGCAAGTGAACAAAGTGCTTCACAGATAACTGAACATAAAATAAGAAAAAAACGGATAAAGAACAGCTGAGATACTGTGCAGGACTCTCAAGATCACCCTGAGGCTGAGTGGGAAATTTATATATATGTATAGATAGATATATGACAACTTAACTTAACTAAAAGACAAAGTGGTAAAACATTTTCTTATGGCCTAAAGGTACATCAGCAAAATTAAGAGGAACTAAAAAATCAATAAAATAAAGTAACGCTTGATAACATCATGCAACAGAATAAAATGTACAACAATCAATAAGCTCTAGTAAGTGAATGAAATAATGCAACTCTGAAATAATGATATGAGATTAAAAAAAAAAAAGTCGATAAAGCCCACTCAATCAAAAGCCGGGCTGAAGAGGCAGGTTTTTAGTTTATGCTTAAGTGATGAGGACTTTTGCATCGCTGTGTCTTTTCAGCTCCCTTGTCGTAAAGTTCTTGAGTGGGTTATGAGTAATACCTTGAAAGAGATAAACTCTGAGAGGCATCAATTAGGCAGAAGGCAGGAAGGTGTGAGAGCAGACTACAAATAAATAGGATATGCTAAACAGCTCCAGTAGTAGGATTAGAGCTCCGCGGGGGCCTGAGGTGTTTGGAAGGGTGTCAATACCAGATGGAGGCAGGCAGACTAACCACAACACCTGAGCAGTTTATTCAGGTTTGTTTTGTTCTCGGTGGATCAGGGCTGTCTCTAAGATGAAAGTTATTTTTTTTCATGAAACACCACAACAGGAGACGAGATGACAATCTCTCTTGTCCTTTTCTACAGTAGGCAGGCTACTGAGTGGCAGTACAGTGAGGCTTAGAGCAGAGGCAGACAGGAATGGGGAATGTGAAGATGCTTTTGATTGCTAAACCTAAGAATCAGGTATGAAGCTCTGGGCTACCTGCAGGGTTTTCAGGAAGAAAATCCTCTAGTGGGCTTTAGGAGACGTTCTCTTGCTATTCGACGGATGATGGTGGACTTTGAAAAACATGACAGATCCCTGTTTAGCTGTTCCTCTGCATTCAGTTCCTTTCACTAAGTCAGTCCTCAATGTTTCCTGCAGGTTTAAAGTTATTCTGCAGTCATGGTGAGGACAGGCCGTGCCCTTTTCTCCAAATGCCACACAATCTCTGAAAACATACCTTATCTTTCGTACTTGAATCATAATAATCAGACAGTAGCATTCAGACACTTAGCATTGCCCTGTGCTGCCTTAGGAGCGCCACTTGAAGTTAAGTGTCGCACGGGCCAGTAATTGTTCAGTGGTTGTGTCGTCCACTGAATTACGCAGCTTGACGGGAGTGTTGCAGGAGGCACAGTGTGCCGCTTAGGCAGCAGCAGAGGAGGAGAAAGAGCAAGACATTTGTGAGATGCATCTAAGTGCAAGAGCAAGAGAGCAGGGGAGCAGAAGCTCAGCCGTGCAAACTGCTGTCTTTGTACTGGGGACCTTACTGCCCACCTGCGCATGGACTGGACTAGATCAGGTACAGTAAGCCGATTCTTACGGGTTTTGACATGATTATAATGTGTAGCAGGGAGGGTAAAAAAAGATTTTTGGACATCTGCCCACTAGAGCTATATGAATTCCTTTTATTTATGATCTTGAATTAAAATCCAGGGTAGCGGGTGCGCTGTAAATTTCACCCTGGCGGGAGTTTGAGAAGTTTTCATGCTTTAGCCGAGGGTGAAAAGCTGCAAAAGGTCATTTTCGTTAAAATATTTGCCAGGTCAGGGGGCAAAGATGTAATTTTTTCTTCTTCTTCTTTTTTTTTTTACACTGTATTAAAACACTGATCTGTGGTGACTTTTCAGAGGAATGAGCTCTTTTGATTTTCTGCCGCTGCCTTAATAGCAGTGTAAAGTTCAAATATAGACTTTTGAAGCCCTTTCCCAAATGAGGCCCCTGTGGCTATGGCCGTGTTTCAGACTGAATACTGAAACGAGTCTATTCAGTAGCACAAAAACAAAAAAACAAAAAACGTAACCCTACTCATTATGGTGAGTCACTCAGTTAGTTTAATCTATATTTTCCTTCTCTTCTTTTGCCTTATTTTGTTTTCTCCAAATTGGCTCATTAAGGACACTTTTACATCCCCCGCACTGACCTCTGCGCATCAGCGCGTCGCCTGTGCGGAGTTTGCGAGCCTCCACACACCTTAATAAACATGAAAAAACCTCAGTCAAGATTGATCTTATGCTGGGAAACATTAAAAAAAGGAAGATGGAGGATTTCACTTGACTTTTTAATGCCTCCTGTAAATGCATTTATGTGAATGTACTTTTAAATTTTTTTTCCTCTGCAGCTTCCATGTCTCTAATCCAGCAGAAGGCATGGTTTGTCAAATCACGTTTAAATGAATGCATTTATTTAGAACTGGCAAGTGAATTAGCAGATGTGTACAGGAGAGTGAAATTGTGTTATAATCTTTCCATTTTTCTCATTTGTCGTGCCCATGCCTGTCAGCAGCTGTTAGGTGCAGAGTAATGATTTCTAATTGTATGCTTCTCCCTGTCGCCAGATTCAGACCGTGGCAAGCTTGACGGTTAGCTCTGTCAAGAAATGTGTGATTGTTGTCCCCACTCCTTTGCTACTTTTGGCCCCGGCGTGCTCACTGTCTATCTCAGGTGAAAAAAAGAAAGAAGGGAATCTGTGTGGATTGAACTGAACAAAGCATTAATATTTTAGCAGATAATAAAAGGGCAGAGACTCTTTTTGTGGGCCCGTATGTGCAAATGTGTGAATGCGTGTGCTTTACTGCACGTCTGGAGGAACTGCGAGGTATGTTGTTGTGACATGCCTTGTCTTCCATTCTTTAGAAAAACAAAGACAGTCGCTGCTGGATCCAGACAGCATAACTAATTAGCCACAAACACACATGCGAGCGCTCACACACACACACACATGCAGAGAAGCGCATATACACAGCTCAGATACACGCGGGAGTCGGCGAGTAGGATATGATGTCACCTCCATAACCATAATTACCCATCATAAATCATGTGGTGTGACACCCTGTCACGCGGTGAATGGGTGTCCTATGTGCCAGCCAGGGATGGCTGCACTTTACTGCCGGGTGCCATCGTGCCGCCATTTTTCTTCGCTCTTCCTAACCTCCTGAATTATACAAAGTCTTCTTTTGTGGTTTCTTTGCTATCATTTAGTAACAGTCAGCATGGGTCGGACACACTGTGCGGTTTCCGCTGTGTACAATGAGCAGCTTGGAGTAAAAAAAAAGAAAAGAAAAGGGTCTTGTGGTTTTAAATCATTAAATTTTCACCATCTTTAAATGTATTTTCATAATAAAATGGAGTTAATTCATAGCAACGACTGTGATTTAACCCCCGAAACCATTCACCACATTTACCACACACTATAGTGATTCATTTTTACATTCAGCAATTACTACACAATTCCAGTACCATTTATTTTACATTTCAGGGGCAGGCTTGTGTGCTGCCTTATGGGGAGGTTGATTAAGAGCTGATGTCCGTTATGTATTAAAAGGAGCAACTGACTGCTGTGGAGGCATTAGCTGAACACAGGGGCAGGCCGGCCTCTACCACAAAGAGGAGAAACGTGACTCCTGGTAACTCACTGTTTTATTTAAATGTTGAGTCTCTGATACTCTTCTACACAGCCAGCTGGCAAATCTCATAAGGTTTGCCATTTAACCTGCCTCTATCTGTATTAATGAAAGCTCCTTTGCAACCCACCTCCACTTCCAATTCATAGTTGTGGTTACTGGTCTCTGGCCATTGGCTGCTTTTTTGGAGGGGGTGTGTGTTACTCATTATCATTTCAGTCATTTTCTCCAACCATTTTCAGGGAAAAAAAATAAGCCCATTAACACTGACCTATGAATCATCGAGCACAAAAACGCTACCTGCCTAAAGAGAAGAACCAGTGTTAGGAAATAGGATCTTTAATCACTCTGGTATGAGAAACCTTTCACAGAACATATAGTTTGTTCCCATTTTTTAAGTTGTATCTACAAGAACTGCAAAAGATAACTAACATAACATAGTGTTTTTAGCACCAACAAGGGGATTCCCATTTGGACAAAAGAAGAAGAACTAAAAAACACCATCTACAGCAGAATCTGAACATCCTGTCTTTAAAATAGCAAAGACCAGACACAGGACACAGAGATGCATCTGGCCCTTCACTGGAACTTCATCAGAAATCATCTCATTGGAAGGCTGGCTGTCAAGAAGCCATTCTTAGACTACACTTGTACACTTGCTACATGATGGAGCAAATATGATACAAATGAACCCTTTAAGACCTACCATAGAACCAAGTCCGCCAGAGCTTATATTTATTTTTACATGCTGTAGAGCCACTTTTGGGAGTATTTCAAGTTGATATACATCAATACAACCATTATAGCCCAAATTTTAATAATATGTCTGCATTAAGTGCATAGTAATTACATAAATTGCAAAAAAAGTGCAATAAACTACAAAAAAAATTGAAAATCGTTTTTGTTTTTTTAACATATATTTCTAGTTAGAGAAATTTAAGAGGCTTATCCCTCAAAACTGTAAATACAAAAAAGTTGCACAAAATAGTTTCCCACCACAGGAAATTTATTTTGAGTGTCTTCATAGTTTTATTTTTGAAATACACCAATTTTTATATACTGCAGGAAAAACGAAAATAAATATTATAATGCAAATTTGCAAAAAAGCAGCATATGCATCAAAATAAACTATTTCCAGCAGTGCAATATGAGTCCTAAGCATCCCAGAAACGACACAGAAAACAAAAACTACATTTCCGCAAAATGACGTCACTTCCGGTTTCGGGCAGGTCATGGAGGACATGCGATAGTTCATGCTGATGGAGTAGGAAGTGTTACAAACAGCTGATCAGATTGGCAAAGCGTGTTTCTGGAATATTATGTTTTTGTTGCTTCAAGTGATTTTAATGCAGTTTTTGCAAAGCTATATGTGGAAGGAAACTGTGACTTAGGACAAGCTGATGGCATAAGATGTAAGTACAACTCCTCCGGTTTCATATGCAAAAGAAATTATTGCGCTAGCTTACGTGGGATTTAAAAATAGTTATGCAAAACAGAGTGTGCCGCTCAGGCTTTAAAGGGTTAAATGAAAATTATGACTTTGTCTTGAATCCTATTATTCTATTTTAAATGTAGTTATTCGAATCAGGGAAGGATACTTTGAATTTGTGTTTAATTGGTTAGAGTGACAATCAATATATGAAAAGACTGGAGAAATACAAAATATATCACAGAGGACCCACGGTGTTAGCACATGACTGGATTGTCACTTCACTGTCTTGCTTTTAGAGCTGAAACTGATTTCAGTAACAGGGTTATGGGACACAACTTGAAGTGTATGGTTACTGTTCTTTAAAATATGTTATGTTATATAATGTTATATGAATTGATTTAACACTTATAAGAGGCAGGTATCAACAAAAAAACAAAAAAGTGGATTTAAAACTTATTTTAACTGTTTTATGTGAGATGAAACTAAAAATGCAATTTTGGGGGGTTCTCAAGAGCTATTTTTGCAATGTAAATATTTTGATTTACTTTTTCAATAAGTACGCTGACATTTTGTCCCAGCACAGGTATAATTTACACAAAAAGCATATGTTTCAGTGTTTTGTGGATGGATTATTGGCAAATTCATGGGTTGGACAGAAAATATCCTCCAATTCTACAATGACCCCAGTTGGTGGCAATGATGCAATGTAACTATAGCTCCTAAGGCTAACATCAGTTATAAACTGTGATAAATGTAAGTGTGCACATGTTTTTAAAAGTAAAAATAAAAATCAGTCCATGAATGCACACATTGATTTTTAACATCACTTTTATATACAGCGGTCCCTCGTTTATCGCAGGTGTTACGTTCTAAAAATATCTCGCCATAGGTGAAATCCACAAAGTAGCCAACTTTATTTTTTACAATTATTATGTTGTAAAGCTGTAAAACCCCTCACTGCACACTTTATACACTTTTCTCAGACAGGCATGAACATTTTCACACTTTTCTTTCTGGTTTAAACACTCTTAAAGTTCAAACCTTCGTAGAAAAATAAGTCCAGTATTGTAGAATGAAACCAAAGATCAAACCCTGTTTTAGGTCCACAACATGGGAATAGAGCAGCTAGAGAATTCAACATTAATCAGTCAATGGTACGGAAGTAGAGGAAGCAAGAAGTTGAGTAAAGTTTGACTGATCTGACTGTTTTGTTTCGCTTAATGTGCCTTATAATCCGAAACATACGGTAACTTCTACCTTCCTTTAGCATGTCCAGAAGTCCAACTTTTTGTGCGATGGTTAGCATCTTTCTCTGCCTTTTGGGTGCAACCGCAGGCGCCTTTGACGGTGCAAAATGTTTCGTTGACATTGTTGTGTTTGTTGGGGAGAAAACTTACAAACATACAGTACAGCACTTCAGAGTCACACTGCTAGCGATCGAAGATTTATGTAAATTTGACAAGCTGAACGCATTCTGTACTGTACAGGAGACACGGCAGGGAGGAGATTGATTGTCAATGGTCTACAGCCAATCAGGGCGCAGAACACAATGCACTGTTAAAAAAAAAAGCATGCAAAACTGCACAAAAAAAATCAGCGAAACTGCAAGGCCACGAAATGTGAACCGTGTTAGCAGGAGACCACTGTATTTATATATATTCCCATCACTCATGGTACTGCAACATATTGCAAATGCTATTTAAGGTACATTAAAATTTGAACTTTCAGTGGCATTGATATCATGATGTCCCTGTGTATCCACCACTTGCTTTGCCCACATTATTCTTCAGTTTAGCTACTAGAACTGATAGCAAATAACTCAAATCAACTCTTCAGGGTGCGATCCCTGAAACTTTTCACGTCTTTGTTTCTGAGTGTTTCTTTAGATAAGAAGAAAACTGGTTGTTTCATGTTTTCATGGCTAAGTTCTACATAAAGAATCTCCATCTGGAACTAACTTCACCCTCACCCTGCCTGCTGGTTTGTTTATTTGTGTAAAGCTATGGATAACTTAAAAGATATCTATAAGCACATTGTATATAAGCACATACAATAATAGTGCTTTTAATAGTTTTCAATTTTATTTTTTTAAATGATCAATATTTTATGTAGGTTATACTTAGCAGACCATTCTTTCTACATTCTCAGGCTCAAAGATACACAACTAAACCCTCACTAGGTGATCCTCCATTGCATTTTCAGTGGTGAGTTCCCTAAAAGTTGGCCTCACACATATAAACAAACCTGCGGGTGCAGATAAATATGCTGGTGATTAGGCCAGGCGAAAAGTATCCCCAGATGGAGATCCCTAATGCAGTTAAAAAAAACGCCTGTTCCAGGCAGCTAATTTCTATGTTTACTTTTAGTCCCAAACTTTCAACATCATTCATGTTAAACTCTCTGCTTTTTTGTGGAAAGCTGCAGGAAGTGTGGTAGTAGCTCTGATAAATGTTTGCATGCAGTTCTGTGCATTTGGTTAAAATTTGTGCAACAGAGGTAGACGGTGCAGCATTAGCATAGAGCCAGAACAGCCTCATCAATGGGAGATATGACTTTAAATTAGCCTGAATTAGCCTTCAAATGCAGAAACATGGAGGTGAGGTGAGTGGGGAAGCTGAGTTGCTAGAATGGAAATCATTACTCTCGGGGTTGTAGTTTGTGAATTAGTAAAATAATGTAAATATGTATTCAATGAGTAATGTGCACGGAGAAATTGATAAAAAACAACAAAAACATGACTAATAGTGAGTAACAGTAATACATATTCATGTAGTAAGTTTTATTAAAGGCCGTTCCACAGACAACTAATGAGGCACTGAGTAATCATATATCAAAAATTAATTTGAATAAATTTTATCACGTTAAAGGCAAATGAGAATGAATTTCTAGAAAAGGCCAACGCCAGTACTGAACAGTGGGTGCACAGCATATGTGTATTTGTCCTCTGCGCTTATGTAGAAGAGTGTCCTTGCTTTATGGAACAACAACACAGGAGTTTTCATTCCCTGTGGACAGGCACACATGTGCCAGAAACACACACACATGCGTGAGTAAAACTGCTGACAGTGCTGAACAGAGCAGCTTCCCTGTCACTAAAGCCCTTGAAGTGTGGAAGCAGCTCCAGCAGTCCTTCTGCTGTTTGAGTCGAACCCACACCTCCGCTCCTTCCCCGTCTTCTCCTCCCAGTCCCCCAACTCCCTTTTTTGTTCTCACACTAATGCACTGCATTAACTTGACTGCTGTGACTTTCATCAGAAGCAACACTGCCAAAGCAGTTGTGTAAAATGTAAATTTCCAACAGCCCAAACAGTTTACGCCAAAGCTGCGTAGAGATGATAAATTGCTCTCTTTCTCTCCTAACCTAAGAATGTGAGCAAGCCCCCTGCCTCCTTCCTCTCCATCTCTGCCGGTCTGCCTCCACCCGTGTCTGACATATAGACTAATGTACGGCCTTTCTTTCAAACACTGTTCTCTTCTCACATACTGTAGCTCAACACGCTTGATCAAATATACACAGACATTCGTAGAGCTATATTCGTCTTCCCCTTGCAGTGCTGTTTTTTTTCTTGTGTAATCCTTTCTTATATAAGTGGACTAGAGGCAGGCGGGGTCGTTCCATCTCATACACAGCACTCAGGGGGAGCGTTTGTTTATGTGTCACTCCTTGTCTAGACGCCAATCGAGGTCGATTATTGGAAAACTTATGAGACTTGAAACATAAGATCCTCAGAATTTGCGTTTTTTTTAAAGTAAAGGCAGCGCTCGATCTAACTGATAAAGAAAACAGCTGGAGTGCGTGACTTACAGTATAGAAATGTAATAATGAGGCATACAGCTGACAATAAAACCAACTCAGTCGTGTTAATACTTCTCTTAGAAGCTCTGGTTCTTAGAAGCTGCTTATTAAATTCTCGTTTCTCTGCTGAAATAAGCATAAGTTTTCTCAGCATTCTTTGCAGTAATGTGAAAAACTAAGCATGCCACGTGATTCAATAGCTTCCAGAGTCACCTGTAACAGTTGTTTTCTCTAGGACTTTTTTAGTCTCTCACATCGTTGTGGAGGAATTTTGGCCCACTCTTCTTTACAGGGTTGCTGCAGCTCATTGATGTTTGTGCACAACTCTCTTAGGATCCCAGCACAGCAGATGATCTCACATTTGACTCTAGAATACTTTGATATACAGATGAGTTCATGGTCGACTCAGTGACTACAAGGTGTCCAAGTCCCGTGGCCGCATAACAAGCCTAAATCATCACCCCTTCCACCACTGTGCACGCTTGGTATGCAAAATATAATCGTTTAACGCAGCATTTCTCTTGGCAACCCTTCAACCTAAGCCATATTTGTTTAGCCGTTTTCTAATGATGCTATCGTGAACATTAAAATTTTACATGCTAACTGAGGACTGTGGACTCTGAAATGTAGCTCATGGGTGTTTCTGCAGTCTCTGATCGTTGCGTAGTCTAAATTAGGCGTAAATCTGTTGGGATGTCCACTCCTGGGAAGATTAGAGCGTTGTGTTAACACACACCTGAATGTTCCAAACCTCCGCTCTTACAGGCGCTCACATTACTGATGATCAGTTAATCATCAGTAAGTCATGTAAAAAAAACTTCTTTTTTTTACATGACTGTATAAAAAGTCAAAGTGAGTCTAAGTATGTAGATGATTTGAGACAGAGCAGAAGGCAGTGGTCCATAGCTACCCCAAGCCATGGCAGAGCTAACTTTGGCATTGCCATGCAGCTATTACAAATATAAAATAAAACTCATCAGAATGTATTAAAATGTAATTTAAATAAGGAAACAGCAAAAGTTAACCCTTTAAACCCTAACCTAATTTACCCTGTAAACCAGGGGTGGGGAACTCCCGGCCTCGAGTGCCGGCGTCCTTCATACGGTGGCTAAATGACCTCCTCAACATGTCTTGAAGTTTTCCAGAGGCCTGGTAACGAACTAATCATTTGATTCAGGTGGGATGACCCTGCAGATCTAAAACCTGCAGGACACCGATCCTCGAGGCCTGGATATATATATTATTGTACACCTTTTAGGACCTCGAAAATGACACATAGTTATCACAGTTATCTTGAGGCACTTGAGGGCATGGATTAGCACTGTGCCAGGTATGATTCAGACTTTTACTATATTTGCTTTATGCTGAAAGAAAAAGCGTGGATAGACTCTAATATGCACAGTTTTTATTATGCAAGAAAAACCGTCAGTGATGAGGTCACGAGAGGTCACTCTCGGCTGATTAGTGTGTTTGCACTATTGATTGTGCTACACTACAGGAAACTGCTAGGAAAACATACAAGATTTCTATGAGGAGCCGTACAAGCCAAAATTCATTCTTTCACTCTCACACACATACATTCTTCTTTCACACACATATACTTTCACTCTCACATAGTTTTATTTTAATTTTTATATTTAGATATTTTTATTCTCATGTTCACACATATTTAACACACACATTGCAATATTGTGCTCTCTTATACATGTGTTTTAATGTACATATTTACAAATTTTCACTCTAACATACATGCATTTTCACACAGCAAATCCAGCATGTCCAAATTAACACTGTCAGATTTGATTTCAACACTATTAAAGTGTCCATATGGGTCCACACCAGAGAGTGTTAATTTAACTCTTTTTGGAGAGTTGGTACGTTAACTCTGATTTAGTGTTAAACACCAAATCTGTCTGGAGTTGATAATTTAACACTTACTAATGCTAACTAGGTGTTAAGAGTTTATATATTAACTCTCAAAGAGTATTTTAGTTTAACTACGTAAGAGTTATCTTCTAATTAATTCTAAAAAGCGGGAATTTTACTGTTCTGAACTTCTAGAAATTTCTTTTGGAAATAAACATTTACTAAAAAGACGCAATGATTTTTGAAAAACATTTATTCTGAACTGTGCACCACAATTTCAAAACATTTTCTGAAAGATGTAACAGTGTACATGTTCTCGATTTCATTAGAATTTTGTTTATCAAAAGGTCTGACATAGGTGAGCTGGTAAATGCAAATAACAGCATTCTCATCACTTATTTCTTCAATACAATATACATGTCCTCCATTCATCACTTTGTGGAACTTCAACGCACTTCTGCTCTCCCCCATATTCCATCTTCACAAGCATATCCTGTGTGGAGATTGAATAAAAATTAGTTGACACTAATTAATGACATATATCAATTGCAGCACAGTAAAAAAAAAAAAAGGAATCCTTTTTGAGCCATTACTTGTGTAAAGTATTTTCCCAAAAGACAAGGACACAGGCAACAGGTAATACTGGACTAAATGTAAAACCTCAACCTTTTTCATTTTTACCTAAACCGTGTGCACAAAACTCTGGAGGGATCTAAATGCTAACGTAGGACCCAGTCAGGACGTCTGCTACTGCTGTTTGCTCGTTTTCTTTATGGGAGATCATTTTTAGGCTTCAAGTAGCACCATTATACCAACATTTCACATTGTTTTAAGTGTATTTGACCAAAAATTTGACTGAAAATTCACATGCAAGCTTTTTTTTAAGGCTGTGGTATTTGCCCGCAAACAATACCTTTCAGCTAGCTAAAACAGAATATTATGCTATCACCGAGCAACATGGCTAATGCCTTCCACACAGCGTTGTCTCAACTCCAAAGAGCCACAGAAGTAAAAGCTAATAACAATAATTGAAACAATCTTTGAAAAAATGACTTACCAAGCATGGCAAACAACTCAAATATGTAGAGCAAAATGTTCTGAAATGGCTTCACTTCAGGTTCGATTGGAGTCTATGGTGCTGGGGCGGAGTCTGTGGATTTACTCTATTAGTGTCATAGCCCCTGTAGGAGTTAATGTTTCCATTGTAACACCTCCAGATTTGAAATAGAAACACTCATTTTTAACTACTATCATTTTACACCTCAGAGTTACATTAAAAGAATGTGACTCTACTTAGAGTAAAATTAACTCTACTTTTGCAAGAAGACTACTAACACCAAAACATTTAACACTTTTGAATTTGCTGTGCATTTATGCATTCCTACATTTTGCTGTCATTTACATGCATTCAATATGCATTTAATCTTACAAATAATATATGTATGTAAGAAGAGAATGCATACATGTCTGAAGAAAATATATGTATGCAAGAGAATAATGTATGTGAATGAAAGAGTATAGTGGAAATGGAAGGAGTTTAATGGAAACGGACCGCTGTGATTGGCTGAGAAGCACGCACGGGTCACTTTCAAGTGTCTGACAGATGGAGGGGGGAGAAGAAACTCGAGTTCTTCAGCAAGCTTTCTATGGCGTTATTTTTGTGCCACTATTCTGAGCGCACGTAAATTTGAGCGCAAGTAAAAAAAAGTTTGCAGGTGCAAGTGTTGCATTTTGAGGAGAAATTTATTTAGAGCGAAGAAAAGCTGAATTTGAATGAACAAAATTCATTGCTGCGTGCAAAAAATGTATTTCAGTGTTTGCTATTATCCATACACACACACAATAGCGGCCCCTCTCGCTCAGTCAGAGCACTTATGGAAATATGTGATGTCTTGATGAATCGAGCAGGTATTTGAAGTTTACACAGCACCATTCTCGCATGAAAATATCTTAAAAGTTTATTTTGTGGAGACCAGAACAGCCAATCAGATATTTTTTGCATCCAAGTCTATATATTTGTATGTGAGAGTGACAATACGTGTGTCTGACAGAAGAATGTATGTGTGTGAGAGTGAAAGAATGAATTTTGGCTTGTACGGTCCCTCATAGATTTCAGTGGGCAAAGACTTTCAGATTACAATAATATATTCAGTTTGCTAAAAGCCGGATTTATATTTTTACAGCAAATGTTAGAATTGGCATGTAAAACAAGACAGTAAAGGAGCAACACTGGAATTTTCTAAGTATAAGATTGTCTGATTGTCGAACATGCTTTCTGCTTAACTGCTGTTTCTGGGCTTTCTGATGATGAAACCAACATTTTTGCAGGTACTTTCAACATTCCTGTGTTTCAGCTGAGTGCAAAAAAATCTTTCTATGAGCTGGAGGTGCTGTCAACAGAAAGCTTTTATGAACATATTGCTGGTGAGTCACTAGTTGTTGGCGGAGACTGGGGCAAAAAATAGACTTTTATTTATAGAAAGAATTGTATTTTCAGTTACCTTTAAGCTGTAGCAAAGTATTCAACTAAAGCTATTCATACTTTATGTTATTATTATTCATCCTGTATTAGTATTATATAGCTAATAAATGGCATTGATTCATGATTAAATGTTGCTCTAGAGACTTTATCCATACATTATGTAGTTAAATTTTATTAATAAAGCACCAAATCAAATCAACATTTGCCTCGATGTGCTTTATATTGTGAGGTAAAACCTTGGTAGCAGTGGGAAGGAAAAACTCCCTTTTAACAGGAAGAAATCTTTGGGAGAACCAGTCTTGGAGGGTGGGGGCAACTAACTGATGTGACTGGTTGTGGCTGAAGGGAGACAAAAGACACACTGTAGAAAGGATCCTGAGATTATTAATAACTAATGAATAAATGCAGAGGGGTGTATAAACACATAGAGAGTAAAAAAAAGCAATCAAAATCAAAAAGAAAATGTTTAAGCCTAATCTTAAAAGTAGGGAGGGTGCCTGTCTCCAGAACCCAAACTGGGAGCTGAAAGCTGAAGATTCTACCTCCCATTCTACTTTTAGATATCCTAACCACAAGTAAGCCAGCAGTCTGAGAGCAAAGTGCTGTATTGGGGTGAGATGTTTGAGTTGGTTTACCTGTCCATATAACTCTGATAAGGAAAGGAGGAAAAGGGAGTAGGAAGGAAAAGAAACAAGTGCTCTCTTCCTTGGTTTCTATCCATCTAGTTGATAGGATATATATTTTCCAGATGGAGAGGTCTATAACGTACACAGGCACAGAGTGAAACACAAAGCAGAAAACCATGTCAGTAAAGTGCAAGAGAGAGTGAGAGCAGCAGGCAGAAAGAAGTAGACGAGTGCACATCTGTAAAAACCATTGCTCTATAAGGTAAGGAGAGGAAGAAGGGAATAAAGATAAATGTCCTGTGACATTCTGAAAGTGGGCCAAACCTGGGTGTGTTTAAAGCGATCCATATGGGCTGCAGAGAGGGAGAGAAATGTTATCATCTTAATACAATTTGAAATATAGCAGTGCAGTATTAACTGGTGCCTGTTTGTTTTTGAAATATTAGGTTTTGCTCACTCTGCTGTCAGTAGTGTTTCTGATTAAAACACATGCCCATACAGTAAACAAATAAATCCACTTAAGAGAGAGAGAGAAACAAACAGGAAATATAGAATCAGACACTCAGTATGAACAAAACCATTTTTCAGGCTTTTTTTTTCTGGCTTGTTTTGTGAGGCCTCAGGGGATCTGTTAAAGGAGTAATCTGCCAATTTAGCATTTCAACTTAATTAACAGAGGCCGTCTTTTAAACAATGCTGATTTTGATTTTGTTTTAGTCGTCCATTTAATTTTGTTTAATTAAAAACTAAAGGGAGTCTATGCTCCAATTTTTTTCATTGTTTTTAATAGTTGTCTTATCGCCATGGTTTTAGTTGTCTTTGGTGTGCTGTGCTGGTAATGGGCATTAGGTTAATGGACATTGAGTTAATGGGTAAAGGCAGTGTTACTTATTTACATAGCGCTCATTTCAGTTTTCTGCAAAGTGACAAAACAGCCTGAGGCTCCTCAAAAAACTCCTCACCCTTGGTAGACTGTAGCTGAAATTAACTTCATATTCTGGTCTTCATATTTACCTTTCACATACAGAGAATTTATTTAGATTTAAATGCTTATTTAATCATTTTTTCTGAAATATAAGTGATGTTTCTTTTAGAAACATGAACTCTAGAAAACCAAACACAATATTAATATTGGATCTGCATATAATTCATTTCTTCCAGTAACTAATAATGTCAGATAACATGACGCAGCGTTAGCTGCTTATTATTACTGTTTATTTTGTGTTCAATCAGCAACATTTTTCTGTGGCTGGGAAAAAGTCAAAGAGCTAAAGGTCGCAATCCTCATTCAATAATAGTCATTTCATCTGGTCTTCCATTTCTTGAATAAATAAGGTCAAACACTAACAACTAAAATATTAGAATAACATGTTACTAGCAGCCATGTGTCTAATGGCTCAGTCACACCAGACCAACCATTACAGCAACGTTTTCCTTGATTATGAAAAATTGTTTAGGCAACCCGGTGGTAGGCAACCCGTCTCCAAACGATTGCAAACTCTCTCAGATTGGTGAAGGTTTTTAAACAGCTGCAGTCAAATTTATAAAAACTGATTGCATCCATGTTGCAATAAATCTGAGTTCATCTGCACCAGTGAGTGCAACTCATCTGCAAAATCAGTAGAGGACTCGATGCAACTAGTTGCCAACTGGTTGCAGTCTGGATATATTCCTGTATAAAAGTCAAAATGGCATTTTGTGGTTAAATCACCATCAATTCAATTCAATTTTATTTATATAGCGCCAAATCACAACATCAGTCGCCTCAATCTGTGGAATTCTCTAACTAATCTTTGCCTTACTTACCCAAGAAGGTTTTAATGGTCCTGTCCTGTTGGGTAAGTGTCCACACCCTCGTGCTCACTATCTGATGCTTAATGGGGGCATCTGAAAAAATGACATTATATTATGCTGCAGATTTAGAAAGCACACTTGGAATAAAAAGTATTATTACTCCTTCTTCCTCTCTGTTCTATATATGTGTATAAAAAAATAATTCACTGAATCCAGGACTATTTTACTGAAATTTCACTCTAAATTTTACTGTTATTTTAAGTCTTAAGCCAGGCCGAGACAACCTTGATGACATCATATGGGGCTGACTCCTTCATGACTTCACCAAGGTTATCACAGAGTGGTTCTGTAAGGAGACATTCATTAATCATCAATGGGTGTAAATGTTTTGACTGAATTTTTGGCTACAGTTTGCATATACAAAATAAACCCATTAAACTTAATGTTTTCTGCTTATAAAAGCATTGGCATCAGTTTCTGGTGCCTTTTAAAAGCTAAAGAACTGCTTTCATGAAATGCACATACAGCAACAAGACTGTGTGATGTGTGGCTATTCCTTTAACATGCTGCTCTGGGCAATAGATCATCAATTTAGCGGCCATGTGTGAGCTTCTTATCCCATGGGATGAATTTATATTGGTTCCCCCCCCTCCTCCATACCTTCTCCCTGCTGCTTAACCACCATTTTTTACAGTTCTTTTTCATATTAAGTTTGAACGAATTGCATTAGAGAATTCTGCTGTATTGCAGAGGCTGGTAGAGCAGTTTGAGCTCTTCTTGGTAATGAAATGTGAAGTGGGTGGACTCGGGCTTCGCCATGCATGTGTGAGAGTTAATGTAAACCAGCTATACTGTAGAGGCGAAATGTGATTTTTGGCAGGCTAAGATGTGGTTTGCAGTCTGCCTCTTTTTCTCTCTCATGCGGCAGCTGGGATTAGACTGATACAGGTTTTTAAAGGCCAATATTGCTGTTTTTGCTTTGACATTTTCTGTCTTTAATGTAACTGTTTCACTGTGAATGTATTTCTTGAATAGCTATATTACAGACTAACACAATACTGGAAGCTGGTTGCAGGGTTAGCTACTATTAGTTCAAGCCTGACACACTGACATGCCTGGACATGTTTTTTATGACATGGTTCTTGGTGGATCTCTCAGTCCAGATATGTAGAAATCCTTCCATACTTTCTATAAGTTTTATTTCTTAAATGTAATAATTTCTGTATATACATGGGTTTTGGTTGTTGGTGGCTTGGATCTACCTGTATTTAGTGTACTACTATACTCGTTGTTAACCTCATAACATGTGTTGGGCTACTGGCAGACCTAACAGATCCCATCTAATCCACACCAAGGATTAGGGCTAGCATCCACCCCTTTTATACTAACAAAATATTCTTTTTAAAATGATGCACTACGACTAGCAGATCATCAGAACAGTTATAGAAAGCCTGTCTCCTACAAATTTATCACTTTCACACGACTTTGATATATCTGGTACAGACTTGCAGTGCTACCTGTTTTAACTTTTACCTCGGTGCGATTCTAAATAATGCCACTTACAGAAATACTCAGCGTTTGGATAGGCAAGAGGAGGAGTACAGAGCACCAGCGGATGATTTTGCAGAGCTGTCCTGGAGGAATTGTTTGCTTCTGAATGTGAATAAGGCAGAAAAATTGCGATCAGTTCCAGAGGGAACTGATCGCAACTGCACGACCCATGTCCTGAGACAGGGAAGTGGATATGGTGGAGGAGTCCACACTGACAACAGACGGACCTGGAAGACCAACGCAGAGACTGTATACAAAAAGGAGAACAACAGGCTCTGTTTCCTAAAAGCTGAGATCCTTTAATGTGTGTAGCAAAATGATGGCAATGTTTTTAATCACTGAGTTGTGGGGACTGCGCTGTACTTTGCTGTGGTCTGTTGGAGGAGCAGCACCAGAGCTGAGGACACCAACAGAAAGGATTTGTCATTGAACAAACTGCTGTCCATCATGGATGATCCAGACCACCCCCTGCACCACTTACTGGACTAAAAGACTAAAAAAGACTGATTCTGTCAGCGACGGTCTCTGTCTAACAGTAATGCAGTACAGTAGTTAATTACTCACCAGAGAAGTTGTTACACTACTTGTCACAGAACCTTCTCATTATTCCATAAAATCAATTGTCTCATCATTAGCAGTTAACAATATAAACCTGAGGCTAGACTAACACAATACCTTATCCCAGTGAAGATACACATGGGATCTCTTTTTCAATGTTTACATAAAAACATAAAGCTGACAATATGAAGCAAAGATGAAAACCAGCACAAAGAGACTTTCAAGCGATTGCCACAGTGATTCTACTTTAGAAACATGAACAGGTAAAGGCTGAGGCCTGACTGCTCATCCGTTTGTTACCTGTTGACGTTCAGGCTCTGGCTGCTGGGCCGGAGTCAGCATGCACTCAGCTTTGAAATCACTCTGGATTCTTTACTAGCTTTGTTTTCACATGCTGTCTGTAGCGATGCTTTCAAAGACCCAAAGTTCTGTTAGCAATGTCTGCAGGAGTTCTGGATGCAGTATACTTTTTTTTAATCACACAAAAAGAAAAAGAGTATGTTAAAGCAAAGTGAAAAAGTGCTTGCACACCTCACCACTGAACTGAAATCAGCTGACTGTAGCTCAAGTGTGCAGGATGGAAAATATCATGTTAGTTTAAGGGTTTTTTTTGTTGACTTAATAGTCATTGCTGTTATACTTCTTTGAAGTCCTCTTAAAGTCTGCTTCCTGGGCACATGCGTAGCTGGTGTGTTGTAATGGCTGGCTGGTCCGCATGGCCACAAAAAATGGGGGGGAGGGCACATGGATGTCCACACCCTCGTACTCACTATCTGATGACAAAATTTATGTCACATTACTACATTACTGAAAAATGTTAAGTTACTTTGTAATAGATTAAACCCAACACTGCTGAGTATTAACGGACAGAATGAGGAAACTTCTGTCGTGACTAACCACGGACTTCACCAGATAGTCTACCACATAAATGCAATATAGTGTTCCTCAAACTTTGCCTCAGACATAATCTCAGAGCATGAGATCGGGGAGTCCAGCAGGGAAAGCACTAATGAGCATGTGTCGTGGTGGTGAAGTATTGACGAGAGAGCCTACTACGTGATTAACTCTGACTGAAATAAATGGCCAAGACCATGAAACGCAGCACTCAGGTCTCATATTGCATTACCACTAGCTAGCATAGGCTAACCCTTACATTTCTGTGTGAATCAGTTATATATAATCAGCTAAAGTTGTCAAACAGAATTAAACTCGATATCCCAGTGTTTACAGGATGAGGGGCTATCCTTTGCTTTTCACTCTCTCATTTTTTCTCCTCAAACTTAGGTATAGGGTAGCTTCCAGGGTTGGGACTTTAATTTAGCAGAGGAATTTTATGTTCTAGGAAAAAAAAATTGAGGGTCCCTGCTTCATGACTGCTTACAGCGCCTTACGCTGTAATCCGCAGGTGGAGACCACCCTCACTGAAGCCACATTCATCCACACATCTGAAGCCAAGAACACACATTGACTAATAGACTTGCGTGCACACACACATGCAAAAATGGCCTGGACATACACTGTACATGGAAAAAAATGCACACAAACACTTAATTAAAGGCACACACGCACAATGACGTGCACACATGCCCATGCACTAGTGCTGACCCACAGACGGGGTTGAAAGGATTCCTTGTTCTCGTTATCACAATGAGGTCTCATTGGATTGAGATGACATGGCAAGTTTGTTAATGTCAGAGAGGTTTTCGTCTACTGTTACACACATGCATGCACGTACACAACCTTAAAGCCAACAGCTGGCTCACCGAGACGACCACACACACACACACACACACACAGTCGCAATCAAGACTACTGATCCCTATCACACACGTACGCTCACACCCTCAGCGGTGCCATATGGGGAGCAGCGTTGGTAGCTGTGTGTGGGATCAGCGAGAACACCGGTGGCAACTGCAGTGAGCTCCAGAGACATGCCATTAACCTTCATGGGGAGACATGGAGACAGACAGAAAACAGAGATCGAGGGAGACGTGCGATGGCGTTTTGTAGCTTTGACTTTGACTTCTTGCAACTTCTACAATGTTGTCGCACAAACTCTCTGATACATTTCATGTGGTATTTAATCTTCTTCTGTTTCATGCAGTAAGGCCTCTTTCACACAGTGCGCAGTAATAACTGGGTCATTTCCACTGTGGGAAAGAGAAATGAGCCTATACACAAGACAACCCATCCATTTTCCCTCCTCCTGTATTTGTTCCTGTCCTCCGTTGCTCCCACTGTCTGCTTCCTTTCTCCCTCCTTTTTTTTTCTGGGATCCTGGGGAAAGTCCCAGTCGCTTTCCTCTCTCTCCCTCTCTCTCTGCTTGCATTCCTACACCAAGTGCAAGGCAAGGGCCCCTTTGCACTGCAGGAACTCTAGTGTGTGTGTGTGTGTGTGTGTGTGTGTGTGTGAGTGCACAACATGTGCACAAGTGTGAGAAAAAGTCCATTTCTAATTGCACCCTAAGTGTTGAAAGTGGTCGGTAAGAGCTGTGTCACTAAATATAACAATAGACAGTAAAAGGCAGGAAGCTGGAAATATGCTGGGGTTTTACATTGTGTTAGCGCTTATAGTGTGTGTGTGTGTGTGTGCGTGTGTGTGTGTTTGTCTTCAATTGCTTCTCCAGCTGCAAGCCCTTTACAGGCCCAGTGTAATCAGTATACTCCAGCTGCACATATCTCCCACACAAACCATTTTACCTCGCTACTCTCCTGACTGATGTCTTAATGTAGAGTTACAGCTGAAAGCAACCGGCTTAAATGCAGGTTTACATTACAATTTATACCTATACTGTATAGTACAAATGACACTGTGAAATATTTGACCTGCATGATTAAAGAAATGATTTAAAATAACTTCATGTACACATACAATCAGTAGTACAGATGGTGCTTAGTTGCTATTGTAGAAAAGTGCATATGTTATTTTGAACCGCCTGCCTAAAATTGTACAGGCCACGCTGCCAAAACAGCTCTGAATCATTAGGGCATGTGCAGCACCTCTGGGTGTCTTGTGCTGGGAACAGGACGTGGATCTGTTGGGTCCTGTGTTGTGCGGTGGGGCTGTGTTGTTTGAAAGGTTGGATAAACACCTTTAGCTTTTTGTAATGAGCCTTGAGCCATTCTTCAGTAGTTTTTGCTGTGTGGCAGGACACAGTGCCCTACCCCCTGTAAAACTAGTCATAATAATTAAAGTACTGCTATTACTGTGATATTAGCAGTACAGATACTTTTCTACTGTACTTAAGTAGAATTTTCAGGTATCTGTACTTTACTTGAGTAGTCTTTTTCTGACAAGTTTCCACTTTTATTTGTACTCCCTGCATCTTTGAACAAATATATGTACTTTCTACTCCTTACATTTTCAAAACAGGCTCATTTTTGGTTTGAGGCATTTGAGTTATTATTTAGTCAAATCAAACCGACTTGAGGCTAAACAGTAAACCTGAAAGGCAATCCTGTTCACATATTAATCATCAGGATGTGTCGCATAAAAAGAGATGAAAGAAGCAAAACCGTGTGCTATAGTCAGGGGTTAAAGTGGGCCATTCTTTTTCTTTGTTTGACACAACTTTGGAACGACTGCAGGTGTCCATAAGTTTATATAAGTCATAACTTTAGCATCTAGCTAGCCTTACAGAAGATGAACAAGTGTAAACGGAGTGACGTTTTTCAAGTGACATGTAATTTTTCTATCAGTTCAACAAATATCAGCAAACATGCAAACTGTTTGTGTGCAGTTTGTTGCACAGTGTGTTGGTAGCTAAAGGTCCAGCTGTTGTATTTCACAGGGAAAGAAAAGAAAGAGAGCTAACTTCACTCAGAGATGGAGAAAGATAAGAAAGTCAGGAAAAGAAAGGAGGAAGAGGTTAGATTTTAAGATAAGGACTGCTCAGTGGGATTTGATAAACTGGGAATTTAAAGCTTATATGCGTGAAAATACTCTGTAGTTTAGTGCCAGATGAACAGGTTAGTTTGCTGACTGTGATGGGTTTAAAATGTGTGTGACTGGTGCTCATGGTCAGAGTTAGTAGAGATTAATATAAAGTTAAGCAGGTGAGGCTGAGATCCATTGACTGAATTCCACCTTTATAGTGTCTAAAATATAGACATCACAAACAGTATTCTGTCAGTGTAAAAATAGAAATCAGCCAGGACAGTTTGTGAAACATCTGATGACGTCTTGTGTCACACTCTCAATATAAATTATCGCAAGTTGTGATTCCTTTATTGTGTAGTATGTAGCGCAAGGTTCAGTTAGCTTTGCATAAAAATAGCTGGTAGAAATGTACTTCAAGGAACTACTTTTACTTCTTATTTTGAGTACATTTCAGAGCCCGTGCTTTTTCACTTTTACTTAGTGTAAAGAAGTTGAATCACTACTTCAACTTGGAGTATTTTTAACATTAGTATCTGTACGTCTACTTAAGTAAAGAATCTCTACTTTTGCCACCTCTGGATATTAGCAACATTAACTGCATAAGCAATATCAGCAGTGTCAGTAGCTGTCAACTGATATCGCTGCCTGTTGTCTATCAGCTTTTTTAGCCGTCATATTCACGGATGTAAATGAGTGATGTAAATTGATTCGCACAGGTACTGAGTAGTGCCGCTTCAAACCCCAAACCTCCAGCATCGGCCTTCAGACACTATGTATCCTGTGAGTTGTAGTCTCAGTGAATCCATGTCCAAGCTAAGCCCAAGATCCTGTTTGCACACCACCACCATCGCAACAATAAATGCACTGTATTCCTTTCTTGTTTTCATTAGAGAGTTAGATGGCAGAGCCCGAGAGATTCCTCCATTCCTCCTACTTTACTCACTTCTGCCTATGCTTCAGCGATTGATATTAAATCTCTTCTGTTTGATCAATAATTAAAGGTGCAGTGCCTAGTGTTCCCAGACTAGACTGAGCATTATGAATTATAGATTGTTATTCCTGCTGGTCTGATCAAAGAATAACAACAACAGGCCTTCGTTGGGTTGAAGCACTATCAGTGCTGATGCTCTCTGCTGACTAGATAATGTAGGATTATTATTTCATCTCTCTAATACGGATCCTCAGTCGGAACTTTTGGCGCTCAGTGTAATGGTCCAAGTTTTTACTGAGGAAGAGGGAGATCCTAGAGAGAGAAAGCAAGAAGCAGAAATAGAAGATGAGCTAAAATCAAGGTCTTTGGGCTGATGAATTGTAATTCTGCTTTTCTGATGCCAGTGATTGCCAATGCATGCACACCATGAGCCTGTTTTAATTACACTTTACCACAACAGAATTGTTTTGCTAGCTTTTACACTGAAAGATCAAAGGATCAAAGCAGGAGCACAGACACCAAGAGAATGTCCACACCGTCATATGGACATAAAAATCTGCCCAACCCCATTCCATTTGAATCCACACTTCCCAGTTGTGCCTCCATGGTTACAACAGATATGTATACGAGTTAGATGAAGGCAGTTGCACTTCTTAAAAATGTATCTATTAAATATGAAGCTACAGCCAGGAGCCGTTTTTTTAGTTTATCATAAAACCTGGAAATGGGTGACTCTCCGTTTACCGCTATGAGCTATTCTGCTTGCTTGTTTACTTCTGGACGACCACTGCTGTATTTGCAGTGTTCAGCTGGCAGTGTTTATGTGTTTTTCCTCAAGAAATGTTAACATGAAAACATATCAGTTGCATTTGTTGAAAAGTCTGATATTTACTATGGTGGTGCTGAGCCGTAAACTGAAACTGAGCTAAGTAAATACTAATGGTGTTCCTGAAAATGGCTGTCAAAATCAGACTGTCCAAATTCATAGGCCGCATCCTACGGAGGCTGCATTTGTAGGCCGATTACGTCACAGCCAAGCAACAAAGGCAGTCCCAATTCGAAGGCTGCTCCAAATGCAGCAGACAAATGCCTCCTTCATTTCCCTGAATTTGAAGGATGGGTTGGGTGTGTCCTTCGTGGCCCACCATATCCCAGAATTCATAGCGCGGCCCAGCCAATTCCATTTTCCAACAATGGCAGCAGCTACTTAGTTTTAATATTACTCTTGTTACTCCTTCTGGTCACAAAATAAACCTTTAACATATTTTCAGGCGGGAATGTAGGTGAGTCAACTTCAAATATCTGCTCGGTTTATCAAGACATCACATATTTGCAAACATGCTCCGACGTTTTCTGAGACGTCTGTTACCCACCAGCTTGATAGCTAACCGGTAGCTCACTAGAGCCGGCAAGAACGCCAAACTCCTGGCAGTCTTTCACTACTGAGATTAAATGGTAAATGGACTGGTTATTTAGCGCATTTCTACTCTTCTGAGCACTCAAAGCGCTTTACACATCTTGTGCATTCACCCATTCACACAAGCACATTTTTCTAGGTGCTTTCTAAGTAACATTCACACACACTCATAACTTGCCCAAGGATATTTGGCATGCAGACTAGGGGAAGCCAGGAATCGAACCACCAACCTTCCAATCAGTAGATGACCTGCTCTACCGCCTGAGCTACAGCCACCCCATTAAACATGATATATAAGTCACTTAGATAACCTAAAAATGTTTGGCTTTTTTCAGTGTTTTATTTGTTTCTGTTTGAAACGCCGTTGCCTTCAGGGAAGAGGTATTCTTCGCTCACACGTTGTTGGATTCACAATTTAAAAGTGGAAACATGGCACATGTACACACAGTTTTCCAGAGAATTCCCTGAACAAGTATGTGTAATATGCTTCGTCAGAGTGGCGGTATAACTAGGAAGCACCCTCTCCAGCTGTCTTTGTTGGCTAAGAAATAGCACTTGACAAAACCTAAAAAACCACAACATTTTATTTTTACACCTGTGTACTTCTATGACTTAAACAAACAGGATATGACAGGATATAATTAGAACACTTAAATGATGTTGTTATGCAGAGGTTACACCACAGACCTACTGGTTTCAGAACTCAGTTTTGAACAGTCAACACTATCTGAACAAGAGTTTTCTGCTAATATTGGTCATCTAAGCTTGGTTATCAGTTTAGCAAGCTGAATCTAGTGCAATGGATAGACAATGAAACCTGCAGACCAATAAAATGTTATGTCACTCACTGAGATTCAAGACCAAACTTCTTAAATGGCGTCTGCCAAGTAGCAAGCTCCATTATTTAGCTGATAAAGCTATTAAAATGCTCCAAAAGACACTATAAACACAGCTGAGAAGTCCATTGAATTAGGGGAATTATCTGAGGTGAGGTCCAGCAAGCAGCAGACTGTCAAAGCAGTCACATCCCTAATTTACACCTTCAGAGTCTTGATGCATTCTCAATCATGCAGGTAAGTAAATCTCCAAAAGTTGATTCTGTTCATCTGGACGTAGCGTTTTCAGTGGGAGAAACGTTTCATGCCAGTTTCAGTCATTATGCAAATGTACTGTTTATAAGATTGGGGAAACCTGCAGTCAGCTGAGACTGAAGAAGTCACTTGGATGAGTGACGAAACATTTCTCCCACTGAAAACGCTACGTCCAGATGAACAGAATCAACTTTTGGGGATTTACTTACCTGGATGATTGAGCATGCATCAAGACTTCAGAGTATTGAAATGAATTTTGAAGTTTTAAAGAAAAATTGTCCCCCATATGAAACTATCCATAGAGACCGAAATGTTTCATCGTTTTGTTTTTTTTTGTGTCAGGCTGTATAGCATGATATTTTCATGGCGGACTTTGGGTATTTTATCAGGAGTCTCTGAGAATTCCTTTGCTTTTGGAGTAATCTCAAGTGGTCTTTATAGCAATTGCAGTTTTTATACTTTAGTGTTGGCTTGAATTCTCAGCCCTGACGTGCTTCTTATTTTAGACAGAGTCAGATCAGCTTTTTTTATTCCTCTGCTTCCTGTGTTTAGGTTAAACCTTTCTAACTGATCTAATAGGGATATGAGTGTCTCATCTAACATTTCAGAAGAAAAAGCAAATACTTCTATCTTTGCAAATGTCAAACTATGACCTTTAATCAGTACTTTCACTTAGGGCTAAAGTTAGCTGTTTTTATCTTAATCTTACGTCATGGTTTCTGTCTACAGCTAAGTAACCACATATCAAAATCTGCGACAAAGAAACAATAATCCATGCCAGCCATTGTGTAAATGAGTCGCACTAGTGTGTGTGTGCGTGTGTGTGTCTGGGAGTGTGTAATGCATTTGTGTCCAGACAGAAGCGGTGAGAAAAAAAAAGCACCAACCAGCTGCCCTTGTCTGTCGCCCCTGCTCACCTCTGGCTGATGTTGAGTACATGCATGTATGCACACACGCACTTGCACCTGCTTACAGCTGGTCTATGTGTGTCCCATTAACACCTAGCAGTCTCTGTCTGTCCAATCACCAGTAGAGATGTTGAATGAAGTTACCTGTAGTGAGGAGAACAATGTGTTAGAGACAATAATAGACTATTACATGGTGGGAAACTGAACTCTCTTTTCAGAGCCTATTCATTCGTACAGGAAATAGAGAAATATACAGATATCCTCACAAAAACATCCAGCCATTATACATGCTTCCTCTGTTCACACGCTGTACCAGACACTAGCTTATTTAATAGCAGGCATGTAGAGCAATCACTTTATATGGCAAATTTAATTCTAAATCCAGTTTGTATATTTATAACTACAGTGTCAATTGGCGCGGTTTCATTTCACGTGGCAGCGCTCCAGATCTGATGCCTTGTTTTCAACTTTTGCCAAAACCTCCAAACAACCTTCCTCCTTTCTAACTCTAATTTTTACTCCTTCTCTCCTCAGTTACCCCCACACACACATACATGCACACAGACCCATGCTGAGCCTTGGCTGTGGAAATTAGATACAGTCTGTCTAACTGTCAGACATCAACTGGTACCAGACACCAGGCTCCAACCTCATTGGCTAATCCTCCAGACGCTTCTTCACATTGTGATTGGCTGTTGCCTTCTCCACTGCTCTGACTCTGACCCAGTAAACTTACATATGAACCAAATCGGCAGATTTCCATTGGCTGTCTCTGAGACACATGACAGTTGCTCACTGACGCTCTCCGGCTCCGCTGCTCCCAGAGGAGGATACAGTTATCCTCCTTACAGAGAAAAACAACACCATTCATCACCTCCTTCTCTCTCTCCATCTCTCCTCATCTATCTCTCTGTGTTTGGGCTCATATGCTGTGTTGTTATGTTTCTGTCTTTGTCCCTCTGAAGGTTTTGAAGCTGCTCCAAGTCCTCTGGATGCCTGGGTCAGACCAAATTACCTCCAGTAAGATTATTGAACAGCAAAAGTTGATATCAGATCCAGGCCGGAACAAAATATTCCCCAAGGATGTAATTTATCCAGATTGGTCTCCTTATACAGCCGTTTTTTTTTTTTCTTCTTTGGCTGGGAATTATTTTTACTTCCATTTCCTCCCACATTGGGCCCACACACCCACTTCAGCTGGTGGACAGTGAACAGGATAGGGCAAGTCATGGAGCCATAAATATTTATTCAGTTCACTCATCGAGCTCTTACTGTTCAGTGGTGTGACGAGGCAGGATCATTTTCGCACAAAAGGTTTATGTTGTCATATCCTGTCACTGTCAGCACTGGACTAATGCACTGCTGCTCCCTGAGGTTCCACACCGAGAAGGATATATAATATTTTCCTTGACTTTTATTGCCTTTCTCTTCTAAATTCTTGTTGTATGAAGCAACAGGAACCTACTGTACATGTCAAAGTCACGCACTGGTTACAAAGGCTCAGTTGTACAAATCAAACATTGTTTAAACTTTATTTCATTAAAGCATATTTTTAATTCTCTTAATCATTAACTGTACCTTATTAAAAGTGTACGTATCCAGAGTGACATTACTTTTTGGTTTGTACACTATTGTTTGGGGATTTTTGGTATCTCTGCCTTTTGTTTTCTCTTTAAATAGACATGACCACATTTGGAAGTGAAAATAGAGCTAGGAAGTCACTAGCTAGCTATCTTTGTTAAGAAAATACATTCTGGAGTTAACGATTACATGAAATGGGATGCTAACCTTGGCTAGCAGAAACAGAATGTAGCTAGCAGACAAACTAATCAGCCTACTAGCGTGTATTTAAGTCGGCCCAAGCATCTTCACACCTGTCAATCAAAACAAAAATGGGAAAATTATGTCTACAGACCAAATCCATTTTGTAAAAGCTGCAAATGTATATTTTAGATGTAAAGTTGGGTAGTTTAACATGGAGGTTTAAGTTGGTTGACCCATTTTTAGAGCTAGCCTTGTGTGGCCAGTTTAAGAACTGCATTTGTGGGGACTTCACAGTTAATCTCTTTTTTTTCAGTATCAGGTGCTGCTGCTTGGTTGAAATATTTATAAGAAACAAGTGAAATAACAAATCAATACAAACAAGGCTAACTACTTATTAAGAGGTTGTTAGCCTAGCTTGCTAGCTTTCCTCTCTGCTAAGGAAGTGTAGGCTCACTAGTGAACTATAAAAGTTGACAGCATATTTTCTTCCAATACATTATCTGTTTTAATAAATATTCAAATAAACCGTCTGTTTGATATATGCACAAGTGTAGTGACTCAGTTTTGACTCATCTTCTTACTTTAAAAATGTATAATGAATTCATCTTACACTTATTAGGTGATATTACAAAGACATTTTTTATGTATTACCTCCCTGCAGACACCGTGATGGATGAGGGTCAATTGACTTAACGTCGCCCTCATATCCCCGCCAGTGATCAGAGGATATTTGATCAGCAAGTCCCATTAACACATACAAAGCACAAAGCGTCACGGTACGCAGAGCTTTCACACAGACATGGAAGATCACAGATAGAAAAGCCATTCAGCATTCTGTAGCACCGTGTTCACATGTTTGATCAGGCTTTATGTTTGCTCATATGAACTGTCACTTTATATGTGTCTATATACACGCACTCAATTGTCCTCCCTCAGTGTGTTCTGACTGGAGCTGTGGAGCCAGCAGACTACTGGTGTGTGTAATCCAGAGCGCCTGGGCATTAAGGCTGGTCAGTCAGGCTTGTGCACACAATTGGTAGCATGTCAAATGGTGTGATAAGTTCTTTTTTCAAGCAATTTCTTAGAACTGAGACTACATGGTACTTTTTTTTTTTCTAAGCAATGTCATTCACACTCATTGGCCTATGGTGCATTTGATTACTGGCCACTGAGCAGCTCACCTGCTGTAACTGGGAAATAAGAGTCTTGCTCAAGGATGCATTCATCTACCTCGGAGATGGAAGAGTTTTATTTTTAGCAGGTCTGGGATTTTAAACATTAACTCATCACAAACTAAGAACTACTTAAAGGGGAATGAAACACCAGCTATACTGAAAGTATAGTTCAGTTTTATTTTTTTTTAAACTAATAAAAACATTAATATTGGGTCTTAATTAAATTAAAAACAGTCCAAAATAGAATTTTAATTATGTTGGCTACATAGAAATTCATACAGCTGGGGAACATTGCGATTTCTTCTTTGATTCTTCTGTTTCACGTCTTCTCATGTATTCCTTGTGCCTACATACCTGCACCTAGCTACTCTAGGTCATGATTTGACTCAGGAGGTCCTGGGGTGGCACTCCCAACAATACCAATAACCAGCTGGTTCTCAATACTTCGTCTTCCAACCTATTAAAAAAGTTTTTAAGAAAAAAACACCTCTGTACTACAGCAAATACCAGCTGGATCCTCCTTGTGTAATGTATGGTAACACACTTAAAATTGAGTTCATGTTATAATGAGATTGATTTGATCTGACCTTTCTTTTGGGGAACTAAAATGCATCACATGGTCCTGCATTTTGGTTATCACATCATGACTGATAAAAAAGCAAGGAAACAACAAGCAGCAATGATACTTCTGGGAAGTATCTCCACATTATCCACATGTCCGTCACCACCCGTGTAACGCTTCTTTGGCATCAGTGTGGGTGCTTTTCATCAGCTGTGTTTAGTTACAGACCAAGGAGCAGTCGTTTAAAACTAACAGCTGAACCGAGAGTTCAGTGACGCTCTATGAGACGATGATAAAAGATATTTCAAAATGAATATTCGCAGTTGTTGAGTGTATTTCCCAAAGGTTAGTCAACAAGGAAGTGTTGTTAACAAGAGTCTGTGGGACTTGGGTTGAGGTCAGGGACAAGCTTGACTCATCTCGGCTGCCGCGTGAGGAAGGAAGGCCACAGTCAGTGGGTTTGTTAACCATTTATGAGAAAGAATTGGACTTCCTAATCTGCTTTTTTCCAGTAGTTGGATACAGTCTGTGCACATCTATACAAACAGATGTTAACAGCAGTTATGCTGCTTTCAGTAAAATTCAGAATAACTTTGCCTTCTCTCAGCTGGGGTGTATTCCAGGGGTAAATGCACCTTGAACTTTGCCCTTTAGCACTTTTTGTTACTTTACTGAAAATCTGAGCTCATTTTACAGTTGTGCACTTCTTAAGCCAGAATGGATAGGCACATCAGCTAAATGTGAACAGAAAAGAAAAGATGAAAAACTGAAAATCCCTGAATGCTTCCACTGGTCTGATTTGTCGCATAAGCTGTTTTTATACTAGATACTTTTTTTCATTTTTGGCTAGGAGCTGAGGCGCACATCCACAACTCCTCACTGGCACCTTTGGGTTAATCTCCAAAAAAAAGGCGCTTTAGCTCACACACACGTGCACGGAGTAAGAGTTTAGCGCAGATTAGCCTATTAGAGATGGGAATCAGCAGTATTCCGAAGCTGATTCAGGACTTTTTTTCCAGACTGAAGAAGGAAATAGGCTAATCTCTGCCCGGACACATGCATTGTGTCTGTCAGCTGGGGATTTACACCAACGGGGCTGTCTGGGCAGGGGCACATGCTCTGTATGGACAGGAGCACTCGCACTGAACAGCGTGCATGTGTTTGTGTGTTTGAGAGTGTGACTCCTGGCATCTTGCTGGAAGCATGACCGCTTCTTTACCAGCATCTGTGCTGATGATTAAGTGACACATGTGCTCATTAGTTCTATTGTGTGTCCAGGAAAACGAACCACGAGCAGAGAGCAGGGAGGCTTGCATAGTGGGGGTATTATTGAGTGTGAATGATTAAGCCTGTGTGTGTCCAGTTTTTTGCTCGCCCTCTTTCATTTCCTTTCTTCTCCTTCCTCATCCTCCCAGACTGTGGGGGGTTGTTTGTTTCTTTTTTTCCACCCATCTTTTCTCTTTCTAATTTATTCTTTTTCCATCTTATGCCCCCTACCCCCTTTTACTGTGCTTCCTTTTCTTTTTCATTCAATCTTTTCTTTCCCTCAAGTTTAACTTGCTCCTAACTCTTTCTTTGTCTTCCCTTTTCTTTTTATTTATTTCCTCCGGATTTTCTTTTTTCTGTACTCTTGCCTTGGTCTTCTACTCCACACACACCTCTTTTCATTTTTCCTCGCTTCTCTTCTCTTTCTTCCTTGTTCCTTTATCTTCTGTTGCCCTTTCCTATGTGCTGCTTTTCTTTATGTATCCCCTCCTCTTCTGTCCTTTCGTGAGCTTTCATTCATCTTCCATTTCCTTTCACTTCACATTTTCTCTCTATTCCTTTCCTTTTTTCACTTCTTTATCCCTTTAGCTTCTTCGTTTTTTGCCTTCTACTCCCAATTGTCTTAAAAATCCTAACTCTCTCATTCATATTATGACTTTGACATTACTTTACATTTGCAATGATGTAAACTCCATACGTAGCTTTAACTGCTGTTTCCTTCTCCTCTCCTTACTTCCTCCTTCTCTATCATCTTCTCTCCTCTCCTTTCTCTCCTCTTACCTTTGCAGTCTTTCTGTCTTTTCTTTTTTTTCTGTCCTCACCCTTTCATCGCTCTTCCCACTTTGCCCTCTCTTCATATTTCCTCTCCTCTACTTCCTGGTACGGCCCATGGAGGCATGTCTGAGTCCCAGCCACCTTCATTAACCTTATCATTACAGAGACCTGCAGCTGGACCGCACTGCCCTCGCTCTGCAGTGTAGCTTTGAGGAGCTGTGTCAATACATACACACTCGGCCATTAGACTGGAAAAGTGAGAGCTTGGAGGCAGCCAGGCAGGCAGAGCCAGTAGATGCACAGAAAATTTATATAACAGCTGAGCCAGCAAGGGTGGAGTGTTTGAGAGCGATGGAGAGAAATGAATGATACATCCAGGTTGATCTGAAATTTCCATGTAGTGCATCCCTTTAGATGCTTTGAGTGTGTGCGTTATGAAAGCCTGTCGTGATTAGCCTGTCTATGTCTCTGTGATACGAATAAGACCCCATGGGAGCAAAGATGTCTAGACTTATTCAGAGTGGTACTCTTATTATCTGCTGTACAGCAACTATGATGAGGGCCCATTTTCACTTTGCTGCTGCAGTGGCCTTATGCAATCATCCAATAGCAGGAGTCAAATCCCAGTCAAGCTTTCACACAAGAGAGTGGATGAGGACACAGAGAATAAAGAGAGTACTAGATTATATGTTTGGTCTATTTGGCATTTGAATACAGTACACGTGAATCCTGAAGCTTCGATTCTGATAATAGTCCAGCTTTTAAACAGAAAAAAGGACCTATGTGGAGATGATTGGCAGTCTACAAACACTTCTGCACTGCTTGTTGTATTACTTTACTTTACAGCATCAGGAAAGAGTGCTTTATGTACAAAGCTGCAAAGCAGCAGGTGCTTTTCTCTAATTTCCAGTAGAACAGCTTTAATTGCGTTCACTGTGTGTCATAATGGCAACCAGTGGAAGAAGCAATCATGAAAAATGACATCCACTTGTTTATGTTTTTCAGTAAAGGGACCTTGACCGACGGAGCCAAGACGAGCTTTTCACCGATGTGAAAAATGTAGTTATAGTTCAGTTTCGCAGAAGCACTGCAGCCCTGAATTTTTGTAGACATCAGTCAACAAAGGCGTATGTGAGGATGTAAATATCTGATGCAGTCAATCCGGGGCGCTAACCTGAAAGCGTCTTTGCGAAAACTCTGTCTGATCCCAGATTACATCAGCATGCAAACACTGCATTTAATGGTTTGGTAATGCCTTCTGCTTCAGTCGGCCTTCTCAACTAAAACCACAAAGATTATTTTCAATATCACCAACAAGTTTGATACAAACTATTTCCTGCTCCAAGCTACGAGGAAGAAATGAAAGCTAAGGAAATGATCCTGACTTGATTCTCTGTCAATGTACTCAAGAAAATGAAGTTCATATAACACTTTATAGAAGACATTAGTCATACAGGCCTAGAGATCAGCTGGTGATGCCCTGACAATCGTGTTTTTAGGGAAAAATGTGTAATCCTCAAACTGGTGAATGGCTAAATGGAGGTTTCTTGGTAAAACTGGCTGCAAAGATGTTGCTACAACAAAAACCTTGTGATTGCTTGGGTCGCTAGCAGAATACATAGAAGAGGCCAACTTGTCTCCAAACACTTGCTAACTAACCACAGAGCGGTACTGAATCTTTAACAGTGCAACACCAGAAATGTAAAAGGCGCAGCTTTCACTTTGAAAGATAATGAATGCTTAAAGAAAATGAAAAGTTCCAGTTCCAGGTTACAGTGGTAAACAGCTAAAGACCATAGTGATCACAAGACGGTTTTCTGTTGCAGCTCCATGTACTTCTTTGTGACCAATTTCACATAGCACCAACAAGCAACAGCTCACAGCCATGCACTAACCAGTCAGGGAATACACACTTTTACCAGGGCGTCACTGTTTCCTTTAGGCCTGTGTAACTGGGACTTTCAATTTCACAACAACTGCCGGCAGCCTTAAGCAACCACTCACAACCAGTTAGGGAATATTCATCTTTCCCTGGTGATCGTGATTGCTAGGCAGACATTTTCACTTTTCTAGCCATTATAGTAGATTCAAACTCAAACAATTACCCAGACAGACACATTATAACCACGTATCAACAAAAATGTTCTCTGCTTGTACTGTAGGCTAAAGGCTAAATGCTAATGCTTTCTAACAATAGCAATGGTTTGGGTGTTCAAATAATCAAATAATTTTTTCCATGATTTTGGTTAATATCCAAATTAGTGGACAACTTGTTATAGGAATGACAAGTCCAGGGATCCCCAGATTAATTAGGACGAGTCATATCCTAATGATGGATATCTGTAATTTAATAATTTAGTTTAAAAAATGAGCCCATGGTCATAATATTACTAATAATAACTTTAATTGTATAACACATCATTACAAAGTGTTTCACAGATTGAGTGCAAACGCTTAGAGATAGTGATCATAGTATTATCTTTATTGAGTGTACCTCAGTGCTTTAACTGAAGTGGTAAGACTGAATGGCTGGTCTTAGAAATGAAACAGCGAATAACTAGTATGAGTCATCCGCTGATCAAATACACCATATGCCAGTATTCAAGGGTTGTTTTCCCCCAGCTGCTTGTAAGTTAGCAGTGGAATTTTTACACTCAGCAGAAATGATGTGTTAGATAACAGAACAATAGCTCTTGTACCAGATTTCATAGTTTTGCTAGGAAAGCAGTGATAATAAATGACTGCCTGTTATGCATCAGTGGAAATGCATTTGTTTTTGCTCATACTTGTGAGCGAGCAGCTATTTAGAGAAGTATGGCTTTCATCATAATGGAAGTTAAGAGATCTCACTGTGCTTCCTGTATTGTCATGGTGATGAGGGGAGGCTGGGTGAATCACACGATTTCCTCATTTCCAACAAGGTGGAAGCTATTGTTGCTAAACTAAAACACTTGAGGAACAAGAAGCACATTGGAGTCAACCCTCTGGTTTTAGGTCTATTATCCTCTTATCTACTATTACCTTTCCTCTGTCTTTACACATAAAATATATATTATACTTCAGACATACAGTGGGGCAAAAAAGTATTTAGTCAGCCACCGATTGTGCAAGTTCCCCCACTTAAAATGATGACAGAGGTCAGTAATTTGCACCAGAGGTACACTTCAACTGTGAGAGACAGAATGTGAAAAAAAAAATCCATGAATTCACATGGTAGGATTTGTAAAGAATTTATTCGTAAATCAGGGTGGAAAATAAGTATTTGGTCAATAACAAAAATACAACTCAATACTTTGTAACATAACCTTTGTTGGCAATAACAGAGGTCAAACGTTTACTATAGGTCTTTACCAGGTTTGCACACACAGTAGCTGGTATTTTGGCCCATTCCTCCATGCAGATCTTCTCAAGAGCAGTGATGTTTTGGGGCTGTCGCCGAGCAACACGGACTTTCAACTCCCGCCACAGATTTTCTATGGGGTTGAGGTCTGGAGACTCGCTAGGCCACTCCAGGACTTTCAAATGCTTCTTACGGAGCCACTCCTTTGTTGCCCGGGCGGTGTGTTTTGGATCATTGTCATGTTGGAAGACCCAGCCTCGTTTCATCTTCAAAGTTCTCACTGATGGAAGGAGGTTTTGGCTCAAAATCTCACGATACTTGGCCCCATTCATTCTGTCCTTAACACGGATCAGTCGTCCTGTCCCCTTGGCAGAAAAACAGCCCCATGTTTCCACCCCCATGCTTCACAGTAGGTATGGTGTTCTTGGGATGCAACTCAGTATTCTTCTTCCTCCAAACACGACGAGTTGAGTTTATACCAAAAAGTTCTACTTTGGTTTCATCTGACCACATGACATTCTCCCAATCCTCTGCTGTATCATCCATGTGCTCTCTGGCAAACTTCAGACGGGCCTGGACATGCACTGGCTTCAGCAGCGGAACACGTCTGGCACTGCGGGATTTGATTCCCTGCCGTTGTAGTGTGTTACTGATGGTGACCTTTGTTACTTTGGTCCCAGCTCTCTGCAGGTCATTCACCAGGTCCCCCCGTGTGGTTCTGGGATCTTTGCTCACCGTTCTCATGATCATTTTGACCCCACGGGATGAGATCTTGCGTGGAGCCCCAGATCGAGGGAGATTATCAGTGGTCTTGTATGTCTTCCATTTTCTGATGATTGCTCCCACAGTTGATTTTTTCATACCAAGCTGCTTGCCTATTGTAGATTCACTCTTCCCAGTCTGGTGCAGGTCTACAATTCTTTTCCTGGTGTCCTTCGAAAGCTCTTTGGTCTTGGCCATGGCGGAGTTTGGAGTCTGACTGGTTGAGGCTGTGGACAGGTGTCTTTTATACAGATGATGAGGTCAAACAGGTGCCATTCATACAGGTAACGAGTGGGGGACAGAAAAGCTTCTTACAGAAGACGTTACAGGTCTGTGAGAGCCAGGGATTTTCCTTGTTTGAGGTGACCAAATACTTATTTTCCACCCTGATTTACGAATAAATTCTTTACAAATCCTACCATGCGAATTCATGGATTTTTTTTTCACATTCTGTCTCTCACAGTTGAAGTGTACCTCTGGTGCAAATTACTGACCTCTGTCATCATTTTAAGTGGGGGAACTTGCACAATCGGTGGCTGACTAAATACTTTTTTGCCCCACTGTATATATGAAAATTTATGACTGATACTATTCTTCACGTTTCTTTTCTACCTGGCACACAAAGATCTTTGTAGTCAGGCATTTTTGATCGGTGGACAAATATCACTGTAACACATATGTAATGTCAATGAACATGTAAATGAATCTATAATGTATTCAGACTGGCTCTTTGTCTTTGTGTTTTGAGCTCCTATAGGTGATTCTTGCCCCGGGCATAACAATCATTCAACGTGTTAATGGGTCACACACTGAGCTCGTTAGCTATGCACAGCCCTCATTAACATACAAATTCAATTAACTTTCAGTTTAAAAAAAAAAAAAAGAAAAAAGAAAGAAAGAAAAGAAAAAGAAGCAGGAAGATAGAAAACAAATCTTTTGTGTGATGTCTACTCTTTTTGCATTTTATCTTCCTCTTAGACACAGTGAGTGAAGAAGAATGCCTGCGTTGCGGCGACTTTCTCTGTTTCAGGCTTGTTGATGAATGCTTTATGGTCTTTTGCAAGGTGATACAGTTCAGAGCACAGCCAGACATCCTTGCAAGAGGAGAATGAGAATGTTTTGCCCTCACCCTTCACGAAAGATTGTTAGGTATTCGTCCTGTGCCATTAGTCGTCTGTGATGGTTGGATAGCAGCTGTTTTAGACCTCCCTGGATGGCACAGGTTCCTAACTGTGGCAGAATTAAGCAGCCCTTGTTGATTGAAAGCCAATTTTCAAAGTGGTGTACAGTCAGAATGCTCAATAGCTGTGACCTAGCATGCAGGCTCTTCATCTTCCATTATGTATTCTATTGGCAGTGCTCTTATCAAGGGAATTGGTAATTAGTGGCATGCATTGTGTCAGAGGACAGAGCGCTGAATACCAACGCCATTAAAGGGCTGATGAGATAAGAGGAGTGTGTGCTTGCGCACTTAACTTTGTGTGTGTTCAGACTCCTGTGCTCACATTCATGCTCCAGGGACAATGGTTAGGTGCTTTGGTCATGGCAATGCATGACTTCAATTTACATGTTTGCATATTTGACAATTAACCAAATTGATTCCCTGTGTGTGTGTGTGTGTGTGTGTGTGTGTGTGTGTGTGTGTTAAGCGACAGCATCAAATGTCTGTTTTCCTAAGGATTTTCAATTCCGCGTCCACCCTCATATCAAACAGGTCCAATAATGGCACTCCCTCATTTGCATACCATTAATTATCCATTCATATTAAACGGCTAATTAGCATATATAGCGTTCTGTGTTTTGTCAGGGTGAAAGCTATAGCAGCAATAACTTTTGCTTTCATATCACTTGTTTTTGCTGTCTATGCAAATGTGAGTAGTTTGTGAAGGTTTTAATCAGTTAGCATGTGTATGTGCTTGTGAGGAAAAAAAAAAAAGAGACTCAGGGAGAGATGTTCAACATACCTTTTACAGCAGCAGCTGAGAAGAAGCGCTGTCTTGCAGCCACAGTAAAGAGAGGGAGAGTGAAACACACTAATGATTAGTGGGTTTTTTCCACCACAAAAAGAAAAAGAGACTAATGATGTTTTTTTTTTTTGTAGTTGACATTTGCTTTGAAGACTGATAATGAAGCTCCACTGAGAGATGCACCACAGCCAAACTTATCCATGTAGCTCTACTATCAATGTTTTTAGTGTCACCCAGGAATGTGTTGTGGGATAAACCCACCTGAACTTACAGGAACTACCTCATAGTTTACAAAAGTTTAGAAATGTACATGAGGTTTAAGTTAGCAATAGGAAAGCAAACACTTTGAGTTTGACATTCTTTAAGTTAGTAATGGGTTTTTGTTCAGTTCTTTGTGCGCCTGTGTTTGTTTTTGATGTGGTGGTCATTGTCTAAATTCTTAGTCATGCTAGAATGTGGCATGGCAATATTAATCCTTTCAGCTTCGTGAAATATTTGGTTCGGTGAGGTTTGCGACCTTGGTGCGCACAGAAAGTAGCTTATATAAAAGATGAATGGGACCATTGTGTCATTGCCCATTGGTGACATCACCCATGTTTGGAAACCAGGATAAAGATGGATGTACCTTCCAGGTTTAAAAAGTGAAGCCAGTGTGAGACTGACTTAAATGTAAATGGGCGCCAGGGTGCAGTCACTGTTGTTGCGAAACAACTTCCAGTCCTATGGAAACCTATAGGAAAACAGCCCTTGGTGCTAACCAGAGTTATCAATTTCCTGATGATTTCATGGGGTTAGTCACTAATTGGGGGCATATTAAATAAAAACACTACGCTCATTCTTTAACTTTCAGTCATTCTGTGTCAGAAAGGAGAATGACTCAGCAGTATGGCTACATGACATGTCAATCACATTGAATTAGCTAGTAAGCATATTCAGACCCCACTTTACTTGACACATCTGGCATATGGATTGAGGTAATCTAAGAAATGGTTGAAACGCGTTTGTTTTTGTTTGAAAAAGCTGTTTTAAAATGAACATAATCTTGGACGTAGCCACAGTAAAAATGTATATGGCTCCATTGTAAATACTTTCTGCTTCTCGTTGGCAGCACACAAACTACAAAACACTCGGTAGTAGCCTATCTGTTGGAAATTATGTGAACTGTTTCTATTTCATGTGAACTGATGCCCAGCTAAAATAAACTCATCTGTTGTCTGCTTAAAGTGTGTGCAAGCTGTTGCCCACAGTCAGACAAACATTTGTGACCAAAGAATCTTCACTCATTGCCGTACAACATGTTCCAACCACTCCAACACACTCTGCTCTAGCATATTGCATCACATCAGGTTCAGTAGCTTCTCGTTAAACTTTCATTCATATCATATAAATAATTTATGCAAGCAACATAATCGTTTTGAGGACCTTTTGTCTTTTGACCTTTTGACCTTTTGTCTTTGCATCAAGTACTATGTAATAGATTTAGCTTTTGTGTTTGATCAGACTCTGAATTTTCACACACCCAGTAGTGAGGGAGTTTGGAACAGAGCAGCAGGTCTGAAGGATAATCCTGGCCCTCACAACACTGTTGTACTATTTGTTCACTTTTCTCTACTAAAAGCATAAATGTATGAAAAATCTTGAGAGCTGAAAAACTGAAACCTTAAACATGGTTCCAACCCCAGAACTAGTCTTGAAGTCAGTCTTGGTTTTGACTTTATGGTTCTTGTTTAGTTTGGTTCTTGTTACTTTTCATTTAAACTTATTCTTACTTGTGTCTGGTAACGGCTGTGTGCAGGCAGGAAAAGGACCCAAAGTGCAGACTCCTTCGCTGTGTCCCAATTCAGGGTCTGCACGCTTGAAGTACGCATTTTAAGTGCAGTTACGTCACCGCCACGCGACGACGGCTGTCCCAATTCGAAGTGTACTTCAAATGCATACTCCAAATGCGCCGTCGATTTCCCCAAATATCAAGCGTGGTCCGGTGCACGCTTCGTGGTCCCATATATCCCACAATTCATAGCGCGGCGGTGGGTGTGGATAATTTTGCCGCAAAATACGGCAGAAGGGAGCGGCCGAAAAGTGAACTGTCAAAAGTAAGTACTGAATATGACGTCACTTATTCATGTGCGAATGTTTAATAATGAAGAACATTAAAACATTGCTGTTGGCCACATGTCGGCAAAGTTATGTGACACTAGTGATGTTTGTACTTTCAGCATTAACTTGGTTTTAAAGCCTCTACTTCTAAATATATATATAGTCGACCCCAATCTTACAGAGAATCTGATGATTTTATGGATAATTAAAGTCAGTCATATATCCACAAACACAACAAGCTGAAAGTCAGTGATATATATATATATATATATATATATATATATATATATATATCATAATAATCTGACAATACTATAATATTGGCCATATTATATTTACATTACCACAGTGAGATGACTTTAGTCTCATGAACAACATTAACTAATTATTATTTACTAACTACTCTTAAATGACTGTTCAGTACAGAAATGAAGCCCTTGAATCATGTTTTACAGTCCTGTGGTCTCAGCCTCAGATACTCAACTAATCAAAGTGATGTCATGACAAAAATGAATGACCAACAAAACAATTTTCTCCTTCATTTCTGTCAAACAAAGCTGTATGTAACGTGTCTCGTGGTTAGTATCATGGTTGCTAGGCAACCTGAACAGCGCGACGAAGCATATACCGTCCCATTTCACAAGCCTCTCACTTCCGCACTTCTCGTACTTATAGTACGCACCGTACGTAGTACGCGTAGTACTTCAAGCGTGCAGACCCTGAAATGGGACACAGCTCTTGACAGGCAAAAGTGTACTTCAAAACTCAGCTTTAATGCTGGATGGCAAAACGTAACAAAACCCGAGAAGGAAGGAAGGCAGGCATTCCCTGTTACTCATCAGGGAATGAGTAACAGGAGGGAAACACAGCTGGGGCAAATCAGGCCTAACGAAACAGGGGAAGCAAAACCAGATACATTAACATAAGACATGGACCTTCAAAATAAAACAGGAAACATAACACAGACTGAACTTACAGACACAGACTCACAGGCAGGCACTACAACAGAAGGAGCAGGCACTACAACAGAAGGAACAGAGACGTGGGACCAGGGCAGACACAGACACTGACTGGACACGGGGATATAGCAGACAGGGGAGACTGCAACTAAGGAATACACAGAGACATAAACCATAAGAAAGAACTCTAACAAAAACCCAAAGACTAGAAATTATAAATAATATAATAAACTCAAAAACCCTGGCTCAACGACCCAGGCATCCTAACAACTTGTTTCTCTTATTCTTAGCTAGTCCTTGGTTGCTAGTTCTAAAGGTGTTACCTTTTGCTTCTCAAGTGATTAGTTTAGCAATATCTGTTTTTCTGGCATTAGTTTACTGCTTAAATTTTTAGACTATTTTCTCTGTTAAGTTTTTGTTTAGGTTATTATGTTGTTCACTTTCAGTTTTATTTTTGTGTTGTGTTTAGTTTACTTGCTCCTCTCCCTCTTTGTCTTGATTGTTGACACTTGCTTCTTGCTACACAGCTGTTTTTACTTCCCTTGCTATCTTTCAGTTCTCCTGGTATAAACAACTGTTTGTTCGTTGTTGTGTTGTACTCTTTTTCTGCCTTTCTACTTCTCTCTATGTTTTCACGTGCTTCCTGAATTTGTTTGACTGTTTTTACCTTTTTTTTAAATTTATGCTTTAGACTTTTAACTGCCAAATAAAAGTCTTGCTTCTGTTTTTGAGCTCTGTCTTGCATTTGGATCCTAACTTGCTACACTCCACAACATGACACCAAAAAACAGCATAAAAGTTGAATATTGCAGCGGTCTGTGGTGAGAGCTATTTATCTACTGCCTTCTATTGGACAGGAAGATTTTTCCCCCTGGTGGCCAATAAATAGAATGCTGGTTCAACGCATTTCTGCATTGGCTTTACTTCTCAGATCTGAAAGTTGCATCTGTGTTTTTATATTGGTTATGTTGATAAATTGAAGTGAAGTATCAAAAAGGTTGCACTTCAATAACCACGTGTACATTTTTGCAGTTATCTTGAAAATGCTTGCTCTTCTTTTTTTAATACCTATTCTTAATGAACTGCCAGTTGGACCATTTGTCTCAGATCTGTGCATGGGTCATTTTCATCTCTGCTAATCTGAAGTAATTGAGAAAATAATCCATTAATCTGTGAGAATTTTAGCAGCCATGAATTTGAGAAAGGTGCAGTAGAGTGTTCGCTAAGCTCTTGCAATAAAATGTATTGTGCTCAGCTTCTTAAGTGCTTATTTTGGTAACTTTACTGCATTGGTTTCAAGAAATTTAAATCCATGGGTATGCATGGTAAAAGTCAATGCCAAAAACTTGGTAATAATGGATTAAGTGGTGGATTTTCTTTTTAACAAAAGCTGAAAAGTAGTATCTACTGCCATCAGACCAACAATTCTTCTCCATTTCTCATTGTCTGGGTTCAATCAGTCTAAACAGAGACACCAAGGTTAAATGTGACCTACAGAGAAAAAAAAACGCCAGTTTTAAACATGTTTCCCCCCGGCACCTTCTTCACCTCTCAAAGTTTTCAAGTTCTCATTAGATAAACAAATAATTATAGTTTATGTAGTTGCAAATTCTTTAAACCCTGACCTTTGCTGTCATGTTTCTTTTCTTTGCTTTAAATAGCTGCATCTCTGCTATCAGCTCTGCAGCAAAAAGTTGTGCTGTGTAAAACAGGACAGCAAAATCTGGAGAAGGATAGGAATGGGAAAAAAAGTCCAGTATAAATAAAGAGACAAGCGAGAAAGAGGTGGGAGGGATGGGAACGGAAAGAAGGATGAGGTAAGCCCTATGGGAGAGGAGCGCTGAGTTGCTAAACCTCTCCAACTCCTCCTCGTTTTTTGCCTCAATCGGTCTCTTTCGTCTCTTTCCAGGGTGAGACGATACGAGGCGAGATTAACAAAAAGAGGATCAAGCGTTAAGGGGGAAGGAGTGATATCAGCGGTGACATCAGAAGGGAGAAAGGTCAGAGGTTAAGCAGATGATGGCTTGTTTTTGCAGAAAGGACAAGAGTTGATGCCTTTGGAATTTATCTAAGGTGAAGACCTGGGAGGCGAGGCGTTCTGCTTCGTTTGTTTTGACCTGAACTCATGGGTCATGCGTGGGTGTCCACAAGCCAGCCCGTCGGGTACTTCCCCAGGGGAGGAAGGCGATTTTAGATGAACTTTAGCCTCCCTCCGCCCTGCTGTTACCCCCCTTTTGCTTCAATCTGAGTTTATACACCCTCGGGCCTGCTTGTATCCCATGGTGTGTGAGTTTTTTTGGGATGGAGTCAGCCCGTCTGTAAACTATGTCTGACCCTGTGTGTCTGGAGGGTTCTCCCTGTGCAAACTGACACACACACATTCATATTCTCACTGAAGAATGTGTCTTTAGTGGGGTACACATTGCATGAAGCATGATGTGATGACTTGCTTCTCACTGAAAGGCGTCTTTATTTGTTCCCATAGCTTCCCGTCATCTCATGTGACACACACAGAATGATACGGACAGTGTGAAAAGCACTGGTTGTGCATACAATAGCAACTTACATTGCACATGCTTTTGAATCACTGCACAATTTCCACTAAATCACGGGCGGATTATAATGACTCAGATAATGTGGATGCAAACTTGGCACAGGCCCAACCAGCACACAGACTTTGTCCACACTGTAACACAAAGTAACATGTATTACTTTATACTGATGTTCTATAAATGTCATCAACAGCACAATACATCGAGACTTAAGGAGTCAAACACACAGTTAAATGCAAAATGCCCAGCAGAGAAAATGCCCTACTTAAAGCACTGACTTTCTTCTTGCATGGGGAAAAATAATTGATCAAGTCATTACAGTCTGCCAGACGGTTCTGATTCAGTGGCTGCAAGTGACAGGCTGTTCACGCATCTCTGTGCTCTCCTTAGTTTATTCCTTACATCCCATTTGCAACAAGGACTGTTCTCCTTGGCAGGTGCTGACAGGAAGCATCAAATAGTCTCAACAGTATACAGAAAGTGTTGAATATAATTAACATTCAAGGTAGTGCTAACACTGCTGCTTCACCACCATCGCTCGTCTCGATGGTCCACCACCTAATATTTTTGGCTGGCCTGAACCTTTATGTGTATTGCCACCACCAGGCGTCTCTCAGGGCTGTTGTTAGCAAAGAATAAAGTACTTTTACAACCAAAGAGTAGACAGTTAAAAGTCTTTAAAGGTTTATTTCCAATGAGTGTTGAGCAGTGATGGACTGTGGGAAAAATGGGTGTGTCCCAAACACTACTGGTGAACCCGGGTGGCGACTGTAGAGAGGGAAAGACACAGTTAGGTATAGCTGGACTAAGTTTGTCCAATAGAATAGAATAGCCCTTTATTGTACATGCCTTTACCAATAAAGGCAGCTTATGTAGGAGAGAGGTATGTTATGGTTTATGAGAGAAATCATCATAAATTTTCCAAATTCCGAACATGTTTTAATGACCACTAAATCAATGATTTTTACTTTCCACAATAATTAAATGCAACAAAACACAACTTTCATCTTTTTGTGTATTTTGAAAATGGGTTTTTGGAGACGTGGAATGTAAATGTGCCTGTCGCTAAAACACCGTTGGTCAGCTTCTGTTGTTTAAGGCTGTAAATAAATATGAAACACGAAAACATTCAGACATTTTTCATAGTGCATGTTTGAGTTATATTACTTAGAGGATAGAAGTTGGACATGTGGTGTGAGCAATTAGGTATCCACGGAAAATGGGCAGGCTGGAGTCGATTAATCCACTGGACTGTCAGGGTGACAAGGGTTTGAGACCAGCTGTGAGCTCCTGACTCATCCAGTGTACACGGTGATTTTCTCAAGAACAGGTAACAAGCTTCTGGGGTTAAAGGCAGAAACACAGGGAAGCCAACTCAAGACTGAGTGAGCCAACTCACCATCACTGTGGATGTGAGAGAATAAAAGACACAGCTGGTCCTTAAATACACAGTCTGAATGGTAGTGATGTGCGACATCACTGATTTCCTTTCCGATCCGATACCAAGTAAAACTCAGAGTGGTACTGACAATACTGATCCGATACGGATACTCTGTACAAAAACTTAATGTTTCATTGTATTTCATAATACAATATATAATTGTATTATATAATCGTAATAATATAGCTTCATAATGATTACAGGACATCAGACTACTTCATCACGTGTCACTGTGGTTCAGGGAATTGGGAAGCTCATCTGTACCCAGAAGGTTGCCGGTTTGATCCCCCAGCTTTCTCTGTCCTGGTTGTTGTGTCCTTGGGCAAGACACTTCACCTACCACCTACTGGTGTTGGCCAGAGGGGCCGATGGCGCAATGTGGCAGCCTCGCTTCTGTCAGTCTGCCCCAGGGCAGCTGTGGCTACAACTGTAGCCTCCACCAGTGTGGGAATGTGAGAGTGAATGAATAGTGGAATTGTAAAGCGCTTTGGGTGCCTAGAAAAGCGCTATATAAGTGCAAGCCATTATTATTATTATCATTAGAAATAAAAAAAACTGAAGTTGTGCGCTATTTGAACACGTTGCCTGCCTGCAGCACTACACGTCTGTCTGCCCTAGCAGCACCTGTCCCTCTCCTCCTCTTCAGTTCGCCTCAACATACGCTCGTCATATTCTGTGATATGATTTACTCTGAGGTGTTCGACTAGGTTAGTGGTGTTGGCACAGCACCTCACTGTATTGCCACATGTATTGCAAACTATGTCTCGGCCGTTTGCGGAGGAAAAAATACGTCCTCACATGACTCCATTTAACCTCAGCCATTGTTGTGAGCGCGCACGCCAGGGGCTGACACATTTATATAGCCTTATTTTGCATATGACTGTGAAAGGCGTAAGAGGAAGTAGTTCCTTCTAACTTAGACGATCCGAATGATATAGATTCTTTCTACGGTGTTCCTGTTAATGAAAAACTACAAATTTAGCAAAAGGTACTAAAATATCAATATTTTAATATGAGAATCGATTCTAGAACATAAATTACTGGTATCGGAAGAATCGATATTTCAATATCAATCTGTGCAGGCTCTTTCTGGCCTACTATGTTGCTGATGAAGTCAGAGTACTGTCGCTTGATAAAGCACTTTATATAGTCTGATAGTTTTAAAGTTGTTACCCACCCACACCTCCACAAAACCCTGTGGGAAGGCCCTGTATGTAACCCAATGAGAAGGCTGCAGCCTGTCTGCTTTCACTGCTTTGTGCATGCATTTTTGTGTGTGTGTGTGTGTGCGTAGCTGCAAAAACCTGCAGCTCTGACATAGACAGAACAGAAAAACAGACGAGACGGTCGGGGTGTAACCTGGTCGCTACATTTGTATAAGTGAACAAGGAGGTGTTTTTATAAAGTCGCGTCTGTTAAAACACACCAGACAAATGCAGATATTCTTCACAGGCCCCCACTGCTGCTGTGTACGCACAGACAAACAATGCTCTGAAGTAAGTTTTTAGTTACCTCAAGGGTTTCTCTGAGAAAAACTTCCAAGTACTTTGGATGGAAAAAGGGTGCAGTCCACCTGGGAACTTGACATGGAAGCATTAGCCTCCAGGTCGGCATCCAGGTCATCACAGGAGCCAGGACTGTGGCACTGGCACCGCTGCTGACATGCAATGCTTTGCCAGTCATCTAAGTATGCCTTTCTCTATAGACTGTCTATGCTGCCTTCATTTTGATTGCCAGACCGTTATATTCAGCTTTTAGCCTACATCCTTATGATTTTTGATTTGATGAGCATGGTTACAGTTTGACTCCAGTGTCTGGCCGGGGCCTTTCTGTGTGGTTCTTCTACTGTGTGCATGGGTTCTCTCCGGGTACTCCCCTTTTCTTCCCTCAGTTCAAACACTTAGCGGGGTTAGGTTAATTGGTCATTTTAAATGAATGTGAGTGTCAATGGTTGTTTGTCGTTAGCCCTGCTTCAGATTACCACGCCTCTCGCTGGGATGGGCTCCAAGACCCACTCCCCCCCCCGCAAGGCCAAGGGCTACCATTGGTTTTAGAGCCCAAAGCATACGCCTGCATCGCCCAAGTAGTAATCAGTCCATGATTAAATTTACTCACATGAGATTGTACATCTGTAAAATCATCTTTTTTTTTCCATTTACAAGCCTGAAAACACTGTGTAATTTAGGTGATTCATGTTGGTTTACTGCGACGATGAGCTTCATTATAAAAAAAAAAAGTATATGATGACAAACACGAGGGCCTGCAGCGGCTTACTGTAATATTTCATGTAATTCATGGAATGTGTAAAATGAGTTTCATTGCCGTATTGAGAATAACATCTAATGGTACGTGGTGTTTTTGGCTTGTGCTAATCACTGTGTTTGTTAATAGTCTCCTTAGAGGAAGGCACATTTCTCTCCCAGTCCCTAATGCAATAAAAGGCTCTTAGCAGCTCCTTCACATGCATCGGGACTGTGCTTTTCCCTATTTCCTTTTGTATGTCATTAATTTCCATATTTAATTAGCTCGGCTCATTAAACGGCATGCACGCAGGAATGTATGCAGGAATAATTGCATGCAGAGTTATAGACACAAATTATCCATAATGTTCTTGTGTGAGTTGTGACAGAAGATGTAGGCCTTGTTGATTAGTCCACTCTAATAGACATGGCACTTGATTTGTTTGTCTTGTCACTGTGTGTGTGTGTGTGTGTGTGTGTGTGTGTGTGTGTGTGTGTGAGTGAGAGAATACGAGTATGGATGTGGGCAAAAGTGACTCTACCCTTGGGTGCTTTGGTGTGCATGTTGTTAACATGTATGTTTCATGTGTGCGTCCGCTTGTGTGTGTGTATTTGTGCCAATCTAGCCGTCAAGTCCAAACCATGTTAAAGAGTGAAATTACCCATCAGCTCTAGTAAAAGCATGGCTGACAACCTCTAATCACGGTCACGAAGAAAAACAAATCATTGTCGCATGTGGGCAGGCGCACATGCATGCACCCCTGGCCAGGACAAAGATACTGGATGACCCAACCACCCTCTCACCCCAAACACAAACACACACACATGCACACAAAGATCATTTTTTCTTCCCTCTCTTTGGGTCATTTTTTAAGTGATACCAAAGAGAGTAACTTTGCCACATCGCCACAAACGAATGAGGGATTCTCCCCGGGCATGCTGTCACCCACTCAAATATATGTTTACAGCTTTTACAACAAGATATTCAGAGAAGGAATATAGGTGATTTTTAATCATGTTCCACCACGGAGAGACATGCATGAATGACTCTGACATTTACAATTAGCTGTTGTCAGCGGCCAAAGGCAGTAGTGCAATTTAGTAGGTGCACATTACTGTCGCAAATGGAAGTGACAACAATTTGATATGTTATTTGAAAGTGGCGTGATAGCGAATTGTATTTGACCCTGTTTAAGTGGGCTCACTCTTGATAGGCGAACGCCCTTTATTCAAAAGAGATAATTGGTTTTGCAAAATGTTGTTCACTCAGATGCTGAAAGACTTTTTTTTCTTTTCGTTTTTTTTTTTATCCATGTTTGGAAGCAAAGTAGCGGGCGCTGATTAACCTTGTCATAGCTGCTGACATCCCACGACCACACAGCTCTTAGATTCAGCGCACTCTCCTGCATCAAATGGCTTTTTCCCCCCTGCGTGCCAAGGATAAGTGTTAAATTAGTGTTTTTCTTTATCATTGTTCTTCCCTTAACAGATGCTTTCACAGTGGAGACAATATTCTTCCAAGCGGGGCTGGGGAGTGCGAGGGTAAGTTTCTGAACCAGAACTTCTGAGGCAGCGATAGTTTATGACTCAGGAGGTTGAGTGAGAAGCAGGGAGCGCAGTTGGGAATGGCACGGGTGGGGGGTGCAGTGGGGGTGGGGATCGGTCATTCTGGTCTCTTTGGTCTCCTTGCTGTGGTTTCTTCCCATTTGGCTTGCAGACAAGTGTATTGTGCATGGGGCCTCTCTGATGTGGTGCTGTGATGATGAGTAAGCACACATATGATGAAGTGGGTATGTGTGTGGTATCCAGAGCTCTGCCTGACACATGGCCATGAGGAAATTGAGAGACAGGATTAAAAAGCAGGGGGGGAGGGGTGGTGATGGAATATATATCACACAGCGTTTTACAGGCCAGACATTTCTCTCCATCTAATTAGAGGACAGTTGTGGGTTCCCCAGTTACGTAACTTCTGAAGATTTTCCTGGTGGAAAAGTCATATGTTTAACATGACACATCTGGGTAAATTATTCAGAGATTTTGGAGGATGAACTCACTTCAACTTTACCCAGGTTTTCTGTTCTTATTTGCTTTAATCATGTTGAAGATAGACATGGGCCACAGGAAAACAACAGTCCCTTTTTCAAAGGCTTCACGAGTCTGTCAGCCAAAGTGTAATTTTCTCTTATGAAATTGTTTCACTTTTAAAGCTTCCATACATTTAGAACAGCTTTGGACAGCAGCACAGTACATTGTTTTGTTCCGATTGTTAATCAGGCTTCACTACATTTCACATTACACTACTAAGTAGCGCCTACAGTGCTGTGAAAAAGTATTTGTCCCCTTCTTGATTTCTTATCCGATTATTAAGTGATGACGCGACGAATCCTACTTCCGGGCCTAAAGTAGTCTGCGTTTAATATGGTTTTTGTGTTGTTAACATGTTTAATGTTTTGTATTTTCTTCTATTTAATCTCAAAAAGCTCCTAAAACAGTCAGTGATCCCCGTTGACCTCCCTCGGCTTTTATTACTGCTAATCATTTATTTAAACTCAGTTTTAAAACCTTACGATGTAACTCCAGCACAGCCCATGCAGCAGTATATGAATGACTAACCTCGTATTGTGGATGGATTATCTCAGTTGTTCTCCTGGCTGAAGTTTGGTCCGTTTACAGCATCCTGCCATGCGATTACATTTGTTCCTGACCACTGAGAACACTCACGTTAACTTTTATTGAGTGGAAAAAAAGTTAGCTTGTTTATATTATGCTAACATAGTTGTATACCAGCTAGCCAAATTCAGTAACCCTACAAACGTCACTGCTGTTTAGTTTTCTGTTTTAATTTATGTTGGAAGTGATAGCAGAGCTGTATGTTTTAATTTGTTTCCAAACCCCCGTAGTCAGGACATGCTATATTGTATTTAGATGGAAGCTAGCGAGCTAACTTCCTGCTAACTTCTAACTTCTCATAAATTCCGTTTTCATGGATGCCTGGATGTTAAACTCAATTGTTACACCTGGTAGAACAGAACGCTGATCATTTTATTAAAGATGAAAGACTTTAGACAGTGTTTTAACTCTCAGTGATGCCACAGTAATCATTTGATATATGGACCTGCAGCGGAGTTTAGGCCCAGACACGGCTAGTGACGTCAGACTGAACAATCGGATTGCTTTGCATACTGTTTCAGATCATCAAAGAAATTTTAATATTAGACAAAGATAACTTGAGTAAATAAAAAAATGCAGTTTTTAAATGATGATTTAATTTATTAAGGGGGAAAAGTTATCCAAACCTACCCAGTTCTGTGTGAAAAAGAAATTGTCCCTCAAAACTTAAAAACTGGTTGTGGCACCCTTGACAGCAAGAACTGCAATAAAGTGTTTTATGATAACTGGTAATGAGTCAGAGAATTTTGGCTCACTTGTTTCATGTCATGCCAAAGCATCTCAGTCTGACTGAAGTCCCAACTTTGACTTGTCGACTTTTAGCCATTCAGATGAAGACTTGCTGGTGTGTTTTATATCATTTCCTGCTTCATAAACCAAGTGTGCTCATAATTAAGAAGACAATCTGATGCCAGGACATTCTTCTTTGGGATTTTCTGGTAGAGAGCAGAATTCATGATTCCATCAGCAAGTTGTTCAGGTCCTGAAGCAGCAAAGCAGCCGTGAACCATCTTCATGTTTGACCGTTGGTGTGATGATCTTTTTTGTGAAATGCTGTGTTAGTTTGGTGCCAGATGTAACAGGACTCAAACCTTTTAAAACTTTTCTCTCAGCAATCTACAGATTATTCTCCCAAAAGTTTTGAGGGTCATCAGGGTAAATTCATGTTTTTAGGTAAATATGAGATGAGTCTTGTGTTCTTCTTGGTCAGCAGTGGTTTTCTCCTTGAAACTCCCCCATGGATACTATCATTGACCACTCTCTTTCTTATTGTTGAGCCATGAACTTTGATCTCAACTGAAACAAGTGAGGAGTAATCTTGGTAAACTGGCCACTACTGGGAGGTTGACCACTGTTCCAAGTTTTCTCCATTTGTGGATAATGGCTTTTACCGTAGTTTTGTGAATAAAAGCCTTAGAAATGACTTTGTAACCCTTTCCAGACTGACAGATGTCAATGTCTTTGTTTCTCAGCTGTTGTTCAGTTTCTGTAGATCGTAGTATGACGTGTTGCTTTTTAAAATCTACAGACTAAGACTACTTCTTAGCCAGAAAGGTTTTATTTAAGTGATTTATAGATAGATTAGATATGGCAGTTCTGTCAAGTCTTAGTGTGGCTAAATAATTGAAATTCAGCTTTCCAAAAAATGTGGTTAATCACAGTTAATTCATCATTTAACAATGGGGTAATCAGTTTTTCACAGCCAGTTAGATTCGGATAGTTTTTTCATTCTAATAAATGAACTCTGAAACTCTGATCTGAAACATGTAAGTATAACAAATATACAAAAAATAAGAAATCAAGAATGGGGGCAAATATTTTTAAGAGCACTGTGTAAGCTGACTCTTCCAATCTGTTAAATACTCCCAGTATGTTACACAGATTTACTGACTCAAGCTTAACTCACCTTTTCAGGTCGTGATGATATCACTGTTTCATCATCAGGGTTATGTCTCAGCTAATGAGTCATATAAAGCATCAGAGAACGTGATTCAAAATTTACTTTATCTGTTTCCCACACAGACCTGAGCTGTGTGGCTGCCCAGGTTTGTTTGTTTTTCCTTTTTATCATTTCTCCTCTTTCATACATCTGAAAGAATCATCATGGCATCACGCAGCTTTGTAACGGACAGTCATTCACAGTTTGGAAGTTCAGTTCACTGGAAAGCAGCCAGGTAGCCCCTACTGGCTCACTGGCAACATTTCTGGTTTTACAGTAGTTGGTCTAATCTATGTGTTTCTCTATAAAGGATTGTGCCCTGTGGTGGGTAAAGACCCCAGAACCAAAATATAAAACTGCTAATTTTATAAATGCCTATAAATGTTTTAAAATTTTAAAGCAGTTGAATGAGGATGGATTTTTCCAGTCAATGGATTTTTCACGACTTGGCAACACAAAAGCTATTTTTAATTAATGGCCTATATCTTGGCTAACAGCAATTAGTAAGTTATTATTGTCAGAGTTCCCTCAATCAAAAAACACATGAAAGATCAAGACAAGAATGCTTCATCTCCCAGATCAAGTGCTAATAGATACACTGGCAGCTCTGCTATCATTATGCTGTCATACTGACAGTGTTACCATAGTGAATTTTTGGGGTCCAGTTGGTATGGTCATCATCTCAGTAAGTATGTTAGCACGCTAACATTTTCCAACTTAACAGTCAAGCTGTGACTGTATCTTATTAGTTTTAGAAGTATCAGCCATAAACACAATGTCTCAAGCCCTGAAAACAACCCCATATGCCAATTGGTGTTATCATGACCTTTTTTTTATTGTCACATTTATACAGTGCAGAACACAGCATTCTAGCAAATGAATTTTTGGAATCCCGTTTCCGCCTCTGAAAAAAAAAGCATCCATAACTTGAAATTTCGACTTAATGACTTGAAATGTTGAGAAAAGTAACTCAAAAATTCTAGTTAGCTCTGCCAATCAGTAATCTATATGGAATGCGCACTGAAAACCGGATCGCAACAAACTTCGAGAGTATGTTTGCTGATAGTAACGCCATGTGATTCAGCTAATAACACAAGGATTTCATCATTTGTGAAGCTGCGCTGAAAATAATCAGCAATTTGTGCATTCAAGACTGGCTGTAATACTGGTAGCTTAGCTGTAGCATTTGTAGCTGAGGGCTTCAGCTTCCAGGTAACAAGGAAATGGCGTCATTCACGTAGATTACTGATTGGCAGCGCTAACTCAAAATTTTGAGTTATTAATTAAAAAATTTGAGAAAATTAAGTCAAAAAATTTTGAGTTAATAACTTGAAATTTTGAGTTATGGATACTTTTTTATTTTTTTAGTTGCAGAAAGGGGTTTCCATATGTATTTCATGTTGTAAAGCAAGTGTTTTTATCCAAACCATAATCTTTTCCTAATCCTAGTAAGTCATAATGTCATACAGTACAAATGGTCATCTGGTAGGCTAACCTCAGAAGCCACACCCACTCACAAATCAAACATGTTGTTTACAAGCAGCAGCCAATCAGAAGACGGTGGGCTTAAAGGGACGGGGGAGGGGAATGGTAGCTAGATCAAAGGTCAGTAAAAATAAACAAGGATTATTTTGAACTTTATATTATTCATGTCTAGTTTAGTAAAAATCAAAGAATTAAAACATGGAAAATACTGAGTCTTTACGTTAATGCCAAAGCACACTGAACATAAAGTATCTTCTCACTGAAATATATACAGACGCTGCAGATAAGGTGTTAGTAGCACATACGCACATATAAATGGCTTCAGAAATGCCAATCTGCACCACACTTTTCTTTACAGAGCGAAACAACAGTCATTAGAAGATGTAATGGATTAGCCACGGGTAGAGTGAAGGGAGACAGAAAAGAGAGGGAAGAGCAGACAAACCAAGATCGAAATGATGGAGATTGGCAGTTGGGTAAAATGGATTGGATAGACCGCTCTACGGATGAGGAGACAAGACGGAGAGCTGATGCCTACCGCCGCAGCGAGAGATAATGGAAACTGATTACAGAAAAAATCAACAAGGTTTCTCTCATTCCAGGAGAACTGCTCGAAAACGTGCTGTTAATATGATTGGTGAGGCCCCAGATCCTAGTTAAAACTGATTGTCACTGCATTTGATCCACAGCATCAACAAGTTCTAAATATGGAAAAGGAGAAAAAAACCCCACAAGGTGACAGAGGATAAAACTGAAAACTGTGAGCTGGAGAAATGGGGTGAGAGGAATTGCAGTTGTTTTTTGGAGTTCTCCGTGCTTCCGTGCGGCCTTCTCGTCAAAAACAGCTCTTGTGTTTATGCAGCGCATACCCTGGCTTATGTTCATCTGAGGGAGTCGAGGAGCTGCAGGAGACAAACAGGATGTCTGTGGGAGGACAGATGAGAGAGGGTAAATCTGACGAGGAAGTTTGTGTATGTGTGTGTGTTAATCCCAGGAAGGGCTTCCTCTGAATCTGAGCTGCTTGGGAGCTCTGTGGGAGTTCCAGACGTTGACACGAGAAAAAGCAGGGGAAGAGAGTAAGAAAAAAAAAGAGAGAGAGGGGTACAAGAGAGTGAGAAGGATCAAGGAGAGAAGCACTGCTGAATCCAACTTCTAAAGCACACACACACACACACACACACAACACGTGGGGGAAACCACCCACACAGAGGGAGTTGCAATAACGGCAGTGGTACTGGTGTCATTACGAGCTGATGACGATGAGCACAGACCCACCTCATCGACTCGCAGCCTGAATCAACTCAAAAGCTTTTTCCTCAATCAAGAGCTACTCACAACCTCTGACTGAACAAACATGCCATCTGACCCGAAGCGGACGGTTAGCGCAATCAGCCCTCAGTGTTTGTTTTTGTGCCAGGTGGGCGGAGCTTGTGGCCGGACACCAAAATTACAGATCAAAACAGCTCTTATGTCAGTTTCAAGCAGTGCAAAGTATGACAGCGCTGGGTTAATTAGACCCAAATGACGAACACTCAGATGATCCTTGAAGGTAAAGGTAAAATAAACATTGGTGACACTTTTTTTGTCAAATCTCAGAAAATGTGCATAAATTGCTGTGATCATCCAAAGAGATTCATACAATTCAATTTAATTCGATTTAGTTGTATTTATATGGCACCAAACCACAAAAACAGTCGCCTCAAGGTTCTTTATATTGTAAAGTAAAGACCCAACAATATTAGAGAGAAAACCACAACAGTCACCTTCTATGAGCAAGCACTCTGTGACAGTGGGAAGGAAAAAGTCCCTTTTAACAGGAAGAAACCTCCAGCAGAACCAGGCTCAGTGCAGCCATCTGCTGGGACCAGTCGGGGTTGAGGTGAGGATTCACTGATAATAAGTAATGAGATGCAGAGTGGTAGAGCAGGTCAACTACTAACCGGAAGGTTGATGGTTCGATCCCAGTCTGCCCCCTTGTCCTTGGGCAAGATACTAACCCCATGTTGCTCCATCGGAGTATAAATGTGTGTGAATGTTAGATAGCAAGTACTTAAAAACAGCATAGTGTGAATGAGTGAATGTACAAGTTGTGTAGATAGAGATCGAGCAGTAAAGCACAATATAAGAACCAGTCCAGTCCATAAACACATAGAGAGTAAAGAAGAAAAACTCTAAGGGGAGGGGAAGGTTCAGGTCTCCATCGTCTTGGCTTGGGCTGAACTAAAACAAGATAATAGATAACGACGGATGTTATGGTAATGTCTTTACTTTGTTTGTAACAAGACAAAACAAGGTCTTGATAGGATCTTCAAATTAATGCAGGAAACAAACATTTACAGAATTTAAGTCTGATTTTACCTGCAGCCTTTTGTGCAGTTATGTTTGCGTTACCCAAACCATGGTATTCTAGCAACTTATAAAATATGGCAATCTCTTTGATAACAACTGAGAAAGTATACCAGCCTTAAAAAAAACCCTCTTCACCTGTCAGTGATTTTAATGTTGTGACTGACTGGTGTGAATTTTATACCGTACGTGTATCTATTATGCTCCAGAGACACTAAGTGTGCGCTCAGAGAAGGCATTTAAAATGCAGGTATTCCTGAAGATATCATCGGAGCGCCCAAAGATACGGCCTTAGTACTGTTATCTTAGCTTACCACACGCTGTGTGTGGCTGGGATACTTTCAGAAAATTAAAAAAAACAAAACAACATCTCTCCAGCTAACAGTTATGGTGCCCTTGAAATCGTAAAAAGCCGTTCTGAGACAAATTAGCAGTTGTAGTCATTCCGCTGGAACCCCTGCTGTGCCAGTCAGCAGTGCTCCCCCCTGATTTAAGATTATGAGCCTTCAGTGCTCAGCCGCATTCACATGACAACTCTCTCCATTCACATGCTTTATGGAATCATCACTGTCGCCGCCCAGCAAATGAGTGCAGCAATAGTTAGGACAAATGCCACAGCAGAATGGCCCCGCGAAACAATGCTTTTGAATATTTCATCACTCTGGAAAACCAGATTAAAGCCGGGGGGGGGGGGGGGGGGGGGGGGGGGGGGGGGGGGGGGGGGGGGGAAGATGACAGCACTTTCCCAAAGCTGTGTGGGTGTTGCAGGGCTGTACCTCGCAGGGAGGTACCGGGATTTAGCAGCAGAAGCGTTGCTGTGGCTGATGGGTTGTTTGTGTTGCAGGGTGCAGTTTCCTCAGCGCAGCGAGGTCTGGCTGCCAGAGAGGCTGCGGAGTGCACTGGCTGTGGCCTCTGCTGACTGGCTTTCCACACAGCATCTGTGGAGGCAGAGATAAGCGGTGACACACACACGCGTGCACACAAAGTGCGCACACATTCTGTTCGAAGTCTGACGTCATGAGTGGATTTTGTGGGCCTGTGCGAGTGTGTGATGTTTTGTGGTTCATCTATTTTTAAGAGCCAGGGGCCATATGGGTGAGGTTCCAACAGGATCCTGGGGGCCAAAAGTTCAGAGAAAGACAGAGAGAGAGAGAGTGAGAAAGAGGATGAGTGGCAGCCTGTGTGGATGAAAGCGAAGGCAAGTGGATGAAAGGCGCTCAGGATGACAGTGAAAACTTGCATGAGTTATAACTCCAAACAGCCTCATATGCAGAACATCACAGCTGGTTATTTTCCATTTACTTCCATTGCATTTTCATAGGCTGCGGTCACAGAAAACAGATCACCATATTTATTATTAATCCAAACAGCTCCCTTCCTCCCACCGGGTCTTCCCGCCCTCAAAGCTGTGCAGCCCTCCCTTGCCTCGGAGTGCAGGCCAGCCTCCCTGCGAGGCACCTCCAGGTAATGGCCTGTGAAATGACTGGGCTTTTGTTGGTTGGGACATTCGCTGGAGGCCCGGGCAGCTTATTTATGGAGCTGCTGTGGTCTTTCTCCTGGCCTCGACACCTATAAATACACGGGGAAGGTTAGCTTGCTAAAACAAACAATGATGTGAGCTTGGGACGTCTGAAATAGAATATGCAATTCTGCAGCTTAGCCCTCTATAAAAAGAGCTGCAGTCTATCTTTAGGTGGGAGGGCAGGAAGATTTAGAACTGCGGTGCGAATGCTGTTTCAGCTCTAGGGATGACTTCAATACATAATGAGATGGTATTAGAGTTTAAGCTTTAATGACCTGAACCGTAGATGCAATGGACCTTCTACCCTATCAGTACAACAATGTGTACAGCGGAGTTTAAGGCAAGCGCCGTGTGAAAGCAGGGTTCATTTCCTGTTATAAAGATGCAGTGCAGCCAAAAGTCATATTTCTTGGAATTTTCTTGAAAATCAATTAGACACACCTGCAAATGTGCATAACTTATGCTAAGATTTTTTTCTTTTTAATTTAAATCTCTACCTAGCTTTCATGGCCTCGAAAAAATGTAACAGTCAAGTTGTATTTGGAAGAGACTGAGGTGTCAGTGAAGTAGGTGTTGGCAGCCGGGTTCCATATGTTAAACCTGGACAGGTTTCAGCACATATACACACACACACGCACACTGACAGTGGTAGAAATGGTAGATCTACATAATGGATATACAAGGGCCTCTTGTTAGTGTCTGCTTTTAGCCAAGCAGAGCTGAGCACACAGCAGACAGGACTGGAGAGCAGCCCAGACCTGGAGATGGCAAACGTGGTTAAACTGATAAAACTGTCATTACTATGTTGGAGGCAGCTGGGGAGGTGCAAGGGCGAGAGAAAAGGAGTAAGAGAAAAATATGAGTAAGAGAGAACACATCCTGTCAGGGTTACTGGCTTGCAGGCTTTGGGTTTAGACCAATATCCTGGGCCGATATTGATCCATCAGATATCGTGGTTTTGATATTTTGTGGTCCCTCGCAGCCCACAGTTTGAAAATGTTTCCAAGAATTTCTATTGACTGACATGGTATTGATTTAAAAAAAATCTACAGCATGTAAATCAAACAATCAAACACATAAATTGAGTCTGAATGATATAAACTAAAGTCAAAAGGGTGTTACAATCAGATTGTGATGACTGGATTTGATTATGATGAAGAATCAAAGAAATATACACTCAATGTCCACTTCATTAAATACATCCACTAAACTGCTCCTTGAATGCAAGTACTTAATTAGTCAATTACATGGCAGGAACTCAATGAACTTGGGCGTATAGACATGTCGAGACCAACTACTACAATTCACACTGAGAAATAATAGGGAAATAAGGTGATTTAAGTGAATTTGACTCCAGCGTAGTTGTTAGTCAAGCCGGTCTTGAGTACGCTTTCTTTTGCACTGTTTTTGAAGTACAACCATCTCTAAGGTTTACAAAGAATGGCCAAAGAAAGACAAAATATCCAGTGAGCAGCAGCTTGTTGCAGCTTCTTGTTGATGGCAGAGGCTCAGAGGAGAATGGCCACATTGCTTGGAGCCGATAGGAAAGTAACAGGAAAATAACCACTCGTTATAACCAAGGTATGCAGAAGAGCATCTCATGCACAACACTCCAAGCCTTATTATTTCCCGTGTGGCCTTCTGCTACTCTTAGCTGTTGGGTGCCACTCCTAGTAAGATGTACCTAAGAAGGTGGTTGGTGAGTGTATTTCTAAAATCATTATCATATGTGAAATATAAGATCACGATTCTGCTTCCGTTCTGTTGCTTTTGTCACGTTTTGCTGCTTCTGTGCGCAGGTATTACCCTGAATGCAAACAGACCGGAAGTGCAACAAGTGGTGCAACATAAATTATATAACCCCATGAAATTTTGGCCACTGAATGAATTAAAGTTATTTATCTTCTTAATATATATTTCCTATGGAAAAAGACAACTGGACAGTTTTAAACTGAAACAGTAACCTGCAAAATACTGAATATTCAGGAAGTGAAAAGTGATCAGACATTGCATTGATTTAAGTTGTTTCTTTGAGCTTGTGCTTATTTGCATTCACTCATTTGATTTATTTTTGGACAATTCCTTTGTTGAATAATTTGGACACAAATTTGATGCTGTACAAAACCAGCTGTTACTTTGGTGAAAACAAATTTATCCGATTTGCTTTTGTCTTCATTTATAATGAAGCAATTTGCAATTTCTCCATGTGGACAGGATTTAAGCATAATTCAGTAGCATTAAGTAGTAACTTATATTATCTTGTGTTTTTTTCACATATGGTTTGTTTACATTGTCTTCCAAACTGACATTTTTTCTTTTTGACAGTCCACATTTCCCACTAAATCAGTTTAACAATATTCAATTACTTTATTAAAGTTTTGTCTCTCACTTAATGAGTTTGCAATGACCAAAAAATATGACCAAACCAATGCCTCGCTCTGTGTTGGCATCAGTGTGGGAGCTGCTGATTCAGCCATATGAATTTCATTGGTTTAAATAGAGCTTTTCCTTTTCTGATGATCTGATTCTGCCTCACAGGTATTTTTTTTTCGCGCCGAACAAATGATGGTGTGAGTGAAAATAGTTATGTTTCTTGCTATCAGCACTTTAACTCCAAAAATATCAGTATCGGCCTTGAAAACCCATAAAGGTCAAACCCTAGCAGAGTTAGCTGCTGTAAAATCAAACATGCTGTTCAGCCGTGCTGAGAGAGGAAAAGGGGTGCAGTGCGAGGGAGGGAGGAGGATGGTTTGGAAGGTGTTATGTTGCAGTGTGGTGCCAGGGGAGCTGTGAGGCTTGGCAAAGAAGTGTGTGTTCACATCCCCAGTTTTCCTAGTGCTGCTGGAGAAAGGGGAGGGAAAGAGCATGAGGGGAAGAAGGGTGAGATAAATGGAAAGACAGTAGGCGGGGAGGCTACGGAGACATACGCCAGGGACAATTTACCCATCTATCACTCCCCAGCATTAATCAAAAGCTAAACGTGTGACTTGGTTGCGGAAAAATCCCCAGCACCTTTGGTTCATCATGTCAGTATGTGCGCACATCTCTAAAATGACAGCCCCTCAAAACATTTTCATCCCAGGTGTAAATAAACCACACTGATCTGTCCTGTTGGATTTACAACTCCGACTGACCAGATATGGCTGCAGGATATGAACATGTAAGATTTGAGTCTGCGCTGCTTTGCCCCAAGTGGCTGGCTAGCGAACGCTTGTAAAACATTCTCTCAGAATTACATGAGCATGCGCATTTAGACAATAAGAGCACTGATACAGACCCTATCTCTTAGGTTACTGTATCAAAAACCGTCTGACAGTCTGACACATTTTATTTTAATGCACTGAACATATAAATTGTACATACAATGTGGAAATAGCCACTGTGATCATCAACCATTGGTTAGTGATGTCCTATTATGATGCTTCAAGCTGAACATTTTCTCCGTGCAGTCTTGGTTCTTTGAAACTGGACCCATCAAGCAATGATGGCGGTTGTTCGCTGACTTTAGTTTGCTTTGTTGTCCTTGTCTTTAATGACCTGTAATTTTTTTGGGTTATTAAGACAAAACAAACAAACTAATGCTGTCAGCATTAATCTCATTAAAATGACGGCATAACTGCATTAACGCCGCAAATCTCCATTAGCAAGTTAGCGCGGATCGCCCCGTGCATGGGGCTGGACGGCGCTAACGCGTTAACGAGCTAACCACTCTAACGCGTTGACGCCGTTAATGTCATTTTAACGAGATTAACGCTGACAGCACTAAAACAAACAAACAAACAAACAATAAACAACTTACTGGGAGAAAATTCTTTAAAAATTATCTGTACTTTAGTAGCATAGCTTCTGGGCTACTAAGCTAGCTTCTAAATTCTCCAATATGCTAACTGCTAGCTGCACAGTGGTATGATCAATAGGATGGTAGTGTTTATTTATATATACTGTTATGGTAAAAAGAAAGTATACCCAATTAAATTTTAAGGTCTTACCTATGAGAATATAACTTAAAAAAAAACATCTGGTGCAAAGCAGGTAGGTATAACTTTGTTTATTCAAAAATAAGCCAAAATACAGAAACAATGAGTAAAAACCAAGTACAACCATACTTCTTTCACATAAATTAAGAGCGTAATTTAAATAAATTAAATGAAATGATCATCAGAAAGTGATAGGTAAAAGTAGTGCAATGTTGAATTGAGAGTTGTACTTAGCATTTCACACAGTTCTTCAATATTTTGGCTTAGCTTCTGTTAGATAAATAATGCCATGAAGTAATAAGGCATGTGTTTTGTTAAAATGAGGTTGTATTTAAATAATCTTAGAAATATAAAAAATTAAAACAAATTAAAAAACATTGAACGCATTAGAGCATCAGAAGTGAAAAAGAGCATTTTTTTAACCACAATCTTAAAAAAAAAAAAAAAAAATCAGATATCTGCTTTGTGGATATGATAAAACTCTGTGGAGACAAAATCATCAAGTGATTATTCAGCACTTTTTATGCATTCATGCATCATCAATAACAGTAACACCTTTCAATGTATTCATATTTATGCTATATGTTATTAATATCGAAAATAATGACACACTGTAGCTACTTTAATCAATTCCTCTAAAATAACTGATTAAAATAATAAAATAATAAAAAAACAACCTTGTTTATTTTGCATGGCAAGAATAGATACAGTCCAGTGCGAAATTCACAGCCATCTTGACATCTTTATATTTTGCTTCTAAGAAACTAGACGTTTTTGTAGTTTTTCTTTGATCACTTTTTCACTTATTCTCAGAATGAAAAGGAATGTTTTCCTTTTTGTAAGCCACTTAACCTGAATGCTTCAAGCATAAAAGTGGCATCTAACTCTAACATCTAACCAGTATTGTGTCTACACATAACAGACAACTTAGCAAAAAACATTTTTAAATTGTGTCTTGTATCTTGTAGCAGTCTGTCTCACAAGCACATCCCATCTCTTTAGATGAATCTATGAAAAATATCGTCAATGACAGTTTGACAGGCATGACTTGTATTTTTGATTCTCAGAGAGCTATTAGCCAAAAACCTGGCATATATTAACATGGAGGGCAGTGTGTCCTGTAAAAAACTTGAGGAAATTAGACAAGTGGAGGAAAAAAGAAGTGGCAGTATCTGAAAGTCATGTCCTAAAGGACCCAAGAAATGCATTTGGCCCTTCAGCGGATCCAGCTACTGTTCAGTGAAGCCTCATCAGAAATGATCTCAGTGGAAGGTTGGCTGTCAAGAAGTCCTTCTTAAGGAAGGTAAACAGCGAGCAAATGCTGAAGTATGCAAAATTATCACAAGAACTGCTAACAGGTCTCATGGAGTGATGAATCTAGCCATCTGTGTCTACAGCCATCTGTAAAACATGATGGAGGCTCTGTTGTGGTTTGGATCTGCATTTTAACCAGTGCTGTTGGAAATCAAAACTGATGGACTTATGAACACAGAAAAGTACCATTACATTTTGATCCACTGTGCAATAAGATCTGGAAAGCATCTGATTGGCAAAGACTTGAATTTTCAGCATGGCATCGATCCAAAACACACTGCTAATGCAGCAAAAGCATACCTAGATAGAAAAACACACAATACAACACTATCAGTCATGGATTGGCCTCCCCAGAGTTCGTACCTCAACAATACCAAAGCAGTGTGAGATCATGTTGAAAGAGGATAGAATAAATGGCAGCCAATACCCAAAGAGGAGCTTTGAATGTCTTTCAAGAAGCCTGGAGAACTATTTCTGAAGAGAGATTACAAGAAAGTTTGCCTAAGAGAGTTCAGACTGTGTTGAAAAATAAAAGTGGTCCTGTCGACTTATATATACTGAATTGTGCGGCATATACAAGATTTGCATGATATACTATATTTCCATGTTTGTTTGCAATACTCTCTATTACTTAAAAACTGCAAGAAATCTGTATATTATCAAGCGACTAACAGGCAATGATTCTGTTACAACATCTTTCCTTCATTTAGCACGTCAGAGAGAAATTAGACACATACTTAAAAGATTGGAGACCTGTGGAAGAACGAAGTGTGGGAGTCTCTTTTTTGGCTCCATTGTTGCATAGCTTTAATAATTTGAAGTCTGACAAAATGCTACATTACTCAGCTCATGCTTTTGATTTATTGTGTCATCTTTGCATCAGTGGTTGCTTTTGAACAGAACAGTTACACTGCTACACCATACCTTAGGCATGATTACACTGACATTCAAGGCTCATTTGAACACCAGGTACATGTCTGTCACAATGCTTTGTGAAGCTCAACATTTTGTTTTAGGACCAAAAAAATACCTTATTGTATGAAAGAAAATGAAATCAAGATGTGTTAAGATGAATATTTTTACAGTGTCTTGCCCATTAGCGCAAAGCATTCTGCAAGCAAACACACAGACGCACAAATACCAAAGCAGAAAGTAAAACAGACGCCCAGAGGCTCCCATTATACTGCAGAGTGAAGTCAGTTGAGGTCATTAGGATGATTTTATGAATACAAACTACTTTAAATGAAGTATTCATGAGCAGAGGCTGCACTCGGACCAGTGATTAGTGCAAGATCTCTTTGTTGGAACGTTTAATTAGTCTCCCACCTAGCGCGGATACCTAATGCCGCTTTTTAAACACAAAAGAAATAAAAGTCATTGATCAAATGCGATCAATAGAATGTTGCCTCTGGGACTGTAGCGTTTGAACATTTGTTGCTCTAAAGTGCTGTTCTTCCCCTTGCCCCCCCCCCCCCCCCCCCCCCCTCCTGTGTGATACCCATAGAGGGTAAGGGGTGAGTTTAGGTGAGAAGGGGAAATCAGTGTGATGACACAAGAGTGAAACTGAAGGTGTTGGTGCGGAGGTCCGCCGCGCTGTGGTTTGGGATTGCTGCTGATGTAAAGTGTGATCAGTCTGTCACTTTGACTCACTGTCAGCAGTGTTTACCCCCGTTAGATGCCTCACCTGCTGCTGGGATGTGTCCCACAGCGTGGTGAGAAGTGCCACAGACAGCTTGTGTCATCATATCCAGGGCTTGCCCTATTGGCTGCAATCAACAGGCTACGCCCCCTTTTACATTCAAAACCAAAATACAGCACTTATTCTGCTAGGTGCCAGTGGGTGTGCATGCACTTAACCCCCCCCCAGAATGAAACGACTCTTTTGCCTTGCCGCAGCTGTATGCATGAAATGATGTCTCCCAGTTTAAATTTCCTCATGGAAGCACAGTCAGTGTTTGGGTAAAACAGGTTTGACAATGTAGATGACAATACAGTGATTTTCTGAATACATTTTGTGAAAAAAAAAAGAAAGTAATGTAAAAGTAATGACATCATGCTAAACAGTGTTTTTTAATTTGCGCACAGAGGCCCATCTGTAAAACTGCATCACATACACACACAGACACACAAACCCATAGTTAATTTAATACATCTCACTGAATCATCACAACAGCCAAGTGCAGAAACCTGGTCACGTAGTAAGTGGTGACATATGGCGAGGGGAAGTAAACAGTTTCCATTTGGTGAAACTTAAGTCTAGTTTTTTTTTTTTAAATCCTAGAATAATTTTCACATTTGAACACACTTTGTTTAAACACAGTTATGTAGTAAATTATTTATGGCTCTCTATTCTGGAATTACTGCATTTGGTTGGAAACAGAATGTTAGGGATTAGAGTGCCACATGACCTGAAATCACAACATTGAATTTCAGATTTGTTTGGTGGATATAAAGAATATGTGTAGCAAAAGAAATAGAAAGGAATTCAGGTCCTGATGTTTGCATCTGTATATTGCATTTTCTTGAGGTTGAGATTAACCATGGTTAGGCAGATGACTGCCCGTCCCTGAGCCTACTTCTTCCAGATGTTTCTTCCTGTTTTCCTTGCTCCCTTCTGAATTTCCTAGTTTTTTTTGCATATTTAACACAAGTAAACACAAAATTCAGTTTTTAAATAATGATTTTATTGATTTAGGGAGAGAAGTTATCCAAACCTACCCGGTCATGTGTACAAAACTAATTACCCATCTTGTTAAATCATAAATTAACGGTGATTAACCACATTTTTTGGAAAGCTGAGTTCAGTTTAACTAAACACACTCAGGCCTGATTACTGGCAGACCTGTTAAATCAACAAATTACTTAAATAGAACCTGTCTGATAAAGTGAAGCAAGCTGATGTGTTGAAATAGCAACACATCATGCCACAATCTAAAGAAACAACTGAGAAGCAAAGTCATTGACATCAATCAGTCTGGAAAGGGTTACAAAGCCATTTCTAAGGCTTTGGGACTCCAGTGAACCACAGTGACAGCCATTATACACAAATGGAGAAAACTTGGAACAGCGGTGAACCTTCCCAGGAGTGACCAGCCTGCCAAAATCACCCCAAAAGCACAGCGATGACTCATCCAGGAGGTCACAAAAGAACCCAGAACAACATTAAAGCACTGCAGGCCTCACTTGCCTCAGTTAAGGTCAGAGTTCATGATTCAACAATAAGAAAGAGACTGGGCATCCATGGGAGAGCTCAACGAGAAAACCACTGCGGACCACAAAGAACACAAAAGTTCGTCTCACATTTACCAGAAAATCATCCTGATGATCAACAAGACTTTCAGGAAAATATTCTGTGGACTGATGTGACAAAAGTTGAACTTTTTGGAAGGTGTATGTACCGCTACAGCTGGTATAAAGCTAACACAGCATTTCATAAAAGGAATATCATGCCAAGAGTAAAATATGGTGGAGGTACTGTGATGGTCTGGGGCTGTTTTGCTGCCTCAGAAAGACTTGCTGTGGTAAATGGAACGATGAATTATGCTGTCTAACAAACCACCCTGAAGGAGAATGTCCAGTCATTTGTTCGATACCTCAAGCTGAAGCACACTTGGGTTCTGCAGCAAAAGAATGATCCAAACCACACCAAGTACACCTCTGAATCGCTTAAAAAAAACTCCAAAATGAATACTTTGGAGTGGCCATGTTAAAGTCCTGACCTGAATCCGATTGAGATGCTGTGACATGACCTTAAAAAAGCAGTTCATGCTCAAAAAATCTCCAGTGGGGCTGAATTACAACAATTATGCAAAAACGAGTGGGCCAAAATTCCTCCACCAAATACTAAGCATTTTGTCAAAGCTGCTGAACTGTCACAGACACTCAGGAAGTGACCTTTACTCTGAGTGTATTTGACAATAATGACACAGACTCACATGTGGAGCCATGTGTATAATGTTTAAATATACTGGGGAAGCTTAAATTTTTCCAAGTGTGCATGGTTAATTTTATGAAGGGGCATATTTTAACCAAAACCTAAACATAAGCAGCCACTTATTTCAGTCACTTCTAGCTGACACACCTGTAACCTTTTAACCACAACAACAGATGCGCCAAGGCACCAACACCATAAGACACCTTGTGCACATCTGTGTGAAAGCAGCGTTATCGGACAGAACGTGACATTCGTTGCTTTGAAATGAAAACTTGTTTGTTCCAGATAGATTTAGGCCCCAAAGTCGATTTAAGAGAACTTAAACGGTACTGCCAAATCTGACCTCCAAACCCAAGCCGAGACTCAAGGCTATATTTTTGTTATTTCTTCTTTAAATTCAAAGTTATATGCTTGCTTAGGAAATATTTTCTGCATGCCAGTCCCCCACAGTCTCTCCACACATATCCTGCCTATCTAAAGGCCTCCATAGATGTTCTTCATAAACTGTTTGACAACGTTAGCGAGCCAAATCAAATATGGCACTGTGGACCAACAGAATGAAACATATTAGATGTATTCATTTCAGTCAGTACTAACTACAATCAGTTACTGGCCTGGAACTGTGAAGTATGTTAAAGCTTTTATTAGCTTTCTTACCAGTAGTGGATTAAGTAAGTGTCTTGAGGCGACTGTTGTTGTGATTTGGCGCAATATAAATAAAATTGGCACGGTGGTTAGCACTGTTGCCGCACAGCAAGAAGGTCCTGAGTTCAATTCCAACATTAGGCTGGGGTCTTTCTGTGTGGAGTTTGCATGTTCTCCCTGTGTTTGTTCCCTCCGGGTACTCCGGCTTCCTCCCACCGTCCAAAGACATGCAGCTTGTGGGGATAGGTTAATTGGAAAATCCAAATTGCCATTAGGTGTGAATGTGCGAGTGAATGTGAGCGTGAATGGTTGTCTGTCCCTGTGTGTTGGCCCTGCGACAGACTGGCGACCTGTCCAGGGTGTACCCCGCCTCTCGCCCTATGACAGCTGGGATAGGCTCCAGCACCCCCCGCGACCCTGAAAAGGATAAGCGAATGGATGGATGGATGGATGGATGGATGAATTGTTAACTTCAAGTTAAAACCTACAACAATTAAACACCGTTTACTTGCTAAACCTATGAAATCAAAGTAAACAAACAAGTGAAAATTACATGAAGCAAAAAAGTATTAAGCTAAAAAAAAGAAAAGGAAAATATGGAGGTCCAAACAGGAAGCAGAGTATAGTCACCTGACTAATGATCCTTATGGGGATTTTGCAGGTCTTTAAAACACTGAGGTGGTTGATGTGTGATGGCACAGATACCCAGATGCACTGAGAGGTCAAACGCACTGCAACTTCAGAAAATGCCAGCAAATAGAAAAATGCTTCAAAAGTACACAAAACCCAACAGGAGATTAGTACAACACAATGAAAATGGGAAAAATGCCATAAAAGCTAAAAAACAAACACAAACAACAAAAATAGAAAAGCAAAATCTCACGCAAACTAACATGAAATGGCTAATAGTGAACTGTATTAACAATCTTCTATGAATGATGTGATTACCTGCAACAACACAGATGAATCCTCTGCTTCTTCTGAGTGTATCTCACTGCAATCCTTTGCATGTTTGCTTGTGTTTTGCAGCATTTTTCTGTTTTCTTGTGCTTTCTCAAGTTGCAGTGCATTTGACCTCTCAGGGCCACCGTCCAAAAAGCACCCGACTAATCAGCAATACGCGACTCCCCCTGGGGATGAGGATGAATTGGCCTTGTGAATATCAGCAGGGATTTGAAGAAACCCTCTTCTTTTTGGATTGGTTTGCTATATTTCACACATTACTGACTGTTAAAATGCCAAGCTAATGCAACAGGCAGGTTTTTTTTGGTTTGCTTTCTGCTTTGCGTAACACACGGGGGCGGGGGGCATCAAGATAACGGCTTCAAACTCTGCCCTCAAACGTAGCTCACCAACGTAACCACAACTACCTGTAACTTTACTTTATGTTGTTGCACAACACTTGACACTAATTCTCTTGCCCAAATTCTTAACTTTCAAACAGAATTTACTCCTGCAGTGATGCCCACCCCCACCCCCACCCCGGAGAGCTCTGTAGACCAGTCTGACAAAAGTTCTGCTTGTTGTCTGATGCCGATTTGACTGCTTTTGGCAAAGCGCTCCTCTCCTAATGATGATGTTTTACAATTAGCTGTGAAAACTGTGCAAATGTTTTCCCTCTTCTTGGCAACTGTTCTCCTTGGCAAAAAGCACTATGTTTAGAGAGTGCATGTTCTTGGCCAAATCAACATTTATGATAGACTATCCCAGATGGGATGTTGCAGATGGTCGCATGATCTGGCCTCTTCTGGGACAGTTTCAGGGCCTACCCAAACAGTGTGCAATAATTTGTGGGAAAAAAAACTGAAATAAGACGTCCAGGAAAGTGTGTGCGTGTTGCATTGTTCCCAACGTTCAGTGCAGTGACTACAGATGAAGAGAACTTTGAAACACAATCAGACGTCTTCTTACTTTTCTGAGTGAAAATAAAAATAATAAAACAAAACCCCTGAAATTTAGATTCACGCACATTCTGTATCGCTTCTTCTCTAACCCACCCATAATTGCACACATATGCACAGACACGCACGCGCATAGGCAAAATCATTCATATCCGTTCAGACATTCACTGCAGCTGTTATGTTTGTGGCACAGCCTAACTGCAGCGTTAATCATTTCTGCATGGTGGAGAAATCCGCCCATCCCTCTCACCCATCTCACAATTAATCCACATCCTCCACGCTTGGAAGGGTTAACACCGTAGGACGACAAATTATTCCCAACCATCCAGGAACCTGTGTAAGTGCCTCTCCGGCTACACACGGATTGATCGATTGCTCTGTTTATCAGTCATAAAACTATTAACAATCCATCTTTCTCTCTCCCCGCTCCACTCTTTCTTCTCCATCTCTTCTTCTTCTGCTTCCAGAGCAGTTTTGCGTCTGGATGATTATACATTCATTAATGCATGGGTAGTTGTGCGTTAGTCAAATGATCCATATGCGACGGGGGGTGCGTTGAACACAGATTACTGCACAGATGCCCATTGAGGAATCTTTTAATTAACAGCATGGTTTATGTCTCAGGCAAGACCTCTTTGTGTCAGTGAAAGCGACGGCGGCTCGGAGTGAAGGATGGAGATGGAGAGACGGGAGGATGAGCGGAAGGGTTGGGGGGTGGGAGGAGGTGACCCAATTCTCAGGGGAGATGATTGAACATGACAGCAATAAAAATAAAATGCTGAGACCTTCTGCGCGAGCTGCAACAGGATCTGTTTGGCAGAACTTTGCCGTGACCCCGCGGGGGTCAGGCGCCATCTTCGATTCTCCTTTTTTTGTTTTTTTGTCTTTTGAGCTGCAGCTCTGTGGACTGACTCCAAGTTTCAATCTGTTGCATAAGGTGCCACCACACTGGAGGCGAGGTCGGGTGGGGGGGTAACGGTTGTTTTTTGTCTGTGTACTTCAGGTCTTTGCGTCTTTGAAGGATATGCGCTTGGATTGTTTTTTTCAGGCTGGCCTGTCTGCGATTCTGTGTCCATCCTCCTGCTGCCTCAACTTCCACGGGCATTGAATAATACATCCAGACATGCTGTCAGAGATCAGTTGACCCTGAAGCTATTGGATTTCACATTAAAAGCCCCAGTACCACAGATGAGCGCAGAGTTCTGCAGACAGTTTTGTTAATCCATGCTCAGACCTTGCCTGAGGGCACGGGGCGGTGAGGTAAATGTGGCTTGAGTTATGGTACATATGTCCATCCAATTACTGAACCTCGATGTTTTGGCTGTGCAAATTAAAGATGAGAGCACCTAAAAAGCACACACACACACACACAAACACAGGCGCTCGGGGGAGGCAGTGTATTTTCCCTGCTTTCTTTCTTGCCTTGTTTCTTTTTTTTTAAATATTTGAAGACAAGACGGCAAAAACAACACCGAACTCTGCGCTGAGCTCTGCGCTGAGCTGGAAACGGCCTCAGGTTTAAGCTGATTTATTTCATTATTTATTTCAAAAGAAACATCACCCCACAGTCTGTATGCACCAGTGACTAATCGCTTACCCCGCCTGCCTGGTTGGAAGCGCTCATAACCGCATCCTTATTGGAATCCGTGTTCCTTTTGGATAGCATCAACTATTTACACTAATACTCGAGTCTCAGCCCCCATCGCCAGAGTGTCATAATCACTGGCTGCGGACAGAAATAAAAGATTCATCAGTGTGGCGTTGCGCTGATGAGGAGTGTTCTTACTGAAGGTAGCGTGCCAAGGCTCTGTTTAGGAAGAGCCAAAGAGGGAGAGACAGAAAGAGTGTGTATTCCAGTAGGGATTAGATAACATGAGTTCATCAGGTTTACCGTTATGTTTCCTCCCCGAGGCGGATGTGCTGGCATTAGTGTCTGTACAGAACTCTCTCTCTCTCTCTCTCCCTCACATACACTCTCTAACCTCTCTTAACCATTTGACTTCTCTCTCTCCCATCAGCTCAGCAGCAAAGACATAACAAATAACTCGTAATGTCATTTGCAATCTCTGCCCCCTTCCTCTCTCCTTCTCCCCTTTTAACAGTGTAAATCGAGGTAAATTTAATCTGGAGGCTCATGTGCTGCTTCTGCTGCTGCTGCTGCAGATGATGATCTATTACAGTTACCGCCGCTGTCGCAGCTTGTTGATGTTTGTTTCTCATGCAATTGCCCTGCAATCCTTGTTTGTAGCAGCTCTGTTTGGCACGCTTCGGCTGCCTTCACAGCTTTTTTTTTCTTTTTTTTCCTTATTTGTGTCATGTCATCGGGAAGGAAGACAAGAGGAAAGTGATAAAGATGAAAAACAAGAGAGAGCGCGAGTTTGGAGAGGATCAGAGCTTATGTGTGCGTGTGTTTGTGTGTAGCTCCTCTGCAATGAAAGTTAAAGTCTGAACGGGCGCGATGTTCTTCCGGCGGCAGACAAGCTGGTAATTAAAACTATGGGGAAACTCCTGTGAGGGGTTTACGCGGAGATCTGAGCGCAATGTTATTGAACCGTATGGAATATGTAGCGTGCACGGCTGCTTCTGATGCTGATTCAATCATCTCTGTGTTTTCCGTGTGTGTGCTCACCCTTCTCATCTTTTATGCTTTCTGATTTGCTCACAGCTGGGGGTAAAGGTTATTGTTGCATCTTTACATCCTTCTTATAGATTCGCCCTGAAAGCATCTCAGAGCCTTGCAGTTAAACTCAGAAACCCTGTCCGCCTGCCATTTACCTCCCTGACTTCTAACTCGTGTAGGCTCAAGTCTGCCCCCCTCTCAAATAAAGGCAGCGCCGCTGTGAATAGAGGCAGCGAAAAGAGGCGCGGGGGCTTAGCCGATCAGTAAGACACAAACTCCTCACACCAGCGAGATTTCAGCCCTGGCTTAAAGGCTTCGGGGGAATGGATTTGGGCGAACATCACATGAAATTGCTTCTTCAAAGTCTCCTTATCTAGGCGCGGGGAAAAATCTCAAAATGGTCCTGCAAGTGGTTTTACCGCTGAAAAACATGCAATCACGTTTCACACTTTTAAATTACATACTTAGCTATTTTCTTTTGCAGGGCAGAGGGTCAAGTGCTTAAAGATTTGGCCTCCTGTTCAGCCTTTTTTTTCTTTTCTTTTTCAAAAACTGCAATATTCTTGTTATCTTACCTTCACAGCCAGACCACTGCCCATGCTGAAGAAATGCATATTTCTAGTAGATGAATACTGATGAGCATAACACAAAGACACACACCTGCACACTCTCATATTGAGGTCTGGTCCCCTCACAATTGAATTTGTGCGCAAAAAAAAGGGATGACGGGACTTCCTTTCTGGAAGATTTCAACTTCAGACAATCTGATAAGCGCGGTGCCGAAAGCAGCGCTAGAAGCCGGCTGTTGTTTGTTCACCTGAAATATGGGACATCAGCAATATTTAAAGGTAATGCCAAAGATGTCTGCACGCTTGACAGCCTCATTTCCCCAAAGGATGCCAAACGTACTCACATGTGGAGAAATCGAGTCTCACGCTGCACTCAAGTGATGAAATCCAGGGATGAAGTCATGCGTTGTTATTGCAGCAACACCCGCGGGGGATTTCTTTACTCTGATTACAGGTGTGATGCTGATGTGGCTGCGTATGTGGTGCCGGCATCATCACAAGTCCCTATAATCAAGGTGATTCTTAGCCTCTTGAGTGAGGACGACTTTTAAATACAGTGCACCCCCAACATGTGAACTGTCTCAGAAGCTGTGCGAGGTAAACACACCATGTAAAGATTGGCCAGAGTGTCTTTGACTGACTAAAAGGAATATTTTAGTCATCACATACACACACTTCACTGAAACAAGCCAGCTAAATACATCTGTCCACGTTAAAAATCACTGTGATTTGCCAGATATTGAAATCATTTTCTATAAGTTTAGTTTGTCAGAAAATATATATTTTTATAGCTTTGCTAAAATAAATAAAACAACATGCAGAGTAGGATAAAGCATGAAATCAGGTTTATGCAATTAAGCACATACAAACAGCAAAAAAAAGACAACTGGAACAGAGGTGAGTGTGTGAGCGTGTAGCAGGTGTGAGGCTGCTAATGGGGAGAGGTATAAAAAGAAAAGAAATTGTGATAGGAATATTAAAATTCCAGATAATACTGGGAAAAGACTCGGAATAGGTGGGAGCCCATCCCAAGTCAGCAGCACTGCTGTGCTAGAGAATTAAGTCAGAAACTGTAGCCAGAGGGTAGCTCTGTAGGGCAAGGTCAGCCAGGGCGGCAGCGATGCCGTTCACTGGTTAATAAGCAGGAATTTTTCTCTTTACTTTTGCTATGGTATGCATAATTTCGATGTTTGGACCAGTGTTGTAAAGCTCTGATTTGGCCTCAGAGACGATCAGAGGGAGTCAATGTAGAATATTCTTCAATACAGCCCCCAGACCCAAACGAGAGAGACTGTTTAAATGGTTGGTTAGGGGGAGGCCATATTAATTCTCTATTGTTTTGGCTTCCGTAGGAATTCAATGGTAAATCGCAGTCAGGTGTTGCTAATCAAATTCACTTGATTAACTGATCATGAGCAAGTGTGAGCACCTCTTTGAAAACAAAAGGTTTGGTAGTTTGCAGGTCTTGAGCATTCAGGCGTGTGGTCAAAGTCGTGGTCACCAAACCAGGCTGCGAATCTAACATCAATATAGGGGCGGCACACAAACCTGCTACAACAAGCCCAAAAAGGCCCCTCCCTGAGCCTGGTTCTGCCAGAACCTGCTCTTCTTCCTATTAAAAGGGAGTTTTTCCTTCCCACTGTCACCAAGTGTTTACTCATAGGGGGTTGTTTAATTGCTGGGGTTTTCTGGTTGTTGGGTCTTTACCTTACAGTATAAAGCACCCTGAGGCAATTGTTGTTGTGATTTAGTGCTACAGAAATAAAATTGAATTAAATTTAATAGTTGATGAAATTTAACAAAAGGAAGTGTATCTACCAAACAAGTAAAAAGGAGAACAACACCTGCCCCTATTATTTCATTCAGCACAATTTAATACACCTGTAGCCCCTTTTGTCCCACCCCCTTCACATCCCAGATTCCATTCATTGTGTAGGCAGTATTAGTTCAGTTCAATTTTATTTATATAGCATCAAATCACTACAACAGTCACCTCAAGGCGCTTTATATTGTAAAGTAGACCCTACAATAATACATACAGAGAAAAAAAACAACAATCATATGACCCCCTATGAGCAGCACTTTGGCGACAGTGGGAAGGAAAAACTCCTTTTAACAGGAAGAAACCTCCAGCAGAACCAGGCTCAGGGAGGGGCGGGGCCATCTGTGGAAGAGAGACAGAGATTAATAACAAGTAATTCAGTGTAGAGACGTCTATTAACACACAGTGAGTGAGAAAGGTGACTGAAGAAGAAATACTCAATGCATCATGGGAATCTTCCAGCAGCCTACATCTATTGCAGCATAACTAAGGGAGGATTCAGGGTCACCTGATCCAGCCCTAACTAAATGCTTTTGCAAAAAGGAAAGTCGTGACAGCTAACACATGTCACAATCTTTACAGAAATGGACATTTCAGTAAGTACACCCCAAGCACAGACTGTGCAGTGCTCTGAAACAAATGCAAAAAAACAAACAAAAAACCAAAAAACCCAAGAGCTACATCTTTGACTCTACAGACCTCAGATAGCATGCTAAGTGGTAAAATTAACTCTCCCTATAAAAAGAACATGACAACATGGTTTAGGTTTGTAAACCAGCTCCTGAGACTTCAGGAACAATTGTAGCATGTTTTGTAAAAACCAAACAGAGCATATCAGCACAAACAGCTCACACCAACTGGCAAGCACGGTGGTGGAGATGTGATGATTCAGACTTGTGTAGCAGCCACTCACTGCCACTGAGTCAACCACGAACTCCTCTGTATACCGAAGTACTCTAGAGTCAAATGTGAGACCATCTGTCTGACATGTAAAGCTTGGTCCAAATGCAACATGACAAAGAATCCAAGTACAGAAGCAAATTTACAACAGAAAGACTGAAAAAGAAAAGAACACAAACCCACTGGTGTTTCAGTCATCCAGTCAAAATCTGACTGGAATGATGTGGTGGGAACTGTGCATAAACAAATTCCCACAAACCTCAGTGAACTAAAGCAACACTGCAAAGAAAACTGGATCAAAAGTCTTCTAAAGTAATACCAGAGACTGATAGAGTCAGAAAACGATTACGTCATGTTGTTGTGACTAGTAGTGGTTCAACAAGCTACTGAATCATGGGGTGTTCTTAGTTTTTCACATGCTGCTTCTACACTTTGGCTTTCTGTGAAATAAATACTGGCACGGTGAAATGTGCCAGGTGCTGTATTTAACTGATTTTATGACTTACTCAAGAACTAGATATTTTCTTTTATGATGTCCTGATATTTAAAACCTTAATACTGAAACAGGCTGAACTTTCTTTTTGTTTTGTCATCATGGCAGTATATTTATGTACATGTATCTATGTTAAATATTGGATTTGAAGTCACAGTATCATCCAGTTAATTGTGACTATGAAGATTTTACTCTTACAGGTCAGAGGTGTTTCCCAGATGGCAGGCAGTCTCTCAGTATTTCACACTTTGCATTAAATTGATGCATTTCATGTCTGTCTCGTGACCTTAATGACGCATATGTGATCTCAGGTACGCTCTTACATCTTACATATGAGATCATTAGAGGTTTGAATGCCTGGGACCACTCAATAGCCTGTAAGCCTCTTTTCAATGAATGCTGTCTAATCAACCGCACTAAGCAGCAAGTCCAATTTTCTTTGGATTGGCTCTTGCAAATACTCGGAAATGCCCAGCGGAGGTCATCATGATTGAAAAATCCGCTTGGAACCAACACTCTTAACAAAAGTACTCCACCCATACAGCGATGAGTTCCTGTCAAACTCAAAGTGGCCAGCTGGGAAAAAAAAAAAAAAGATTTTAAATCGATGCAGCAGAAAGAGCTATAATGTTCTTATTTTTTCCACTCAGGTGTATTACTAATGGCTCCTTCCAGAAACAAGACTCACATCTCAGTTAAGCCTCCAGGCAGTTCTTTGGGGATGTATTTATCTAAAATAAGTAATTTAAATGCTTACCAGCACATATAAAAATTGATGTACCCAATCACTCCAAAGTTTTGTTCAAAATAAGGCTTTTTTCCCCCCAAGAAATTATAATTCTACCACCATATTTGCTGCTGGAATTTTCCCATAGATTTCAAATCGGGGTTCGTTGCATGTCTGGTCACTTCTATGTAATGCTTCTTCCCTCGCACACACAAACAAGCATCCAAAGGGGACAGTTTAATATTGCAGCCTTGCATCAGGGTTGCTAATGCAAACATATTTACCCTCGTTTTCATCCTGTCATGTGGCCCAAATAAAGACAAGTTGCTCTGATCAGTGTGTAAACTGACTCAGACCGATTGCAACATGTTAGCAATCTTTGTTTTTAAATTCGATAGCATCCATCCATCTTCCTCCGCTTTATCCGAGGCCGGGTCGCGGGGGCAGCAGCCTAAGCAAAGAGGCCCAGACCTCCCTCTCCCCAGCCACCTCCTCCAGCTTATCCGGGGGAACACCAAGGCGTTCCCAGGCCAGCCGAGAGATATAATCTCTCCAGCGTGTCCTGGGTCTGCCCCGGGGCCTCCTCCCGGTGGGACATGCCTGGAACACCTCACCCAGGAGGCGCCCAGGGGGCATCCTTGTCAGATGCCCGAACCACCTCAGCTGGCTCCTTTCGATGTGGAGCAGCAGCGTCTCTACTCTGAGCCCCTCCCGGATGGCCGAACTTCTCACCCTATCTCTAAGGGAGAGGCCAGCCACCCTTCGGAGGAAGCTCATTTCTGCCGCTTGTATCCGCGATCTCGTTCTTTCGGTCACTACCCACAGCTCGTGGCCATAGGTGAGGGTAGGGACGTAGATCGACCGGTAAATTGAGAGCTTCGCTTTTACACTCAGCTCCCTCTTCACCACGACGGACCGGTGCAGCGTCTGCATTACTGCAGCTGCAGCCCCAATCCGTCTGTCGATCTCCGGCTCCCTTCTCCCATCACTCGCGAACAAGACCCCGAGATACTTGAACTCCTCCACTTGGGGCAGGAACTCATTCAGGAATTCGATAGCAATGATTTGCAAACCTTGACTAATCTGTGTGAGAGTGACTGGACTAGGGACTGCTTGGACAGAGGATGCCTTCCACTAAATGACCTGGCTTGTGATCCAAAGTGGTCACTAAGAGGTTGACGCGTTGCATGCTACCTCTTGGTGACAGTTGTTTGTTGCAAATACGTCCAATCAGTTTCCAACAGCAAAAAAATGCAGTACAGTCACTGGTGACCACTGATTTTTCCCATCTGCAACCCCTTTGTGTGCAACATGAACAACATATTTCATATCATTCGTGAATTATATGGGTTAAAATTATGTTGTGGGACTCTTCCTCTTAAATACACAGTGACAGCTCAAACCTGCATAAAGGACACGTTCTGTGTAATGCTTTCACACTTACAGGCTACAGTTTTCAAGCCCCATAGTCAGAATAATACTGTATGAACATTTTTTTACTACTCCTGGTGAAGTCAGCCTGTGAAGACCTCTGAGCACTGAGGTAAATACAGACAAAGGGAGTGAGAATGAGAAGAAGTTTACTGTATACTGCAAAAACAGGCAAGTGTAGCATTTTTAATATTCAAAAACCGAAGCATACCTTCTACCACAGAGAATGGTACAGTACGATACAGCTGGCGTTCAGTTATTTATAAGTAATGCTCTCTTTCACTTCAGGCTTGACAGATTCAGGACGATACTTGGTCATTTCCTCCAGCAACAGGGAGTTTACACTTATCTCAGAAATAACTCTGAACACACAGGAAGTGTGGAGACCACCTGCTGAGAGACTCCAAAGGGAAAAAACAGAAATTAAATCCAATTATATAAAAAAAGAAAGAAAAAACCTTAACTACAAGGCCTAATTAGCTACTCTTTATTTCTTCTTAATCAATTCAATTTCACAATTCAGGCTTCCAACTTACTCGAGTCTCAAAGGGCTTTGTTTTTTTCCCTTTTTCTGTTCATCTGTAATTGCTGTGCGTGCTCTCTGTGCAGTTTCACACAGAGCCATAACACACATAGCACACACCTATTCCTCTGGGTCAGTAGGTTTTCACAGGAATGTCCTAGTAGAGACACTGTTTTGAATGTACCCAAAGATCTGAATAAAGATTAAATCATTGTTGTGAAATAGCAAGCGGCAGTTGAACTGACATTTATTTATGAAAATGAGATGTAATCTGAATAAGATAAAGTTGTTCCATTCTTCCAGCATGCCCGTGCTACAGTTTCAGTCATCACTGGCCTCGAATCTTTGGTCCGGCTGTGCGGAGAGCAGCACATGTTATTACAGAGAGAAAGAGGCTAATCCTCAGAGGATCTGCTTGCTATCACATCACTCACTCAATCTAACAGCAGGACTCTCGCTCTCTGTCTCTGTGTCCCTCTCTGGCTCACACACTGTATCACAGTTTCAGCATTTTAAGCATTACTCACCTCTCCCGCACTGCCCTACGTGCTTCACCACTTTCAGTACTCAACTGGTAAGTGAAAATGACTCTAAGAAAAAAAGCAGCATGGGAAAAAGCGTGTTTTAATGAACGCACACGTACACATGCACATACACACTCTCCAGGGTGTAACCCTCCTTGGCCCAGCATGTTGAATAACCTGCGTTGCATAACTAGGGTCAGATATAAAAAGCGACACATCATCCCCTAAGACACACACACACACACACACACACACATGCATACTCTATCTGGGTCACAGAGTGCGAGAGAAATAATAACACAGAAGTCATTTCAGATTACATAGTTGAGATCAATAGCCCTCACTGTCTCCGTGAAAGCTTCATTTTGAATCGGCCTTCCCATGAAAAGGGTTGATTGTAACAGGGATTGACTGTTTAATGGTATTATGATGAAGATGATGTGTCCCACATGCATGCCCCTCCTGCCCACACACACAGGCTTGGATATACAGAACAGGCGATATAGTTATCAAAATGTGAAAAGGAGAACAGGATTTTTAAACAGCCTATAGTCCTGATACAGATAACCACACAGAAAGTCTATTGTTACCTGAGCAGCAGGAAAAAGGTAACTGCAGTGCAGGTAACTGCCAAAAGTGAATCAATTCCAATAAAATGTCAAACTTTAAAGCATTAAAAAGCATTTCTGAAGGCTGATACAGAAAAACTGTTTCGACCTGTATGAGTTTCCTCCTTCAAATCAGTTCTGGGTCTGTGAATTTATTCAACGCTCATTCATCTGGACACTGGAATAAGGGGATTGGCTGCTTTTGACTCACAGTTGTCCCAGCACAGACAGGTGTAGCCACTTGGTACCTGCCAGGCCTTACCTGCACTAATTAGCCACTAAACTGGACCTCTCTGCTGTGTTCATGCTGCTGCCCTGTTTGATTGCATTTGGGAGAATTTAAGTGTTTTTGATATGTTATGTATTGCTCATTAGCAGATATGTGTGACTTTGTGATACACCCATACAGGTTTTTTCAACTTAATTAAATTTTATTTATACAGCGCCGAATCATACCAACAGTCACCTCAAGGCACTTTATATTGTAAAGTAAGGACCTTACAATGATACAGGGAAACCCCAACAATCAGACGGCCCCCTATGAGCAAGCACTTTGGCGACAGTGGGAAGGAAAAACTCCCTTTTAACAGGAAGAAACCTCCGGCAGAACCAGGCTCAGGGAGGGGCACCATCTGCTGCGACTGGTTGGGGGTGAGTGGACAGAGACAAGACAAAAGACTATGGATGATGTCTATGGGTGCAGCTTGCTAACCAAGCCTGCTAACATCAGCTGACACGACATCATTTCTCTCACCCAAAAACCTGTAACGATGGTGGACAAAATAAGAATGTTGAGGCTTTAAAGTGCACCTTCCAAAACCAAAGGGTGATATCATGGTGGGTTTATCCATCAATTAAAGTCTAAGGTTTACGACTTGGTACAATTTGGATTATTATTTATTATTCTTTTAACTGTTTCAATTGTATAAAGGCTTTACATTCTTCTGTAGTCACTTTAGATATGTAATGTAATTCTGTGAATAACATTATTTTCCCCTGGTATCTAATTAGTATGTTACTTAGCACTAATAGCACTCAGTACTCAATTGATCTATACTCAATATTAACTCAATATTAACTTGCTGGCATATTTTTCAAAATATGGTAAATGCTGGCTCAAAATTAACTAAGTGATGAGAGCCTTAATTTCAGTTTGAGAGTTTGAAATTGGAAGGCAGACAGAGAGCTTTGATTTTCATTCAGACCTAGCAGACCCGAGCTTAAAGAACACACAAAGACCATTTGTTTGTACCTCATCTCCTCCTTAGTGGGTCGGCCAATCTCAATCAAACTTTGCGCGAAAATCGTCACACATATATTTTAGGTTTTTTGATTTTCATATTCATCATTTTCTTGTGAATGTGGTGCTATGCTCTCCTGCATTTGTCTCACACCAAAATGTGTATCTATGGCAGAATTTTGTTCAAGTCACCACTAAACCCGAAATGAAGAAAAAGTGCCGCTGACCTGGTGAAAAAGGCCAGAGGTTGGGTTTTTTGCTGGCACTGTAAACTACTGTCTTGCAAAGTTTGAGGTATTCTGATACCATTGTTATCATACTGTGATAAAAAAGAAAATATTCTTGTAGTATATATGCTGTACGTCCATGTTCCTATTGCAGTCATGTTGTACTTACACTATATGTTATATTATCCACTGTTCGCTTTCTGCTCCACATTAGATTGTGCTGTTTTTCTTTTAGCTTTGTCTGTGCTTTGATTTCTCTGTTTTTATATCCTCCTTGTGTCATCACCCGGGTACTGTGAAGAGAATCCTGATATATTTAGTTTTTAGGGCATTTTTCCTTAAAACAGCTGTCTTCTGTGGGCAAAAACAACAATAAGAGAGCAGTGAGAGTGCACCAAAACACTAAAACTGTCAAGCAGGCAGAACAAAACAGTCAGTTAAAAGACACTGGGATGCTTTGTACGCCAGATAAACATATGAATCAAAGTCCCTTTAAGCATTCCATAAATCTAATTATCTACAAAGTGGCTCAATCGGTGGATTGATGGTCATACGGTAGATTTATAGTGTTATTTTTCACACACTGAAAATGGATAAGCACTATTGTAGAGGAAGCGGTAATATATCCTCATAATCTTGCATTTCTACCTTTAAAGCCAGCTCAAAATTTATTTTCTTTTTTTTTTTAAGTTTATTTATGCCAGCCCAGTTCTGCTTTCATCCATGTTTCTTAATTTGATTGTTTCTTATTAGATATGAACACATTTCCTCAGAAGTGAACACATTTACACAGAAAAGAGCAGACGGCAGGCAAAGCGAGACTTGAGCCAGGGAACATATGATTTGATTTGGTAGTTTCCAGTTATAAGCAAATGCAATTTTTGTCAACCACAACCACCGTCAACAAACGGGGAGACATATTTGGAAATCCAAAGATCAGGAAAGCTGCTTGGATTTTTTTTTTGCACTCTCCGTATTCCCTTCAAGCTGAAAGGAGGAAGCGGCTTCCCCGTTTTCAGGTTAGAAAATTGCTGGCAGCCCTCGTACCCTTGTGTCTTCACCTCTCATCTGAGCTTCTATACATGCATACACACACACACCCACAAACATTACTGCTTTGATACAAATCCCCATGGTGAGCTTCTATCATCTCTAGCAATAACGAGCTGTCATTGGCCCTCAGTGATCTATCTGTCTGAATGTGTCAGAGAGCAGGCAGGCTGACTGAACGTCGGACTAAAGCAGTTCTCCACTTCCAAGACCTGCCAGTCAATGCTCAGGGCACCTGAGACAGCCCTATGTCGGTGAGGGATCACTTCTGAAGGCTGACACTGGATCAGAGACAGAAAAAAAAAACCAGCCATGTCAACGTTTGACCCAACCCCCACGTGCAAGGAAAGAAAAGAAACCGGGGAGGACGGCAGTGTAAGTTGATGAGGCGCTGACAGCTAAATGCCAAATAGGTTGTCTCAGGAGGATTTAGTATCTGACCGGCTCCTATTTTACAGATAAGAAGGAGGGATCTGAGTTATTAAAGTTTTAGTCTAAGGTATATAAACACACTCATTTACATGGTGAAATGAGTTTAAACTAACTCAGCGGGCACCTTGGATGTATTCAGAACCTGAATGTCACCATGATGCAAGATAAACCTAAATAACCCCCAGAGATAACACCAAGATGCAGCCATCACAACACCTCTGTGTAATGTATTCCCTCCACATTGTATGAGATATATTATCTGGCCTTCCTTATTGTGTCGGTGATAAATGCGGTGTGCATTAACTTCACCAAATGTGTTTCTCCTATTTCCACAATGAAGGGGGCCTTACTTTCCTCTGACCTTCAGCGGGCTGCAAAGCCAGCACAAAATATGCATTTAGAAGAAGCAGCAGGAGTGGATGTGAGGATTGCAGGAGATTGCTTTCTTTTGTACAGTGTCACACGGCAACATGCATCACTGTCCGCCTCCGACAAACAGCCGGTAATATGCAGAAATATTAAGTAGGATCAGCAAATAAATATATGGAGTGGAGCTTGCGATGTGACAGATGTTGGCTATTTGCATGGAGCTCCTCTGTCATGTCATTAGCCAGCTCCCTCAAACAAGGAAGCAAAATGAATGAATTGGCTGCTTGGACCAGTTGGGTTTACAAGCTGTGGGGACTTGAGGTGAAATGTGTGATGCAGGTGTAGCCAAGAGGTAAAAAAAAGGAAACACCTCCCCATACAGTTGTAATGAAGAGGGAAACTATCCAGTTTAAATAAATTGTATTTATATAAATCACAACAACAGTCTCGACCAATAACACCAACGTGAGCAAGCACGCAGCCATCTGACACGACCTGTTGGGGGTGAGGGGAGGGGGACACGACAATAGTAAAACATGTCTTTTAATGCTGTAAAGATTTGACAAGAATTTTAGAGGAATAGCTGTTTTGGGGATTTCCTAAGCTTTTGCATCATTTTTTAGCCCTAGAAGTTTCACATTGTGACAGAACCTCTACTGCTTAAACCTGAAGCTTTGATGGTAGTTACTTCCTTCCTCTGTAGCCTTTATGAGCTCATCATAAGCAGCACATGAAACAGTTTTTCAGCAGGTAGAACCATGTCAACTGTGTGAAACTCACGAATCCGCTCTTTCTAACAGCACATGTTTTGATCACTATGCGCTAAGACACCCTGTATATGAAACGCCATGTGAACTTTCAACATAAGGGTCCAAATTCAATTCAATTCAATTTTATTTATACAGCGCCAAATCACAACAACAGTTGCCTCAAGGCGCTTTATATTGTAAGGTAGACCGTACAATAATACATACAGAGAAAAACCAACAATCATAGGACCCCCTATGAGCAAGCGCTTTGAAGACAGGATAAAGACATGCTGTGGTAGACAGAGAGAGATTAATAACAAGTATGATTCAGTGCAGAGAGGTCTATTAACACATAGTGAGTGAGAAAGGTGACTGGAAAGGAAAAACTCAATGCATCATGGGAATCCCCGGCAGCCTACGTCTATTGCAGCATAACTAAGGGAGGATTCAGGGTCACCTGGTCCAGCCCTAACTATATGCTTTAGCAAAAAGGAAAGTTTTAAGCCTAATCTTAAAAGTAGAGATAGTGTCTGTCTCCCGAATCCAAACTGGAAGCTGGTTCCACAGAAGAGGGGCCTGAAAACTGAAGGCTCTCCCTCCCATTCTACTTTTAAATACTCTAGGAACAACAAGTAGGCCTGCAGAGCGGGAGCGAAGTGATCTAATAGGGTGATATGGTACTACAAGGTCATTAAGACAAGATGGGGCCTGATTATTTAAAAAGGTTGATTGAGCCCACAGGTGACAGGCTATAGTCCGTGTTGTTTGAAGGGGACTTTACTTTCCCGGAGCTTCGATCTTTTTAGACTCTTGCTCTCCTGCGTGCTCCTTGGAAGTAGGCTCTCCATCCTGTTTTCTTCCTGCCTGCTGTAAGCCACATGTTGTTTTCAACATGACTTATTTGTCTTTTAGTTACTTACGCCAATTTATTTTGAAGGTAACTGTTTCGTGCATTTTTACTTCCTGCCTTTATCATTTTCCCTCCTTTGTGGTCGTCGTCAGCTTCCTTTGGATCCATTTCAACCTTTACACCTGCTAAAAAAAACAGTTTCTTCATATTCTTCATATTTTATTGCACATGTTTACACATAGGCATAGATGCACACAGTTTGCTTGTGCCACACTGTATTTTTTTAACATTTCTGAGAGGGCAGCAGCACCAGGTATCAATGATTGATTTGGTCAGTGAAGCAGAGAGTATATATTCAGAGTTCTCTGTTCGAGGCTACTGGGTTTCATCCTCCTGAAAACACACGCACATGTGCTACTGTATGGTTTCAAGGGACACAATGCCCGGCCTCCACCTAGCTGGACATAAATGAGTAAAGAGAAACTACAACAAAGAACAATCCTCTTTATTAACCCCCCCAGGAGCATACAGGCTCTTACAATCAGCCCCGGCATTGTTCACGCCGCTCGTCGTGTTGAGCACCTCGCAGACGCGCCTCCCGCTCTAATGGCGTGGGTCATCAAGCACTGCTCACGATGGGGGGAAAAAAGAGAAACAAGTATTGATTTGAAAATGTCTTGTTCTGTTATTTTCAAAAGCTTTCATCTGCACTTTTTTCTCTCTCTGTGCTGGCAGAGTGCCTCAGGTCACGGTTCAGGAGTTTATAGAATGTTCTGCGATCAGTTTTTTTTCTTTGTACCCGCACGCGTGTGTGTGTGTGTACTCATGCATGTATCAAATCTTGTCAGCTGTAGAATACATACGAGGAGGCAGGAGAGTCATATATCTGACAAAGTGCAGCCAATAAAGTATAATTCATGACTGTTACAGTGCCTGTGGATAGTAGTCATTACTCTTGTGTTGGTGTGCGTGTAGTATATCAGGCCTCAAAACAACAACCCTCATCACTATATTGATTGCCTGACACCTACTAAAACATGTTTTTTTTCTCCTATGGAGAGCAAGAGAGTGAAAAATAGAGAGACAAAAGAGAGAACAATTTTAAAGGAGAAGTGGAAACGCTACAACTCTGCTGCTGTTGTTCGGTTCGTACATTTGGTACATATGTTGGTGCTTAAACATCCACTCCATCACAAACTAACTGCAATCCCCAGGCAAGTTATGACTGTGCAAGACATGCGCGCATGTTTGTCCAATCTCACCATTTTCTCCATTTAAACAGTGCATCTTTTTCCCGTTTAACTTAGTTCCCTGCCTTGTTTCTCTGCGCGGGCCGCAGTGCTTTCTCACGTCATTAATGCGGTGCATGCGAGAGATCGTTTTCATGTGATCATCATCCATCTCTTCCATGAAGTTATCTCCTGCGCAGGCTTTCTCCCCCCGAGGAAAATCGCTCTGCCTGCTGTGTTTTCTGTCAACTTTCTCCCTCAGCGCCGCGTCTCCTTCGGCGTTCCCCCGTCAGGATCAGTTCATGTCAACTCACAGGGTTTTGATAAATGCGTTCGAGCTGGTGGCAGCGGAGACTGGCTTCTTACTACAGGTTTATGTGACACGGAAGTTCCGCTTGATCACCAATAAGTTTATGCAAATGGGAAAAAAAGGGCAAGCATGTGATCTCTTTTTTCTGTGGTAGCATAAAGCTATGCAAATCGTTTTTGGGGCCTGCTCAATGTGCTGAGGGTGAATGGATTTAGTTGGTGTTTCATTGGGACCATTTCATCTCTAAATTGAGATCCAGTAAAAGACACATAATGCGAAGTAATGTTTGCTGTGTTTCTCTAGAAATAGTTGGTTATAATTTGTAATTTTGGGAATACTGTGGACAGGCAGTGTGTTGGAATCCATCCATCCACAAATACTTTTAACTCGGTTTGAATTTGATATCAGCGACACGTCTCAGAAAGGGCAACAAAAGGCTAAAAAACTAAGTGGTACTAAAAAGAAACAGCTGGAGGAAAAGTTTGCAGCTAATTAAGTTAATTGGCAACAGGTCAGTAACATGACAGCATCTTAGAGAGGCATATCCAGAAACGCTGCTGTCATTCGGTTCTGAAAACATGGATACACTACAACTAACCAACCTCCCTGAGTCTGTTTTTAACACAGTTGCCTGGATGCTGATCAGTGTACTCGCTCATATTAATGGCTGTAGGTGAGAATAGGCGGGTAGACCAACCAGGAAGTTAATCATGTTGCCTTTTTGTTAAATGTGCTCTTCACCACAGCAGATCAGGACAGAAACTTTATCACTGCACATGGTGTGTCAGTCCATCTGTTGCTCTGTTGAACCTACTCGTGAAGTACACCCCGGGATACTTGAACTCGTCTACATGGGGGAGCAGTTCATCACAAAACCAGAATGGGCAAACCATCCTTTTTCATCTTATTTACTTTTAGTCAATAGGCTTTCATTTCAATTTAATTCATGTCATAATTTCAGACAGAATGAATTGGTAATCCTCTTTAGTCTAACTCATCATTGTTGTAGTAGCCCTGGAAGGCCAAAACCTTTTTAGAAAACATTATTTTTGTCATGGTGTGTGCTGTGTCGCAGGCAGGATGTGGACCCAAACACAGGACTCTGAAACGAAAAGGTAAACTTAAAGCGCAGCACAAAACAAACCAAAAATCACAAACATGGAAACTAAATGCTAAACCGGGTACTGGAACCTAACACTAGGAGACTCGAGGAACCAAAACCAGGAACACGAGGAGAGAAACACTGCACTGAGGACGTATAGGAAGGTTAACGACGTGACAACAAGCAGGGGGAGACTGAGGACTAAAATACACAGGTCGGATTATGAGGATGGGGAAACAGGAAGAACACAGCTGAGACAAATCAGACATAATTAGACGAGTGAAGGCAAAACTAGATACACTGGTGTTGGAGACAGACTATCAAAATAAAACAGGAAATACGACATGTATGCACAGACACTGACTCAAAGACACGAGCTTAACACTACAACATCACAGACATGGCAACAAAGGGAACATAGAGACGTGGAACCACAACAGGCACAGAGACACAGACTAGACACTGAACAGAGTGAGCACTGAATCTAAACCTAAGAACTAAACTCGTAACAATAATTAAACCAAATAGGGCGATCGTGGCTAAAGAGTTGGGAGTTCGCCTTGTAATCAGAAGGTTGCCGGTTCGAGCCTCGGCTTGGACACTCTCGGTCATTGTGTCCTTGGGCAAGACACTTCACCTACCGCCTACTGGTGTTGCTCAGAAGGGCCGATGGCGCGATATGGCAGCCTCGCTTCTGTCAGTCTGCCCCAGGGCAGCTGTGGATACAACTATAGCTGCCATATCGCGCCATCGGCCCTTCTGTGAATGTGTGTGTGAATGGGTGGATGACCGGGTGTGTAAAGCGCTTTGGGGTCCCTAGGGGGGACTAGTAAAAGTGCTATACAGGCCATTTACCAAAACATAGGATAATACTAATAGAACATAAACCATAATAGAGGATAATACTAAAACACTGGGTCAAAATGACCTTTGTTCTTTGACGGCCAGACTTTGGAGAACAATTTAATTTAAAGAAACAACAACAAAAAGACATATTCTGATTGGCTAGAGTTAGAGTTGGGGTTATCACCAGTGATGACACTTAAGATGGTTCATTCAGGATGGGTTTTGGCCTTGATGAATCCCAGAAAAAAAATCAACGCACAGTTATTTTTTTTAGCTGCAGTAAAACTGATCTGCGTTCTCAGAAAGGAATAAAGTCTCCTGTGCTTCTGAAAAAACTATTAAGATTTCCTGCTGTGAAGAGCTCGTCTCTCACGCAGTCCTTGTCACAGGAATATATGATAATGCAAATGCAGCCCACAATGTGTGTGCTGCAGGTATTTTACCATAAAACAGGCAATAGACTTGTTTTTTTTTCCATTTGTGGTACTTTTGTCATCTGGATCCTTTTTTAATGCTAAACTTTAGAGGTTTAAGATTGCTTGAAAATGCTTGTCCCTTTTTGAATGAACACCTCTAAACCCTAGTCCAGCAGGTAAAGTAACTCATTGTACCTTTAGGGGTTTACTAATTTGTCACTGCAGCATCACCCATGCTCAGTAAGATATTTGATGCTTAGGTACACATATATAGCTTTTCACCCCCCAAAAGTGTATGTCGTGTTACCTTTGGGGGTCTATTTGTGTGGTGGAATGGTGGAGCGGTGGTTAGTGCCATAACCTCACAGTAAAAAGGCCCTGACTTCAAATCAACTGGGTAGCTCAGGGCCTTTCTGTGATCTCGCCAAGTCTCCGTGGGTTCTCTCTGGGTAATCTGGTTTCCCAAGATGCATGTTAGATTAACTGCTGATTCTAAATTGTCTGTCTTGTTAGCTGTCTAATAGATGGGTAACCTGTCGACAGCAACTCTACCTCTTGCCCCATGAAAACTGGGGTGGACTCCAGCCCAACTGTGACCCTGAACTGGATTTCTCCCACTGAATTAGATAAATGGAAGAAAATGGACAAATGGATGGATTCATTGGTATATTTCTGTCTATTATTCCTCCAGGAAGAAATGTTGCCTTTGAAAACCATGACTTAAAAACACCAAAGCCTAATTTATCTGCAAGGATGTTAGATATCAATTTGCAAGTGACAACAGAAAGACTTTTTAATTGATACCTGTACCATATTGCCATCCTGATTTGATGTGCACACAGCTGTAGATGACTGCTGGTGTGCATCCTGTCTGATATTTTTTACAGGTGCCGCGTTTCAGCTGCACTTCTTTCCATCACAAGCTGTCGTATCAACTTTCATTCAGTGTCAAAATATTTGCTGGCCGTCATTTCATGTTCTCTCGCTGGTCTATGCCGCTTTTTGATTTCTTCCCTCGTTCCGTCTTTCTTCATTTAATCAACCCCTTCATGGACTTTTCATGGACTTGATGTAACCTCAGATTTTTATGCAGCGGCTGATATATGGCTGCATTAAAGACGGGTGCTTTCCATTTGATGAGTGCGGTTTAATCTAAATCAAGATACGGGTCCCCGGAGGCCGGTGCTGTAATCATGTCAAACTGGCGATACCTCTCACTGTCATTCTGTCTCCATCTCGCTTGATCATCATCTGCATTGCAATTATTGAGCAGATTTAGATGCTATCCAGCTCTTAGGTAATCAGGGCAAGAATGGGATTAGATATAACTTTATATGGCCATGCCGTTAATCTGAATGAGCTTGCATCACATAGCCGTGAGATATATGACATCTGGATTTGAGGCTTTGTGTTCAGTTCAAGGTTAAACTATAGATTGATTATTTAAATGGAAAAAAAAACCCTTTTAAATGGGAAAAACCAGTGTAGATGTGAATGCATTTGTCTTAATAAGGGGAAAAAAAGTGTGAGCATGTATATACATGCATGCACCCTGCCATTATAAAGTCTCTTTATATTGTTTAATCAAGCAGTCATGTTAATTGTGTAATGGGCTAGTGTATTTCCATGCTGTCTCCTCTCATTTACATATTTACGCCTGCGTTAATGAGGAAGGCTAGATTAAAGAGGGGGACGAGGGGTATATATGTGGCTCCTCCCTCACTATCTCTCATTTATTTATCTTTATTACCCTGGACAGTGCAGATCTGCAAAAAGAAAAAAGACTGTTTTATATAGCACGGGCACATGACAGCACGCTGTACCGTCACAAATGGAATACTGCAAATTTGCACATACTTGAAAACAATAAATTATGTATAAATGGAAACGGTGACGTTTGAAATGGCAAAACGGGAGGAGGAACAAGCGACTTCTTGGAAATGAGAAGTGGATGGAGCAAAGTCTTCTTTATCGAGACATCTTTGCCTCGGGGCTTCTAGTAGTAGTAAGCCTATTCTTTCTGGGCTGTAGCAACGATGCAGAATAATGAAAATAAGTGTGTCCATTAGACCAGTTAATCTTATTTGGCCTGTAACATTGGTCTATGTTTTCATCGCGCACTATAGGTCCCTTGTTCTCTGCTCTTTTTATATGCACACGTACTGTAGAGGGTCTCACACACACACAGACATAGAAACGCATGCACAATCCCAGCCTTCATGCAGACACAGTGATTTAGTGGTCGCACACAGATACTGGCTTCACTCCTTCTTTCTCCTCCTCCTCCTTTTCACAAAACAACGCAGGGCTCTTCTGAGCCCCCGAGGAGAAAGAGCAAAATTTACAAGAGGAACACAAGGGATCAGTAGTGCCGTTGTGTGCTGGTGAACAGCGCTCCTTTGACTGGGAACCAGAGGTCAGCCTCCCAAAGCCTCCTGGATCCTTTGGTGCCTGTGTGTATGTGTGTTTGTGTTCTTTCAATGTGTGCGTTGGCAATTGTATGTGTGCTAGCCTTAGGGTGCATGAAACCCCGCCTGCTAATGTTACGGGAAAGTCACAAACTGTTTTTTGTGGCAAAAACTAAAGTCACATGACAGCGCAGCATGCGTGTAATCTTTTTAGACTCACTGTAAACTACAGTATTTCACTTATGCTGGTGTGATGCGCTAGCACGCGGCGCCGGGTTGAATAGCTCGCTTATTGATGGCGAGTGACATTGAGAGAGGTTCTCTCAGCCGAGCCTGACTTTATTCCCCACCACGCCATAAGCAGCTTATCCTCTTTAACACCAGTAAATAGTGGCAGAACTCTGAGTTTAATAAGATTAAACCCATAATTTTCACCAAAGTGCCCCTTAAGACAGAATATTTCTGGTCTTCTTTTCTCAACATCCCACACAATTATTTTCTAATTGAGGATTGGCTCTTTTTTCAGCTGTAGTGTTCTTTATGGTGGCCAAAAACTAGGTAGCTGGCAAATTGTCTACATCCTACGCATACAGACTGCTTGCAGATGTATGATATAGGGCCAAAAATGTACTGATCAATCTGTGATATAAAATACTGGGTTTGATTTGTAGAAAGCAGAATATGGATATTAACCATTTTGTGATTGGCAGAATGAAGGATCTGTAGATACTGGGAAACTTTGAGGAAATACACCAGTCAGATTCAGTACTTACCTAATGTTGTGTGCAGGTTTCTTCATGCTGTCAAAAACACTCTGACCCACTGAGTCACAGACATCGGGCATCTGGCAGTCTTCTTTGGACAATATGGACCAACAAGAGGTACCTGTTCTTTTTCAAAGACCCACAAAGTCCATGTGGATGTGTCCTAAGTCACAGGTTTGTTAGACATGCGACATCCTGTCGGGACCTTTGTGTTCTGGCTTTCTGTTTTTCTTTTTTATTTACCTGCTTCTTATGTTACCTTTCACTCCAATTAGATGTAGGCTTTGAAAAGTACTTGGCTTTTAGGAAAATATTGTGGCTGAAAAAACTGGAAGCGACAGCCCCGTCGGACTATACCTTTTGTATAAATGAACCATGAACCAGTTGACGCCTGGGGGGATAAGAGAATAGAATAGAATAATCCTTTAATTGTCCCACAAGAGGAAATTTGGTTGTAACAGCAGCCAAAAAGACACATATACAAACAAACAGGACACGGAACAGAAACATACACAATTTTTCTTACATATTTACATTAAGGACAATGGTTACTATAAACAGAGAGGACTGTACAGTTATTAAATTAAATAAAAATAATTACAGGTAAGAGGCAAACCAGGTTGTAGTGCGAATTGGTTAATTAACTAACTTATTGCAGTTACAGCATTCATGTAAACATCTGTGTTTGTTGGGAGCAGTTCAGATTGTACAGTCTGACAGCTGCAGGGAGGAAGGACCTGCAGAAACGCTCCTTCATGCTTCGAGGATGCAGCAGTCTGTCACTGAAGCAGCTCAAAGAGCAGTGGGCACCTTAGCAAAACGTCTGGGTCCTTTAGGTTGTAGGGCACAACTTTCATGGATCAAGCTTGTTCTGGTACCCTTTGCAGATGTTCAATCGACTCAACCTTCAAACCTTGCCTACCAATTGGCAAGGTTTGAAGGTTGAGTCATTGCCTTGGGCTCTTTGCTGTGTTACGCCCGTGTGTTTTTTGTGGTTTATCAGGAACTTTTTCTGCTGTAGGAGGCTACTGCTGGTGCCAACAATGGCGAGGTGGATGGTACATGTGAAAGTAACATTCATAAGAGTGCTAAGAGTCAGAGATTTTCGAACAGAACATTCCACTGTAACATTACTGTTAATGATATCTGTCAGTGGTTTATTGTTATCGCTGATCAGTGTGAGATATACCCTGCCTGATTGCTGTAGGATGATTAGTGTCACATGGAAAGTGCAGTTTCAACTCTTGTAGGATGGAAGATGTGGGGTAAATGCAAGGTCATGTATTTGGGAGGTTTCTCTAATTTTGCTTCATTGTACGTTTAGGTGTGGGATTGTTGGGTACAGAAAAAAAAGTTTGTTAGGTTGTTATTAGCAACCAGGTGGTCAGAGGTTGAGCTAAAAGTGTGTTCACAGAGATACAGGAATAAAGCACAGTTTAAATCTGGCTGGGGACGTGTTACTCAGCTCAGAAAAACAAAACAAATGCTGACCTCTAACAGAAGTGTCAAAGACTTAAATAATTGTTAGTATTAAATCATCCATTTTTTCTGCTTATTCATTTCAGATTTATGGAGGGGGCTGGAGAATATCTCAGCTGTCATGGGGAAAGAGGGAGGACACACCCTGGACAAGACGTCAGTCTGTCCCAGGCAGGCAACAGGCAACCATTCGATCCCACAACCAATTTAGAATCACCAATTAACGTAACCCATGCATGTTTTTGGACTGTGGGAGGATGCTGGAGTACCCAGAAAGAACCCACACAAGCACAGGCAGAACATGCAATCACCAAACAGAAAGGCCAGAGCCACGAATTGAACCTATGAGGCAACAGTGCTAACCACCATCACCACTGCACCAGCCCAACTAAACTCATGACAGGAAGTAGCTCCCCCTAATTTCTACCTAATGCTTAATTCATGGTCACCACATTGGCTGTTGCATGTGCCAGCTGTGACATCATCACAGAATCCTCACTATTTATTTGATTCAGACTAAATTCTTTGCAGTCTTCTGAGCGACAGGTGTCAAAGGAACTAAAATGTATATTTAGCTACAAATACGTAAAGGTACCCCACAATAAGAGGGTAAAGAAAAAGTAAAGTAAGTGCATTTAAATAGTGCGTAAATCCAGGAATTTTAATTAATTCATTAGCAATTTTACATAAGCTTCAGATATTTTATAAGAAAGAAGAAATAATGACATTGAAGGTAAATTTAGTTAATGCATAAATGGGGGAATGGGAAATATTGTTTGTTTTTCCACAAAATTACCAAAAAAGTATGCAGTACTTAAAATTACATACAGAATCATTTGTGTCTTTTTCAGTGAGTCATGCATCATGTAAAATTACTTATACTTAGAATTGATTACACACAACTTACATATACGTACATATACGTAATATATAATATTTTCTGTTTCCTGTAAAAAGCTGACTTCAATTCAATTCAATTCAATTCAATTTTATTTATATAGCGCCAAATCACAACAAGAGTCGCCTCAAGGCGCTTCATAGATACAGAGAAAAACCCAACAATCATATGACCCCCTATGAACAAACACTTTGGCGACAGTGGGAAGGAAAAACTCAATGCATCATGGGAATCCCCCGGCAGCCTACATCTATTGCAGCATAACTAAGGGAGGATTCAGGGTCACCTGGTCCAGCCCTAACTATATGCTTTAGCAAAAAGGAAAGTTTTAAGCCTAATCTTAAAAGTAGAGATAGTGTCTGTCTCCTGAATCCAAACTGGAAGCTGGTTCCACAGAAGAGGGGCCTGAAAACTGAAGGCTCTCCCTCCCATTCTACTTTTAAATACTCTAGGAACAACAAGTAGGCCTGCAGAGTGGGAGCAAAGTGCTCTAATAGGGTGATATGGTACTACAAGGTCATTAAGATAAGATGGGGGCTGATTATTTAAGACCTTGTATGTGAGGAGCAGGATTTTGAATTCAATTCTGGATTTAACAGGAAGCCAATGAAGGGAAGCCAAAACAGGAGAAATATGCTCTCTCTTTCTAGTCCCTGTCAGTACTCTTGCTGCAGCATTTTGGATTAACTGAAGGCTTTTCAGTGAGTTTTTTGGACATCCTGATAATAATGAATTGCAGTAGTCCAGCCTGGAAGTAATAAATGCATGAACTAGTTTTTCAGCGTCACTCTGAGACAGGATATTTCTAATTTTAAGTTAGACTTGTTACCCTCTTATTTTAGTGTACTTACCTTTAAGTATTTGTAGGCAAATATAATTACATTGCAATTTTTTAAACAAAAAAAAATTTAAATTCAATTTAATTACATGAAATTGCATGCTGTAATTGTAAAGCTGCATTATACATTTTAATACATACAGTTTTTTTCTTACATTTTTCTTCAGAAAGTTTCATCTTTTCAAGCTGACTCCTCTGTAATCTGGAAATCTCTGAGCTCCTGTACTGATACATGAATATAATGGGGGTTGGGGTGACAACAGCAAGAATAAATGGGTTTGGATAGCTAGTCTAAGTCCTGTCCCAGTCATCAGGGAGTAACAAGTGTTTCAAAGAGCCAAAAAGTAGGTTACAAAACCAATACACTAATTATCACCAAAACTAGAGGCAGGCATGAAACAAAGCCCAATGAATACAAGCCTTGCGCATAACAACAAGTCACCTCAGGGGCAAAGCATGCATATACAAATTGAGACGCAGCTGCTTGCCCTGCTGCAAATCCCAGCCTACACAACTGTAGCTGTGCTTCTACACTGATCATGGAAATTTTCTTTTTTACATAAAGAATGATCATTTTGACGATGCCTCCTTCAGTTCTGTAAATGATGACAGATGGTGAGCATTTCTAAATGTATGGTGGAGAACACCCTTCAGACATCAGAACACCCTTCAGAGTCACAGAGAGGCCTCTTAAAGCAGGGGGCAGCTTCCATAATGGCTGAGTGGATGAACGGATGGCGGGAGTAGAGGAGCTGCAGTGCATGGAAGTGTTTCATCTCCAGTCTGTACTCCAGAGGTGTAAGTAAGTAATGGGTGCTAGCTGCCTTCTAACATCCCCATCATCGCTATAGTCAACACCTGCTCTTGAGATTGCACCGCATACACACGGTTACCTGCACGCACACACACACACGCAAACTCAACCTAAAAGCACTTTTATGACTCAAGGAGGAAAGTGTTAAAGGCAATAGCCTGCGGGGGTCAAATGTCAGCAGCTAAGGGGCCTGAAATCATGTCAGAATGCACTTATCCTATTCCAAACCCTCACATCACATACTGAATCTCAAATAGATGTGCAAGGATCTTTTATATATATTTTACCGTTGACGCCTCTGAAAAACAGTATTCAGGAGACTCTCATTGATATATATACCCAGTGGCAAGGTGATAGTCCATGTCCCTCCTTAATTCAGTGCTCCCAGCCATCCAGGCTGGCTGAGTGCTACCAGCCGAGCAGTGATGGATAACGCAAGGCTCATTAGGATAAGACAACAAAATCAATAGAGCGAGCACAGAGGTGTCAGCCCCTCACACATGCCAGTAAAAAGCACACTGATAGTCTATTCGCTGGCAGTGAAGTGTATCTGGGTGGCAGGGTTTGGATGTGTGTGCACCTGAGCGTGTGCATTGCTGTGGACGGGGAGCAGTTATGGGGCGAGTGATTGATGTTGATGGATATGGATAATGGATAAACTCAAATATAAGCGCTCTCAATAGGGGGTTTGTGTGTCTGTGTTTGTGTGAGAGATGAAAAGCAGGAAGGAGTTGCATTAAGGGAGATAAAAGGCAGGTTTTGGAGTTTCGCTTTGCCACACAAATAATATCCTTTTTTTTCTTTTTTAAACCGTGATATTAAAAACTCGGTGAAGTTGTTCCTCTTCTGGATATAGATACGGTACCATAAACAGCCCATTGTCTCAAATCTACATCAGCTCTTATCTGTGACAGAAACTGTCTTCTCCCCTTTCTGGAAACTTCCTTTATGCTCCAAGTTATATTACCATACTGCATACTGTAAAAAATATACCCATAGGGGGAAAAAGTATATTGCAGTACACTTATTAATCCCTTTCTTTGATAAAAAAAAAAATGGCAGGAATCTTTTATTTGTAATGCTTTGCTATACATGCACAAGTCTGTGCAAGCTCTGTGAAACGTTCAGCTTCATTTAACTCATAAAGTTAATTAGTGACTTCACACTGTAAAAAAACCTATTTGGTCTGTAGACAAATATATAATTTTACGTTAAGGGTTTTTCCATATATCAACTAAGAGTGAACACTTACTTTGCTTACATAGACTGTAAATAAAAGATGCTATGCTATAATTTCAATTGCTGGTTTGTTGACAGGCTGGCGATCGTCACGAGTCATCCTGCCTGGGAGGTCCTTATCGATAGGTTTATTTTTCATGTTTAGTGTTTTGTTCATTCTTCCTTTTTCTCCGTCTCGCTGGGTGTGTTTTTGTTCATTCGCGCTCCCGGATGTTTTGGGTCGGTAGAGGGATCGCGACCCCGGAAGTGTTCCGCACTGGAGACTGCCACACCTGCCGCTCGTCAGCCGTCACCAGCTGCAGCTGATGGCCTCATTAGGAGCACTCTACTTAAGGGTGTGGTGGAGCGCTGGTCAGGGTGGGATTATTGTGACAGACTTGTCAGTATAGCTGTGGCCTGCTAGTTGCTAGTTCTGCTATTGGAGAACTGCACATTAAGGTCATACGTCAACTGAGCACTGGCCTCATTTTCTCATTACTTTCTGCACAATCATTTTGGAGCCACAGCAGTCTCCCCCTGCTGGTCATTACATAGAATGAAGGTTTAACATTTATATTCTATTTTTAAAATTTATTTTATAAACAGCCTACATTTACTTACAGCTTTTTCTTTTTTGTGTTTTTAATTAATACCAAAGGTTAAAGAAAACGAGTGTTGTTGTTTTTTTATAACTTCCCCACAAAGAAACAAGATTTTAGCACTAACTTCAAGCTCAAACTGTTTTACAGTCGACACTTTTTGCAGTGAGGTTGACTTGATAGTGGCCTCTTATCTCTGGGAGGTAGTAATTTATGGTTGCGCAGGCTGCCATCGAGATGCGTTGACGCTTATCTGCTGTTCTTGCAGTCACAGCACTGCACACACACATGCAGATCTACACATATGCACACACCACGCAGAGAGGGAGGTTGTGGGGTTAGATAGTTGTTGACAGTTTGCTGCTTGTGGTCTCTCATGTAGCAGATGTCTTCCTGTGTGAGGCTCTGCAGTTTTCTGTTGAACCAGAGCCTTAATCTTTTCCCTGTCTGACTGAAAGCGTCACTGCGGCAGGCAGCGCACTGTAGACGGTTACTGTTCCACTTCATTTCCAGGGACGTAGCGAGGGTTAATATCAGCCTCTGTGTCTCTCTCTCCTACTACCCTATTCCTATCCGGATTATGGACTTGAATGACTTTCTCAGTTCTAATGGAATTCCCAAGTAAAGTTCATTCAATGGATCTCCACTCTGCTCCCCTAACAGTCCAGTAATTGAATTGAAATCAAACCTAATTGGATTGCTGTAGGAATGCCACTGAACAGTGTGTCTTTTCCTGGGAATGGGGTGGTACAGCACAGAACACTGTGTGTGTGCGTGTGTGTCTCTGTGAACGAAGATGGAGATGGAGATGAGGCGGTGCTGGGCACGCAATTAGATTAGTCTAATCATTTTCACTGTGAGCCCACGGATTCGGTGGTTTGGGTGCAGAAGACGGTTCTCCCTGTTGCCGGTAACATGCTGACAGTCAGCAGAAGCCAGACCTCACTACTCCACCCTGCCGTCACATCACACAAACAAATTACCTGAACATCCTGTGCGAGACGCAATGTGTGCAGCAGCCTGCACGCAGCACATGTATACGCCACGATGTGAAATACGGCCCACTGCTTCTGATTTGCTCTGCAACACGTCAACAAGTACCCTGATCTGCTGAACTGCACTTTAATGGAATCTACTCCTCTGTACTTCACTCGTGCTTTACTTTGTACTGCGCTCTAACCCACTGTACTTTTCCAGTGTCCTACTCTACTATATATTTTGCACTGTTGTGGACTACATGTACTCTATATCACTCTGTATTCTGATCGGCTCTTTGCTCGGTATGATTTTAGCTGTCCAACTTTTCTATACTAGTTAAAGTTATCCTTTATTGATCCGTAGTAGCGAAACTCAGTCTCTGCATTTAACCCGTAGTAAGTATCAGGAGCAGTGGGCAGCTGTACAGAGCACTCGGGGATCAACTCCTGCTCTAAGCCAGTGGAAAAAGGGCACGTGGTGAATTAAAGTATTCCCTGAGGTAACTGTGCAAGCACAGGGAGTAAAGTCCACGCAGAAAGGCCCTGCCCTGACCTTCTTGCTGAGAGGCAACAGTGCTGCCTACACTGTGTTCTGCTCCTTTCCATCTCTACTTATCTCTGCTCACCCCTACACAGCTCTAGTGTACTCCAGTCCGCTCTACTCTGCGATACTTTACTCCTCTGTACTTTAATAATCTCATCTGTACCCAACTCTGCTCTTCCCGTAATCCACTCTGATGTGCTCTGGTCCAGTCAGGGTTCAAGTTATAATCGTAGCTCTGTGGCCATCTTTAAACTAACTAACAAAAGGGTTGTACGTAATTAAATAAAAACAGAAAGTGCCACCACTCATGAGGTGGGCTGTATATAAAAGATGGCCAGTGTGATTGCCTATTGGTTGCTTGACATTTGCACCTGTGTCAATAAACATAGCCACATCCTTTAAACCTTACAATGAAATACATGGATGAGTTCAAAATCACCACTTTAAACGTTCTTAAGAGATAAATTAGCTCTAGATACATTCAAGCATTTTTTGTAGCAGGCTGATAGCATGCTAATTTCTATTTATGGCCCTGAGAGTAAAGGTTGTATGTTGTGTGAGTTGTGTGGGAGAGAAAGATGCAAAGTAATGTGTGTTTTCATCACATGATTCATGTAATGATGTAAATACATGTTTGCTATTAGCTTGTCTCTTCCACGGCTGGTCCATCATGTTATTGTTTCCCCAAAAACACTTCTGTTGTTTTTTTCTGAAAATCTTTCTTTTTCCCTTGTGTTTCATTCAACTTTCATTGTGTTTTTTATTGACTTTCTGTTGTGTTTTGTGTCCTTTGGCATCAGTTTCCCGGCATTTTCTTAAATTGCAGTGCACTTGAAGTCTCAGGGCCACCGTATAATTATCGAATTAATGTAAAAACGTACACACCTTAGACAAAAGCAAAACACAGTATCCGTGTTTAAAGTTGACTTGAGTTCATTTCCAATCCCAAATTTAAAGTATTGAATTCTCTTAAAGTAGCTTTGCATGAATCACAGTTCAGAATAATCCTTCTTTGTCTTATCCCGTGTGTAGCTCCCCATCCCTGTCATATCACCATCTTTTTAAGCCAGCTTTCCTCTGATTGGCTGATGCTTGCATTACTGTGCAAGTTTGTAATTTAGTTTTACTAATAAATAAATAAAAACAGCAGTGCTGCTCCCACTGGCTCGAACCCAGACTCTGTACTTGAATCACTCTGCATTCTCCCTGCTTGACTTCTCTTTACGCAGCTCCACTCCTCTCCATTACTCCCTCTTAGACTCTTTTACTCTACTTTCCAGCACTCAGTTCCATTTGACTTCACTTTACACTGCTCTACTTTTTTTTTCTCCCGTAGTCTATTTAATAACTCTCCTGTCCGCGCAATCTATTGTACTTTAATATCCTCTCTTCTCCTTCGCACAGTTTCTTGTTGTTTATTTGGCTGTGCTTGTTTTCCTTGTTCAGCTCAGTTTCCTTTAATTTGTGGTCTGGCTTTTGGTTTTGATCACAGCCATAATGAAAGACAAAGACTTGATCCACTGATGCCATTATAACCAGAGTCGCCTATGATGCCACATTTGTTATGACTGGGACTTTGGGGTGGCGCTCTGATATGCACCCAGGGAATTGTAATTACATCAAAATGGATGGTTTTTTGCTTCTTTTTCTATTCTAAGGATTTTTAAGATGGACTATCTGAAAAATTTATCTTGACGTTGATCTTGTAGAAGTCTCGCAGAGGAGAGACTTTACTGCTCTTCTTGTCTTTTGGTTTGTTCAACAGGAAGGTCAGAGAGTGAGACGCAGAGCGGTGCACTTGCTGCCTCCTTGTGTTGCTCAACGCTCCAACAGAGCTTTCTGTGCGTGCCGTTTTCGTAAGTATAGGCCTATAATGCAAATATCAGCAGGGTGGTGAATTTCTGATCGAGAACCTCTTCGCATTTTCTGCCTCACTACATCATTTTGTCAGATTAGAAAGTTCAGGTAGGCCTCTAGTTTCATTATTTAGAATGAATACAATCCAATTTTAATCAGCGTCCAACCGAGGGAGTTTGGGACATCCCAAGGGTCTGTATGGTACATGAAGTCTTGATTTTGCCCAAGGTTGTTCTCTAGATACGAGTAGCTCCAACTTTTTCCCCCTTTTACATCTTTTTTTTGGGGGGGTTTCTCATTAGAACTTGTTTCGGACCTCATTTTAGCTGCAGGGCCCAACAGGGCTCCAATTAGATGGACGACAGAATTAATGAAGTCTGCCTCCCTCTCTCCCCGTGTCTCTCACTCTTGCTCACCCTCTCTCGTCTCCTCCTCCTCCTCCTCTTCCCTTGCTCTATTTATCCCAGCGCTCAGGGGGACACTCGGTCTGGATTCAGTCAGCGTGGCGGCGTTTCTTTTACAAAATTAAATATGTGTAATTGATGGTTTCATAAACAGAGCTAACCTTGCCAGCAGCAATCGGGAGCTGCTGCGAGGGGGTTCATGTGAATATGTATTGTGTCAGAGAGGAGCCTGCAACGGCATCCACAGGTCCACAGGTTCTTCGCTCACAATGAGACAGAGGGGAGGCGGGGGGAAGAAATGCACGCTGCGAGATATCGACTGCAGCAGTCTTCTTGCCTCGTAACACATGACATAATGTCTCCTGCAGACAGCCTCAGACGGCGTTGTTCCGAGGTAAACTCTCACTTACAGGATGTTCTTCCTTTCTTTTCGTACTCTTTCTTTGCTTTCTTTATCTTTATCTTTTTACCACCGTGAAGCCGGAGAGATGAAAGCAGTCTGATCTATACAGATGGGAAGATGAAGGGCCGCTCAACTTAAATGTCTGGAAATACGGTGAAAAGAGCGCTTCTGCGGCGGCCTTGCGCGAACACAAACAATCTGACAACGTGAAGGAGAAGAATGTGCCACCAAAGTACTTGTTAAAGGACACTTCCAGCAACGGCTTTTAACTTGAACAGTAAACGCAACTTCTCTATAGTTCATTTATTTATTTGTTTTATTTCTTTACTTCTACACCTGTGCTGTCTTGAAAGGAAATACTAACACTGTGTTTTCCTAACACTGTAACAGGGCTTCATAACCATCTTAAATCCCACACAGTACCTGTAGACTTCTATTAAACGTGTATTTTATTAACTTCAACTTGGGGGCAGTATAACAGAGTTTAAACAGAAAATGTTCAGTTCTGGTAAATTAGTTTAGAGGAAAGGACACGAAAAGTGCTTTTGTTTTAAGCACTGTATTACCCCTAAAGGAGGTGGAACAAAACACAAGAACGCATAAACACACACAAAACTGGTTAAATAGACAAATATTGTAGAATACGGGGTGGCTGTAGCTCAGGTGGTAGAGCAGGTCATCTACTGATCGGAAGGTTGGTGGTTCAATTCCTGGCTTCCCCTAGTCTGCATGCCAAATATCCTTGGGCAAGATACTAACCCCAAATTGCTCTCCAATGCATCCATCGGAGTATGAATGTGTGTGAATGTTAGCTATAAAGCACTTAGAAAGATGTGCATGGGTGAATGCACAAGTTGTGTAAAGCGCTTTGAGTGCTCAGATGAGTAGAAAAGCGCTATATAAGAACCAGTCCATTTACCAATACTAATAAGTTAAATGATACCAAACTGAACAGCAGAGGCTTTTTCTAAAGGTCTTAAAATAATGGATGTGAATGCTCTTATGCACCGAGGAAACACAGCACAGCATACATTTCAAAATTGAATGTGAAACACTGAAATTGGACACGTTAACCAGAGTTTGCTGGAAAAGGTCTGACTGAGCTGAATCCAACAGTATATAATATGTGACTGTATCAGCTGTAGCCAGTGTTTCTATTATAATGGCTACTACATAATAAAGACGTGATAAAAGGATGAATCTATCATATCATCCAAGCCCAGTTATTTAACTTACTACTAATATACTAATATATTACATATTACATTGGCTGTAATGTGCATTACTCTGCAACTAGTGTAATATTTTACACTGCTTGAGTAAAATATAATCTACTCACCTAATTATACAACAAAAAAAGCTAGACATCATCTCTATATGAGTTTAGATATGATTCTCTTTAAGTCATTTAAAGCACATGCAAGTTGTAGTGTGACTTCAAGGCCACAGTCTTTACAGATGCCTTCTGAAAATGTTTAAGATTTAAGAAGGTTTTTTAATGTTATGCATTTTTATTTAACCTGTACTCTAAGCTCATTAGTGCAGAGTCACGCTTTTTGTTTTGGGAATATTGTGCTCCAGCTGCATTTCTTTGACTTCACCTAACAGCAACAGCATAATGTTTGTACTTTTTCCATGTTTCCGATTACAGACAACAACATTTTCCAAGGAGCTCCCAACACTAGTTCAACAAATGCCGACCGCCATGATGTGACGCAGTCATGTGGGAGCTTCTAGCAGGCCAGAAATAAAGTGGGTGAGGGCGTGGAACACATAGTTGCTTTGTTTCCATAAATGATCCATCTGTTGACATGCACTTACAACTTAATTTACAATGTTTTGTGGCCATCTTGGTTATGGGCCATCTGCATACCTCACTTTTAGAACCACTGACATTAATGAATACACGTCCATTTAAAATAGATTTGCAGATGCCTTAATGTTCTCTTTTTGGCTGTTTGGCTCACACTGTAAAATAAATACGCTTTTCAGGGTTTTCCATTAGGCCATAGTACCTGGTACCAGGTACTTTTTAGTACCTGCTCAGCTGAGGTTTCAAGCGATCTGAGTAGGTTCTAAAATGTGACATTGTCAGACTGCATGCTACCAATTGGCTGGTCAGTGGTGTTACTCAAGGAGTGCGTCTTGAGCGTCTTGCCAAGTTTCACACACATGCATCCATCATTTTTTGAAACCTGGCAACGAGGGAAATGGCTACAAAAAACAACGCAGTTTTCCCCGAGTCTGACAAAAAGCCACAGGCGGAGCAGTACATACATCGTTGTCTCAACATCCACCTTTGTTGTAGTGTTCGTCTTGCATACTAATTACATCATGGGACAATTGGTTGCGTTGCTGTGATGACGACCACACAATGGTACACGATTTTAATGGCAAACCAGTATATCCCAGTTGAGTTGTGGCAAGATGATCCGAGCCGGTACTAATGGAATAGGGGCTTCAAGGCCTTTACCTGTGTTCACACCTGAAACTAATCCAGTTACTTGTGCCGTGTCTTAAAGCTGCTCTCTTTAAAGTGAATTAACAGCCTCCATCTCACCCTAGCATCATCTCCTGTCACACCTGCATATCCACTGTCCCACCTGGGCACACGTCCAAACCACCTCAGGCTTGCCTCTCTTATTTTTTCTTCAAACCACTCAACCTGAGCTGTCCGGCCAATATACTCACTTCTAATTTTGTCACTTTTAATGAAAATCTGAACATCTTCTGCTCGTACATACACTATAGCAGGTCTCCCTACCATCATAGAAACCTTCCCTTTCACTCTTGCTGCTATCCTTCTGTCCCAGATCACCGCTGAAAGTCGTCTCCACCAACACCAACCTGCCTGCTCTCTCTTCTTCATCCATTTTGCACCCTGTGCATTGCTTTGGATGGTTGACCCCCAGGTATTTAAACTCATCCACCTTCCTGGCACCTTCACTGTCACAGTTGTCTTCTGCTCATTCACAAACATGTATTTCGTTTGAAGGTGATGTCATGGGTTCATTTTTCATGAATATCCCAAAGCATTTTTTAAGTGCAGATATGAATTCAACGCCTCTGATACAAAAATCTCCAAGAGCAATGCGATGTCACCCTGTATGACTAAAATATAATGAATGCATAACAAAGCCTTATACAGTTTTTTCCCTTCTTTTTCCTGCAGTCCTACAATCAATAACACAGACATATCAATTTGCGCAAGAGAGTCTAGTCCAGGGCAAACACTCCCTCTAGCATTTAAACAAACCTCCACTGGGAGTTGTTCTCCCAGACTCCCCTGGGGCTGGGACACACCAGTGCCAGACCATACTGCACTGCTGGGATCCATCTCCTTCACGCCCGCAGTGCTTAAAGCAGCAGAGAGGGAGGGTGGCATGTAAAAGCAGAGAGAAAAAACACACACACACACATAAGGGAACACGCTCATTTCTGCTGCCACTGTTGTGTTTGCCTCCAACCACTCGGTCGGGGTTGAGATATTCAAATTAATGAATGAGAGTGAGGGAAGTGAAAAATGAAAAATGTGCTGGGAGAAACTCTGACTTTGAGTAATGCTGGTAATTGGAGGGAAACATATAGAAATGCAGTGGGCATGTATTAGCAAATGAATGTGGGGAGGAAAGAAAAGACCTTTCCGGGTGTTGGTCTCATTACTTGCTGCATCTTTGTAGTCAGGACAAAGAAAGTTGCAGTGCAGACACAAAATTGTCCCCCCACAATCCAATGCTCTGGGATTGTGTAGCTGCTCGCGGCTAGCCGCTGTATTGTCAGTTCATCAAGTGTGTTAAAGCTGCACTGCAGCCGATATCGTCTGTTAGACTGTTACGATCTTATAGCCTCGTCTGATTTATCTGCTGTCTGGCTGCAGCACTCTCCTGTGTGTTTAGGTGTTAATTAGAGTACAACATACACCATCTCTCAGTCAATCACAGACACACACACACACGGCCACAGACAGTCTCATTGGTGATATAGACAGTGTTTCAAGAGATAAAAGAAGAGAGAAAAAAGTAGGTGTTGCACCAAAAGAGAGCCTTAAATTACTGGTAACATGTCACACAAGGCTTACCACCCTCCATCAAACACACCCACACAAACATAACCATACACATAATGGGCTATACGGTGCACTTTACACACACACACACACAGACACACACACACACACAGACACACGTGCCTATATTGAGTAAAAAAAAAACAAGCTTGATTCCTCTCTCCACTGCTTGCTTTTTCCCCCCCTATCCTGCTTGTCATTTTTCCATTTAAAAATTTAAAGACCCCCCCCCCCCCCACTAACTCCCCTAACCCCCTCCCAATGCTCCTCCATGCCCCCCTCCCCTCTGATCGCCACAGTTCAGTATGTCCAGTAATCCTGGATGCCTCGGAGGAAGAACTGCACCGAATCACTCCATAAATGTATGAGTGTCCAAAATGAAGAGGAGCTGAGAAATGTGTGGGCAGTGGGCTGGGAAGCATGTCCGAGCTTACTAACAGGATGGGGGAGGGTTGTCGAGGAGGGCACGTTGGTGGAGGTGGTGGGGGAGGGGGGGGGGTGAGTCTAGGTGGGGTAGAGCTGTAAGTGGTTGAGTGGGTGGTTGTGGGGGGGGGGGGGGGTGTATAGGGAACAAGGAAGATGGTAGATGCTCACAGAGGAGGGTGTCAGACTCTGCAGCATCACAGAGTTGTTGTTGCTTTTTTTTTTTGGGAGGGGCGGGGCTTTTTATATTTTGAGCATGTGATTTAAGACTTCCTCTGCGTGTTTTTTTATTTATTTATTATAAGATTCATCAGCAAAGGTTTTACATGCACTTATTCACAGAGTCTATAGACGTCTGGAAGGTAATATGAGTTTCAGTTCAATTCAGTTTTATTGATATTTTATTTATAACAGTCACCTCAATGTGCTTTATATAGCAAGGTGCAGATCCAACAGTATTAAAGAGGAAACTCCAACAGTCAGATGACCACCTATGAGCAAGTACTTGGTGACAGGGGGAAGGACAAACTTCCTTTTAACAGGAAGAAACTTCAAACTGAACAACACAGACCTAGAGGACAGACATCTGGGCACCTGCCCCATCTGATCGGGGTGAAGGGAGGAAGACAGAACAAAAACGCACTGTGGGAGAGAGCCAGATATTAATATTAACTCGTAATTATATGCAGAGAGGTGTATAGATCCACAGAGAGTTTAAAAAAACTTTAATTATTCAATAAAATATTGAATAAGAAACTCTCAGTGCATTATGGGAAACCCAAACAGCCTAGACCTATTGCAAAGGGAAAAATATCCCTAGTACCTACCATTAGTCTGAGAGTGAAGTGCTCTGTTGGGGTGATATTTTTTTCTTTTTTAATTAATTAATTAATTTTTTGTTGTGGGGGTTGTTTTTCAGCATTAGCAGGGATAAATGAAGGAAGAGATCTGTGGGTCTTTCTCTGGGAACTTTTGAGCATCAAACACTGAATTTCTGGTGAACTTTGTCCTTTTTCTGCATCAGCTTGTGATGGAAAAGTTTTGATTTATATAAAGAAAAACACAAAAATTAGGCCCAACGATATATTTCATCATATATTGGCAGTTTCCCTAAGCAAATAAGTAAGTCCATTGTTTATGTTTTTATTGTGGAGGAAACATATCTGTCTTCTAAACACTGGAGGGCTGCATCCGTTGTTTCCCTTCTGAAATCTAAAGCCATGTGTTTGACTGTTCAATAGGCCAAACTGGCTACAGCCTTTGTAACAGCATGTTGCAGAATGTTGGAAATGTATATATAGCTGAATATTGATGCCATTTCCAGGCTTTCCAGGCTGAGCAGCATCATCTGCTGAATGCTGATAGCTGGAAGTTTGCATTTGCAACTGGCCCCAGGATCTGACCCAACACAAAGGCAAAGCACTACTTTGTCACTTTTCCACTTCTCCAAAGCTGTGATGACTCCTAAGAAGGATACTTGTACGTCACAGGTGAAGTAATTCAGCCAGGTTTTAGTGATTCATATTGAGTCGGATGGAATCAATACAAATTAATAATGATAGAGCAAGTGGATAGTCATATGTGTCCATGTAGAAATCCATATGTGTTAGATGCAAAGGTCAATAGAGTTTATACAGCTTGTGGCTGAAAAGAAGAGACATGTTGAGCTGCAGTTTAAGTGCCAAAGTCTTGACTTTATCAAGGGTCAAGGGTCAAGGTGAGCCAGTGTGCTCATTGCTCCCTTGGCATCCGTGTCCACTACCGCTATGCCTCTCCTCGTCCTCTACTCGTCCTCTCCTCGTCCTCTTTTCACGTTCCTCAGCCTGTTCGGAATGATGCACATTTGTTCCTCCCGTCACATCCTCGCAGCTCTTCCCTCATCTATTCTCTCTGTTGTGTGTCCCCCTGTTCAGCCCCCCTGAACCACCCTCTCTCTTCTTCCCACTCTTGGGATGACTTTAAATGACTTCAGGGAAAGTTATTTGGAGTTCAGGTAGAGTTCAGACGCAGACCCGGTACCCTCTCTCTCCACTTGTCTAAGCTGACACGTGAAAGTATCCCTCAGCTTCCTCTTGACATGGGATCAGCCTGGAAGCTCAAAGCCCCCAGAATGGCAATCGTAATTCAGTCCCCTGTGGCTCGGACTTTGTGTTTGATCAAATAGGCTGCTGTGTCTATGTTTGACATTGGGCTCACTTGTGTTTAATGGAATTTTCTTTTGCTTTTTAGCATGGGTAGATTATGAGAAAATGGGCCCTTGAGTAACATGTAAAAAGGCTCCCTGCCACAAAGGAACAAGACACTCAATCTGAAAGAGAGTTTTCCACTCGTTTGTTGTTTCCTTTTAATCATTTTGCATCTCTTTGTTGTTGTTGCTCCTGTATGCTCTTTAGCCATTTTGAGCTTGCGGACTTTCTGGTCTCCCCTTTCAGCTGTTTGCATGTCTTTCCTGTCATTTTATTTGCATAGTTTCTTTGGGCTTATATGCAGTTCTGTCATATTTCTTTATAGTTGCTCCGATTTTATGTGCAGTCTTTTTCTTTGCTTTACATCCTGCAGATGTTTTGCATCTCTTTGTAATCATCAGCTTTCATTCTGTTGTTGTTTTGTACGTTTCTTGTTCTTCTTGTTGTTTTTTGCATTTTGTGTTTTTTCTTTTACTTGTTGCAAACCATTGTAGTTGTTTTCCTACCTAGTTTCATTACTTTGTATATACTTTGCATCTTTTTCTAGTTCTTTCATTCTCGTTTATAGATGTTTTGCGTTGCTGTTATGTTGTTTTTCATCTCTTTTAAGGCATTTTTTTTCTTTATGCATTGGATTTTTGTGTCACTTTAGTCATGATGCATGCTTAGTCATCCAGGTAAGGAAATCCCAGCTGATTCTGTCCATCTGCATGTAGCGTTTTCAGTGGGAGAAACATTCCATCGGTGTTCCAAGTGACTTCTTCAGTCTCAGATGACTGCAGGTTTCAGGACATTTGCATAATGACCAAAACTAGTGTCACTGACTAACAATGGGCTGTGAGCCCAGACAACAAAAGACACCTTTCAGTCTGTCATGAAACTGTGTTGCTTGGAGACCTGGATTGTAAGTGTGTCTGTCACTAAAAGTATTGTGGGTCAGCTTCTGTTCTTTAAATGTGCTATAAGCTATAAGTAAAATAGACATCACAGTCATTTCATTGTGAGGTATTAAAGTCTATCTAGCTATCTAGAGATATATAGAGATATAGATCATAGATGTATGATACCGAATGACAGTAACATCAGGAAGAAGGAACACGAGAAGCTGGAGAAGTACCGAGGGCTCAGAGAAGAGCTCGAGAAGATGAGGAGGGTGAAGGTAACAATGGTCCCAGTGATAATCGGAATCGGAGCACTAGGCACAGAGACTCCCAAGCTAGGCAAGTGGCTCCAGCAGATCCCAGGAAGAACATCCGAGATGTCTGTCCAGAAGAGCGCAGTCCTAGGAACACCTAAGATACTGTGCAGGAAATTTATGTTTATATATATATATATATATATATATATATATGTGTGTAAGTATATGTATGTATATGTATGCGGCAGGGTGTGGTTCATGGCACAGCTGCGGGGGAGGAAGACACACCTGAGCTCAATCAGCTCCCCTATTAAACGTGCCGGGACCTGAGGAGCGGGTTGCTGTTTTTGTTGTGTGTAGGACGCAGCTGAAAAGCTACGGCTGTGAGTTGGAAATACAACAGCTGGAAATCCAGGAAGTGTGTTAAAGTGCAGTATGTGGTCGGGTCCATCGTTACTTTCACAATATATATAAACACACAATTCACTGGGGTACGTACTGAGAGGATAGAAGTCAAGTATTGATCTCATTGTACTAGTGTCGATCCAATGCCGTTACAAGTGTTGGTATCAGTACTATTAATATTTGGATTGATCAGGGAGGAACAATTGTTTGAGTGGGGAGTCAAGAAGGCACGTGAAAAGAGAATGACCATCTCTTAACCAAACAGGGGTTAAGGTTAGAGTTATGGTGTAACATCTTTCACCATCTTACAATGGTACGATTTCCATTCCCCAACTCTCTAGGAATCACACTTATAGCCATTGAGCAATGTCGATGACAGTCATGGAACTGACCTCAAGGCCCATTGTCAGTACTGCTAGTTTCTGTCATAATGCAAATGTACCATTCGTAAGGGTGTGGAAACGTCAGCTGAGATTGAAGAAGACTAGTGATGAAAAGTTTCTACCACTGAAAATGCAGCATGCAGATGTACAGAATCACCTCTTTGAGGTCTCACTTTAGTCATTTTATGTCTTTTTTTTTTATTCTGCATCTTTTTTCAGGGATTTTATACGCCTTCATGGTTGTTTTGTGTCTATGCATTTTTTGCATCTCAGCTTTTTTGTTTTTATCTAATAGATTTGTGTCTCCTTCTCTGCAATTTTTTTCTTTTTCCTTCTCATTTTCCTGTCTTAGTCTTTTCCTTAATCTTTCCCTGTTTCTTTGTGGCTTTGTGTCCATCTACAGTGGAATTTGTGTATGTTTTTCCATCAACAGTTTGCAGGTGAATCGGGGCCTTCAGGCACTGCAAAGAATTTCAGCTGAACTTAAGAAAACTGGGCAAGCTGATTTAGTTGAGGCTACAGATAAAGAGAGGGTGACTCCTGTTAGTCAAGCTTCCTCCCTCGGCAGATTCATACTTACACTACTCCACATCTTATCAATGTTAAGCCAATTCAAATACAAATATAAAACCTTGAGATACAGGTGCTTTTCTGTGCAACCAGAGAGCGGTCAAACGAATTCTGAATAGCCTGAATAAATCTTACAGATGCCCCAGATGCAGACAACGCAATCAGGAAGCCCCAATTTTTACGTAGCACTTTATTTATCCAGTCCAAAAATGTTAGCAGTTATATCATCTATTGCATGAACCCTGTTACCCTCAGCAAGCTGGTTCAGTAACTGATGCTTTTTAAGGAAATAATGAATCTGGAATTCACAGAAAAGAAAAAGTTTAACAATGAAATCATGAAACTTTAATAGAGCACAGTGCCGGCAAGACTAATATACAGTACATATGCATAACATGATCAGTTGCTGCGTGGAACAACATGACAATGGGAGAAGTCATGTGTGTAATTGAAGATCCAGCACCTCAGCGTGTTATGAGGAGCCTCAGTGGCTTTTTGTTTTTTTGTTCTGGCAAAGCTCGTCCTTGCCTCCTAGTGGTCAAAGGGGTTTTTGCACCTAATGGAGCGAGCCGCACATGTGGGTGAGGATTGTACTTTTGGATGACACTGCTAGGGGCCTGTCTGTCTAGTCCACAGGCGTCCTGTAATCTGTCTGACACTCGCAAGGCCCCCAGTGACTCTCTGTTATTAGGCCCATTAGACGGCTTGGGACGAAGCTGAATTTTCATTAGCTCGGGTGAATTTGTGCGCAGGCATGTACACTTGCACATGCATGGGTGTGTGTGTGTGTGATGAGTGTGTAATCTGTCTGACACCAGCCAGCCATGAGGGAGAGACACTTGAGGGCTGAAGGATAATACCTCACAGGACAGAGAGAGCAACCTGGAGTGACTGGAAGCCTGTGGTGTTTTGACATATTTTACAATTGCTTGTTGGTAAATTACTCAATGGATGTATGACACATGGCGGGCACATTTAAGTGGATCTGTAAGATCTCTGAGGTCTCCCAAGCTGCCATCTGAGTGCAAAGGTACAACTTAAGATGCAGGCTAACTTTATTTGCCGCATTTCCCATTCAAGTCAGGCCTCTAATTCCGCAACATTCTCTTCTCTCTCAGCCATATCGTCCCATTCCACACTCATTTGTTGCCCCTCTATCATATCACAGTGCATTTCCCAACCAATAAACGGAGGCACTCTTCTGTAGAAATGTATTTATCTTTCACATAAACTCCATTCTGGCTCCACTGGTCTCTCTCCAGTAGCTCTCTCTGGCACTTAATTTCTATTAATGGTTCTGCAACTGGCACTCGAAACCAATCCACCGCTAGTCGGGCCGAGCGGGGAGCGCATATGAGGAAATATGCAAAGGCAATTATCCTCTGTGATGTGCATAACTGCAACTGCTAATGCGCCTCTGCTCATTGTGTGTTGTAGGAAACAATGTGAACTGGTGGCCGCCTGCATGCATACATTAGCCGTGATGCAGAAGCTGACGTGGAGGGTGGCAAGTGTGTCAGCTACATAAGTGTGACATTAGTCATGTTGCATTGTTGTTACCAGTGTAATGGCTTTCTGGACAAACGGACGCAAGGAGTGGCCGCACAATTATACAGAAGTACACACACACACACACACCTGGTCTCTATCAGTGCAGCACAGCAGCACGCCAACTCGCGATAATAATCATCATCAGCATTGTAAAGCTGAGTAGCTTGTAAAGGCTTGTCTTGTTTTTTTTCTCCGAGAGCAACAGTGTTTCTCTCACCGTACCATTGTTCCTGGAGAGTCCTCCAATATCTCGCTCAGCTGTCAGTTATAGATTTAACACAGCTCACTGGGACGGTGACAAGAGGCCAATAATAGGCTCCTGGGCATGTAAAGCCTCCATCTGCAGAGGAAACACTGAGCAAATAAACCCCGAGGAGCAGACACAAGTACACAACCCTATTAGAGCTGCTGTAATTACACCGAGGAGTGTGTTCACGCACACCGAGGTGTGTTAAAGTTTTATAGCGTGAGGTCAGTGATGAGGTGGACTCAGATATGATGGGATGAGGCCTAATAGGGTGTTTTATAGGTACCATGTGTGCGGTTTTGTCTTGTGGTTGTGATGTCTTTGGGAGTGTTTGTGAATAGATGCCCGCTCGGTGTGTGAGTTTGCCTGCATCTTCAGCAGTACAGTGATGTTCTTTCTCTTCTATAGCATGCCGTCATGCTTATCAGCTGCCTTCAGATCTCTGCAATTCACTTAAATGTTATGGATGGGAGCCGAGTCCCTGGATCGCGTCCTGTCTTTGTGAAGATACAACTCGCGTGCACTCTCACACGTACAAACCTCCTGACCCTGCCTGATATGAAGTTTACTAGTCTCTCTCTCAGGTGGAACTCTGAATTCCTGTTACACTCTTTGCTCGATAAGCTTGTGCTTCTTTTACTAGACATCCATCAAGTGCTGTAAAACCAACCCCAACGTAATCTCTTCTTTTTCACTTCACTTTGCTTCCAAGGACAGCAGCCAGAGAAGGAAATGCTTATTGTAGCCGTGGCAATAGAGACAGGTACCTCTTCCTGCAGTGAATGTTCAAACAGTGACTTGTCTGTCAGACTCTTTTGCTTTGTGGAATCCAACAGTAATCAATGTAGCAGTATGGAAAGTGGGTAAAAGAAGCAGAGAAAGTGAGCAATGTTTCCACAGGAGACACTGAACATTCCTTTTGAAAGTAAAGCAGAATGCATGTTAAATTAATTGCAATGTTTTTTCTTCTTTCTAAATGTATATGCTGTACAATGCACTTGTGCGTAGAGTTGTGGTTTAAAAGCAGGTCTAAGGGGAATGAAATTCCAGCCAGTGAGCTTCATCCCAGGGCTAAATTACACAAGCCAGCCATGATTTCATGCTTCGCTACATTACTTCTCCCTTTTTCGTTGCACCCTCCCCTCCTCTCTCGGTCTCATTTACCTCTGCTTTAACCCCGCATGGATCTTATCTGGTTAAAGAGCAAAAAGAGGTGAACCACACAGCCGTGCGGCATGAATATTTCATCTGTGTTTGGATTACCATTTTCTCCAAAGATTCATTGTTCTATGTATAATACATGGCGCGTCGCACCTCAGCTCCTAGATCATAACCCCTGCCTTTCTAATCACAGGCGAGGCATGCCCTCACCTAGCCAGCCATGCCAACATGTGTGTGTGTGTGTGTGTTTGCATCAACATGTCCAAGTGTGAATCAGGAGGGTGCTTTATGTGTAGGTGGATAACAGTGCATATACTGACAGGCCTGTATTTTATATATGGACTCATTTGTTTTTGTGTGCGTGTGGATGTGAGGAGAGGGGTTACAGCAGGGCTAAGACCGGCTCATCTTTCACACACACGCGCGCACACACACAAAAACACGCACACTCCTCCACCCTCTGGCTGGATTAGATGATGAGGTGGGAGAGTAAGTGAGATTGGAAGGGAAAGGAAAAAAATGTGTTTGGTAGGAGGGAGAAAAAGAGTGAGTAACAGATTAAGAGTGAATTGAGTCTTTTGGCTCCTGGCTCGGCTCCAGCTTTAAGTTGCGGCTGTAATATTCTTTCAAATGATCTACCTCCTGTTAGATATACTGTAGTGTGTGTGATCTTGCCAGCCCACACCATTTGGCTGTCTGACGGCTCGCTTCTCCCTTCATCTCCTCCCATCTTTCCATCGCTAAATGAGCACTGAATAGAGCGGTGGGTGAGGCTGTATAGATTTGAATGGTTCACTCGGTGGGTGTTTGATGGAGAAAATGGGTGCGCGAGCCATTCTGACCTAAAGTGCCTGTATCTCTTCAGAGCCTCAGAAATGGGCTCTTTTAAATGTATAGTTTCTCCAAAATTACCATACAAATAATTCAAAAGAGTGAAGCAGTGAATATTTCAAGAATGTGTGACCTAGATATATCTGTAAAATTTAAGAGCATTTAACGTTAGCACATATACGCACATGCATGTGTGCGTGGCAAAAGTGGCGTAATGTCACTCGCTCTGAAAAGTTTGCATGCTGATCAAGAAGACAATTAATCCTACTTACTTTATAATCGGTTGTCTAAGGTTATTTTGATTTAAATCTAACCTAAATATGACCTTACCCTAACCTCAAACCAAGTCTTTATACTGGAATTTAATGAATCCGGAATTAGACTGTAAGGATTTACTCTTTGTCCCCTTCAGGAAGTTGTGTCCTCAAGATATGATCATGTAACCAGGTGTAGGTCCCCACAATATCAGTAATACAAGTGCACATACACACACACAGTATACACTTTTAAAGTGTGATGAGAGTTGTGATCTTGCATCGCTTGCCATCGCATTTCTACAAACTCTGCAAACATTCAAAAAGCTGCTTACATGATTCCACCTCCTAGTCACACACATGGATTTAATTTGATGTGTTTTATTTGTTTTCATTCATCCAGATATGAATTAAAGCCTCAGAGAGATCATATTTTAACGTATCAAGCAGAACTGTTGTTGATTCGCATGTTTAAGCAGCACATTTAAATTTAGTGTTTTTCACCATCCTCAATTAGCACAATTTGTCTGTTACATCAATAGACAAAAAGCGGATTTAGGAATTTAGGAAAAGAAAACTTTCATTATTACTCTGGAAACCAAAGCATTTACCTTTTTGCCCATCAAATGCTGATGAAGGCTCCAGAAGATGAAAGTTAGTGTCGTGGACTACTTTGAATTAGACTCTGTCTTTGAGCTGACTGTTGTTTGTTTGTGATGGCGAAAAGCTCGTAGCATTTGTAATCAAACCTCCAGGGACCAGCTGTCTTGGTGTGGCTCTTCAAGCTGCTGTATGCAAAGTATGTGTTTTATACTTTGCTCTTCTTGTTCTTTCCTTTGTGCGTATCGTGAAGAATGGTGGGCTGAGCTTTGACTGCCGCGTTCAGTTTCCCGCGGTACGGAGTGGTAGTTTTAGAAACCTGCGACGTGCTGAAAGCTGTTATTGTGCAGTTGAAACTAAGTCATAAAAGACAAACAATCCACCTGGGAAATATCCATTTAAAGCTCTAGAATTGTGGCCCTCCAGTTGCCTTGAGCACACCTTCAAGTTTGTTGATCTTCATCTCCCTTTGCTGCAGTCATCTCAAATGTCAGCACAGCAAAATCAATAAAAAAGACCGCCATTTAGGAAGGAATATATCCTTTGTTTTGATTGTTCAAGGGATGGTTATTTTTAGCCACATCATACAAAGCTGGTTTTGTAGTACTGGTAATGGCAGTAAAGGAACCATTAGATTCACAGTGACCGATTGCAGAGACTGGTATCTCATTCTGCCATCTCTTATCCTTCTTCATCATGCCCCCTCTTCCTGTCAGACTTCAATGATCCTGTGTTTCCAGGATCATTGAAGTCAAACACGTGGAGCCCAAGGCTCTACAGTATATTTCAGAGCATGACCTCATATGTGTCTTGTTCTTTTCTTTTGCTTTCTGGGTGAAAGTCTCACTGTCCTCTTTGTCTAGTTACTTGCAACTAGAACAGTAACTGAACCATCCATTCTAAGCAGTAGGTGAATTTTCATGAACTTCAGTATCCAGGTTATGATTGGGGTTTTGAAGGATCCCATGTTTAGTTTTGCTCATATTACACTTGGGCGATCTTCATAATGCTACCCCGTGAGATCCCCAGTAATGACATCATTAGCACTGGGGGTAGGGTGTGGACATGCCCTCATTGAGGTAGTATTTATTTAATTAACCTCCATAATAAGGCCCCATCTTATCTTAATGACCTTGTAGTACCATATCACCCTATTAGAGCACTTCGCTCTCGCTCTGCAGGCCTACTTGTTGTTCCTAGAGTATTTAAAAGTAGAATGGGAGGCAGAGCCTTCAGTTTTCAGGCCCCTCTTCTGTGGAACCAGCTTCCAGTTTGGATTCAGGAGACAGACACTATCTCTACTTTTAAGATTAGGCTTAAAACTTTCCTTTTTGCTAAAGCATATAGTTAGGGCTGGACCAGGTGACCCTGAATCCTCCCTGAGTTATGCTGCAATAGACGTAGGCTGCCAGGGGATTCCCATGATGCATTGAGTTTTTCCTTTCCAGTCACCTTTCTCACTCACTATGTATTAACAGACCTCTCTGCATTGAATCATATCTGTTATTAACCTCTGTCTCTCTTCCACAGCATGTCTTTATCCTGTCTTCCTTCTCTCACCCCAACCGGTCGCAGCAGATGGCCGCCCCTCCCTGAGCCTGGTTCTGCCAGAGGTTTCTTCCTGTTAAAAGGGAGTTTTTCCTTCCCACTGTCGCCAAAGTGCTTGCTCATAGGGGGTCATATGATTGTTGGGTTTTTCTCTGTATCTATGAAGCGCCTTGAGGCGACTTTTGTTGTGATTTGGCGCTATATAAATAAAATTGAATTGAATTGAATTGAATAATGCATTCTTTACATAATAAATACTCACACGCACGTTTTCATATCTTAGTGAGGGCATCTCACTGACATAATTCTTTCCCGAGCCACTTACCCTAACAGTAACCATCGAAAATGAGTGCCTAAACCTAATCCTTAGCCTAAACTTAACCATAACCTAACTAATCGTGACACTAAAACCACATTTTGAGCGTTTAAAAAAAGGCCTTCAACGGGGCATTTTCCCCCATGAATGACTGTTGATCCCCACAAGTATATTCGCACGCCAATTTTCTGTCCTCACAAAGATGTCTAAGCATGTACACACACACACACAACAAACCACACACTAATATTTCTGATGCTGGAGACAGAGAGAGAGAGAGATACTTGGGACTTTTTTCCACCTTTTGCCATTCAGAGAAAAAACATAGGCTATACCAATGGGAGACACTTGTTCACATACAACAGGTGCAACAGATGAGGAGCTAAAGCAGTATTAAGTCATAAATCACATTTGCCTTCCTCTTTCTCACTTCTTTTGTCTTCTTTTTTGTTTGCTTTAGGCCTGTAGTTCTACTGCTAACTCATTCAATCCTTTGTTGTGTGTGTGAAGGAGCCATCCACCTCTCCTCCAGTCTGCACCAACAAATGCACATATCTTGTGACTAAAAATGTCAGGTAGGAGACGAGCATTTCTGCAAGTGTACAGTTTTCGTTCTAATCTAAAACCAAACCCTAAGACAGAAAAAATCTCCTGCTGTTTTCTCTCGTTTTGAAATGACAAGTCCAAGATTGCAAATGTTATATGCAGTGATGACGAAAAGAAACTATAGTGAAAAAGGTTCATTTTACTATCTGATATCAATCTTTATTTACAGAATTAAAGAGTAAAACGTTTTCGCTCCTCATCATTCCCAGGGTTGTCCATCAGTACAGACCTGTTCTTTGTTCTGGTTCTCACTGTGGACGTCTATTCAGGCAAGTTTTCAGCATCCGTTTTGTGTCACTTCAATGTTTTGTGGTGCTTTTCGTGTTACTGGATGTCTGATTAAATTGCCAGTTTTTATTGCAAATTATGTTGGAACCTGTGCTAACAGCACAAAGCAATCAGTAACCACAAAAAGTATTATTTGTACAGACACATGAATAACCAGAATTCTCTGTGCTTGATTCAACTTCACAACCGGGATAATGCTGCATATTTAAACAGAGATATTATAGATTTTAAAGTTGATGGTTTATAACCTGCTGGTGTCATATTTCTAATTCACTCTGTAAAGGGAATTTTTCCAGTCGGTTGGTCTTTTTTTTCCCACATAGCAGATACTGGTCCTGCTGGTGGGTTAACGATCTTCTACGGTCCTGTTCAGCTCTCCTAGAGTAACTGCCTGTCTCCAGTAATCTCCTCCATGCTCTTGAGACTGTGCTGGAAGACATTGTTTCATTGCTCTCCCCCTAGTGCACCTGTTTTTAATTTCATTAACACAAAACCGATTAACAACCTTACGGCTAGGGTATATCCCAGAAGTTTAATTGACTTGATGCTACATTCTGATTTAAAGTGTTTAATCTTTTCCTTTTTTGCAGTGTATTTGGCAGTGTGACTCTGTTCTGGGACTGCACGCCCCTCCAAGATGCATAGTAGCAACAAGAACCTCAGTGCAGAACACAGCAGGGATCAAATCACAAGAAACCTTGGGACAGGTGCTTCTTTGTTTTATATAACAGTCTACTCAAATCATGTGACAGTGGGCCTCGGTTACTTAGATTAGTAATTTTGTTCACTTTTGTTCTGAGTGTGAGTACGGACATTTGCAAAATGCGCAATAAAAACTATGAACATTTGTTTTTCTCTTTCTTAGGTTTAATATTTACTTCAATCATAATCTAGCAAAAGAGCTGGCCCAGATCAAGTCCCCTTCTTTGATTGGAAGTGAAGTGAATACACTCAGACCCTGGCATTAATCTCCTAAGGCAGGGGTGGGCAGCTCTAGGCCTCGAGGGCCGGTGTCCCTGCAGGTTTTAGATGTGTCCTTGAACCAACACAGCTGATTTAAATGGCTAAATTAGCTCCTGCAGTTCTCCAGAGGCCTGGTAACGAACTAATCATGTGATTCAGGTGTGTTGACCCAAGGTGAGATCTAAAACCTGCAGGACACTGACCCTTAGGGCCTGGAATTGTCCACCCCTGTTCTAAGGGGAGACACAGAAGCAGAAAATGACTATTAAGCAAGCAGCACCATGAGGTTGGGTAAAACGAAGCAAACAAGCAAGTGTCCAAAACTGCAATTATCCCAGTGGCCACTTGAGACTGGCTCCAGAAGCAACTCCCACCTTCAGATGAAAATTCAACCATGAAAATAAGAAGTTTGCATCTGATGTACCAGGTACCAGCTATTGTTTTGCATGTGCATAGCTGACTCAATTATTTCAATTTTATTAAGGGTTAAATTTAGTGACTCGGCTTTTTTGACCGAGGTGTGCAGGCAGCTGTTGTTCTCTGTTTCTTTTGAATATGGCTTGCTGCCAGGAATAGCTCGTAAGAACTTTGTTTTCCCAGTTTTTGTGAAGTAAACTGTATATTGCTGGTCTGCTACATAATACTGTTTAGTAGATATGAGTGTCACTCGCCACCCTATGCAGTTTATTAACTCCACCCTGTCTTCCAAATATCATCACCTTTAGCTCTAAAAAACTAGCAACTAGAATACAATATTGACAGTTCAGAATGTGCATCTATGCTGGAGATATACTGCAGTCGTATTAATTTGACCCTCAGAGAGAAACTGAAGACATTTGTTTGCATTTTCATTTAAATACAATATGACCGACAGGTGACAGAGTTGGAGGTGAATCAGTTCAAGACGTTTGTCGTATCAGAAGGCGGTAATAATCTGGTTAACTCTGAGGTGCAATATCAATTTCCCTTTTCACACTTTACAGTGTTTGCTTTGAATTAATTAGTTGCTGAATATTTGCAGCTTTAGTCGGCTTTAATTTCGCTTTTAGTTAAAAGCATCAGCTCCAATGTTCATTAAACTAATCTGTCAGCAAATTGTCTTTTTCCTATAAATACATTTCAAATTAAAGACTGCAGCTTAAGGGTGACATAAGGGCCTTTTCTGATGGGGTTTTACTTTAAGCCCAGCAGGTACTGGAAGATAAGTTGAACAAAAATGACTCTCTTATACAGATGGCCACATATCCATTTATATAATTAGACACATGGACGGCTTAGCCTCTAATTGCAATTTTATATGCACACCTCCTTCTGTATTTGAACAGTATATGCTGCATTACATTCATCATAACATGAACTTACTTCATAAAGTGATTTACCTTTCTGATAATAGTTGTAATATACGTCGGCCCACAACTACGCACACACACACTCACAGCTTTCCGCACTCAATACTTCACCCTGTCAGCCACGACTTGTGTGGTTGGTCTATCAATCAGTGTAAGCTGACAACTATTGCTAATGCTTCCCTTTTATTTAACCATGCTTCATAATTTACCATTAGATTACTGGGTTTAGATCACATACAGCATGTTGTGCTGTTTGTAGTGCTCTGTGACGCATATTTTAAGGCGCCAAATACTCATCATTTTATGACATTCTGAGGCATTTATTAACTACACATACCTTCAGTGCTTTGCATATTTGACATAAACAGTGTCAACATAACACGCTGAACCATGAAAATGTGCTATACGCAATCTAATTATATTGCTGTTTTTAAGAGCGTAACGCTCAATGTTACCTTAAAAGACAAATTTAATACACACGCAGATTCGCTCAATATCATTCATTATATATATAATATAACCATTTGCCACAACATCTGTGAAAAGGCATGTTAACAACTTTGACAGTCACACTCCATAATTGGCAGGCCAGGGCTTGCTTAGTTATTCAGTGATAATGAGAATATCTCTTTCCCCCTCTACATCGCTCGCTCTCTCGCTCTCAGACACACAAAGACACACATACAGTCATGTTTTCAATGGTTTAGAGGACAAAACAGTGCCTTACATTAGTTTTTTTATTATGCTTGTGCCTATTGTCTTTCAAACATATACAGTTAAAGTGGATTTTGATAGTAAATGGCGTGTTCTTAAGTTGCAGTGTGTTTGACCTTTCAGGGCCACCGTAGAAGGCACTAAAACAGCTTCTTTCACACAGAGAGTGAATTGAGGGGCTGCACAAAAGCCCAGGTTATTTTGAACTATGAATCATGCAAAGCTACTGTCTATAATTATTTACATTATTGAGACCTGCTTTTTGTCCCCGAGGCAAGTTGCTACCCCAAAATGTCACGGTGCTAACAGATTTACTGTGTGTCCACATAACACGAGTAATACACATTCATATAAAACCATGTTCTTGCAGATGTTAAACAACAGCGGTGACAGTTCTGCCCAATGCACCAGCTGGATCGTTGCCAGTGCCAGGGTGAGACTTTACCAAACGCCGGTCGAACTGTGTTCATCTTCTGCAGCAGAGTGTCTGACTTGAGGGGAAAGCACATCGCAAGTTTAACTCCAGAGCTGTGAACTTTAAGCGACCTTTCAGCAGGCTCGGATCTATCATCTTAACTGAGGCGATCTGGAGATGACAGCCCTGCACATCCATCATGAGAACTGCTCAGGCCTGACACACACAAAGGCAGAAACAGCACAGAGTCGGACCCAATAGAACAGAAAATAAGTTAAAATCCGAGCCCCACCGTTTCCCATATGACTTTGCTTTGACTTTCACAATCATACAAAACCCAAAAGATACGCATGGAAATATGCCGTCCCTTTGCGGCGCCCTCTGTGAAACTTCACTTTGCATTTTAATACTTCTCTCCATTCTAGCAGGTCTATTTCTTTGTCAAATCCCCTCTGTTCTGGCTGCCGTCTCCCTCTATATAGAAAGGTTAAACACACCTAAGCAGAGGCAGTGTGACTGATGCTGGGGCTGTTTCTAAATGTTAATGACACCCTCCGGGCAGAGCGCCGTACAGCGCAGTATCCTACTGTAGAGTTATAGTGCGGCGGTTATGCTATAGTGGCTCCATCTGTGCATGCACACATCAAAATGTGTGTGCGAGTGCAGACACAGACGCACACACGCCGGGGACGGACCCACTGTACCGCTGGCACGAAGCCAGGAGTCCTTCCACTGAGTGGTCAGGGAGAGAAATCAATCAAACATGGCTTGTCAGGCCCCTGAATCCATTACGGTAGAGAGAGTGGTGAGGCTTGAGTAAACAGGGATGACAAGAAGAGACAATTAGCAAGAATTCAGGCCGCTGTTAGAGGCAAGCTTGGGGATTTGGTAGTCTTGCATGGCCGTTTGGCTCACCTAGGCTCAGTGCTGACAACAGGCAAGGCTTCACAGCTTTATTGCTGGTAATTCACTAGCCCTCAGTGTTTTATGCCCTCTCTCTTTACAGCCTAAGCAAGCCAAATCCATTTAAATAAACACCAGTGCTGCAGAATGATGGCTGAGGTGTTTAAAAGCGCCGATGCAAGACTCACACATACAGCTGGGGTCATTACGTCGTTTCAGGTCAACCTAGAGCCCAAAGTATGCAGACACTAGATATATAAACTGAGAGCCTCTTTGAATTTATACATTGTGTAGGTGTAAGTTGTACATAACAGCACCATGTCTACTGTTTAACAGTCGCCAGTTGTTGACTCTAAATGATTAACCTCCAAAATCAGCCTTGCCAGAAGATTCAGAAGAAACCGCTATAGAAACGGCGAGCGGATGGCTCACTGTGTCAGAAAGTGTGCGGCCATTACTCATACATAAACTCATTACATTGGTCTAATAGCTCTGCCTCATGACTCTGCCTGCCTATACGAGGAGGACATTAGTGCCGCCTGTGTATGGAACAGAACACTGGAGTTCATTCATTCCTCTCAATGGTATGGATCAGGCAGATAATTAACTGCAGAGACGTGAAGTCATTGTTCAGTTGGAGATATGGACCTGGTCTAATAAGAGCTTGCTCTGTGCCAGGGAGAGAAAGGGGTGAGATAAAAGGGAGACCTGCACTGTCTCTATGCACAGCGGTGCAATCAAATTCAATTCAATTCAATTCAATTTTATTTATATAGCGCCAAATCACAACAAAAGTCGCCTCAAGGCGCTTCATAGATACAGAGAAAAACCCAACAATCATATGACCCCCTATGAGCAAGCACTTTGGCGACAGTGGGAAGGAAAAACTCCCTTTTAACAGGAAGAAACCTCCGGCAGAACCAGGCTCAGGGAGGGGCGGGGCCATCTGCTGCGACCGGTTGGGGTGAGAGAAGGAAGACAGGATAAAGACATGCTGTGGAAGAGAGACAGAGGTTAATAACAGATATGATTCGATGCAGAGAGGTCTGTTAATACATAGTGAGTGAGAAAGGTGACTGGAAAGGAAAAACTCAATGCATCATGGGAATCCCCCGGCAGCCTACGTCTATTGCAGCATAACTAAGGGAGGATTCAGGGTCACCTGGTCCAGCCCTAACTATATGCTTTAGCAAAAAGGAAAGTTTTAAGCCTAATCTTAAAAGTAGGGATAGTGTCTGTCTCCCGAATCCAAACTGGAAGCTGGTTCCACAGAAGAGGGGCCTGAAAACTGAAGGCTCTCCCTCCCATTCTACTTTTAAATACTCTAGGAACAACAAGTAGGCCTGCAGAGCGGGAGCGAAGTGCTCTAATAGGGTAATATGGTACTACAAGGTCATTAAGATAAGATGGGGCCTGATTATTTAAGACCTTGTATGTGAGGAGCAGGATTTTGAATTCAATTCTGGATTTAACAGGAAGCCAATGAAGGGAAGCCAAAACAGGAGAAATATGCTCTCTCTTTCTAGTCCTTGTCAGTACTCTTGCTGCAGCATTTTGGATTAACTGAAGGCTTTTCAGTGAGTTTCCAGGGGCCCCTATTCTTTTGGAATCATTATTTAATTTAAGGTCAGCCTGGTTCTACTGAAGGTTTCTTCCTGTCAAAAGGGAGTTTTTCCTTCCTACCGTCGCCAAGTGATTACACACTTGTATTGTAGATTTCTCTTATTGTAGAGTCTTTACCTTACAATACAAAGCAACTGACTGTTGTTGTGATTTGGCGCATTATGAATTAAAAATGCTTTTTCTTCATGGTTTCTTCAGTTGGACTGCTTGACGATCATTGTGTCAGCTGTGTATGTGCAAAACCCGGTGTGAAATTAACGAAGTTTGCGTACTAAAAGAGAAAAGCTATCAGTTAAATGTAAGATATGTATACATCTTTCAGCATGATTTTCATGATCGTCACACTTTTTATACATTTTGTAAAAAGTGTGATGGGTGGGGAGAGTTTTCATTTAAACAAACAAACACTCGCTGTTTCTCACACGAGCACGTATCTCCAAGAGGCCTTACAAATATTCTGAATGCATCCTTGATTGTTTACATGTGTTTCCTAGCCTGAGGACTTTTTTCCCAATACATTTGTTTGTGCGTTGATGAGCTTCCTGGCATCGTTGTTTATAAGTGGAATAACATGAAGATAATGCAGGAACGCTTCTGTGACAGAACACTACACTTAAATGAATACTTATATTAGCAGATGCATGTATTGAGATATTTTATGACAGAGAAGCAGACTCAGTAATAGCCTTAATGATTTTAATACCACACAGGTATTACGCTTATTCACGGTCCTGCATTCGTGTCCATCTTCAGGTACTCAGAGAGAGGGATTATGGGAATTTAACCACCACAGGGCCTAGGGGTGCAGTCCTCTAAAAAGTCAGCAGCCTGCCCCTGACACACTGTGCTAAGCAAAGTCTTTGTGATTCCAACAGAAAAAAAGTTCAGTTCTAAGTTAAGTTGTGGCATCAAAAGCTTGTTGTTAAGATGTGTCAGCCAGCTGTTATCACGACTGTGCCAAAGATGATGTAGCATGGAAACAAAACAACAGCAGCCACAGCCCAAATCCATGCCACGTTACCTCTGTGACGTCTGCATTCACTGAAGCCGAAGTCCTACTCCAGTTATTAGATTGCACAACAAGGATACGAGACTGTTGAAATCTCAGAGTGTGCAGGACCCTTAAAACAGCAAGTGAAACACAGCAAGTAAAGCCCAAAAGATGTAGTCATGTTGGGCCTTAAATTAACATTTTAGTTAGTTGTTTATTGGGGTGCTTTTTTTAGGCCTGTGCAAGTTCTTGCCATAAAGTCAAATTTACATCTCCTGCTCAGAATTTGTCTGGATCTCACAAACAAGGCTGGTCTGTGCTCGGTTTAGCCCATAAATCCTGACTTTTTAAATCTTTGAATGGACCTCTGTGCTGGACTCGGGAGCCCCATGTCTGAGGGGCTGTGTAGGGAGGCCCCCAAACTGAGGAACACAGCAGGAAAACAACTGTGAAGTTTATCACGTCATTCCAAGGACTGTGGGGGATCCCTCAGACTGCAGGTCACAGAGGAGCAGCATCTAACTTTATTTACTATTTAAGGGTATGCACGATGGCACAGGAACTCCATGCTCCACAGTGCATGGCTACTACACTGGACATTGACTACAGTGGCGTGTCTAGAAAATATTTGTTGGGGGGGCCAGGTAGGGGCACAGATTTGGAGAAGGGTGGCAGATGTAATTGGCAGATAATGTTAAAAACAATTCTACCAACCGTTAACCATAATTCAATAACCCTATAAACCTAATAACCGAATGCGCTTTTAACTCTTATTAAAATGAGATTTTAACCACTACGGTGCAAAGTTTTTAGATACTGCGTTGATAAAGTACAAGAGATACAATCAGTCAGTCAGTGTTTATTCAGCAGTCAAGGACATCAATATTTGCATAGTATTTTTACTGACATGTAGTGCATATATGTTTTGGGCAAAAATATTAAAATACTAACATATAAAAATAATCGTACATTTCATATTTCATTAAATTTTATTGTTTTAACTTTAGGGTGGCACCTGGGGTGGCCAGTCTGGTTGGGGGGGGGTGGCCTGTGCCCCCCCAGGCCACCCCGCTGGACACGCCACTGATTGACTAAGCTAATGCGTTGTATCAATCTATATATGCATATTGTGTGTGCGTGTGGATGCTAGATTATTAATAAAAGGACGCACAACCTAAAAGCCTAACATAAACGTAAGCGTGTACACTTTGTTCTGCAGACCAAACAGAAGACAGAGACAGAGCCAATTGAATGATTATTGAGAATAGCACAGCTCTCCATGGGAACTGTGGGTAAAGTGGGTGACAGCATCAGAACAAATCATGATGAAATGGTTGCATCACCCTTTCTGGAAGCCATCTCTATAGTTGGTATCATCTCTTCTCACATATATGATTCATATAGGAGCGTGGAGGGTTTCTTCAAAGCGCTCACATGTTTATGAGTCCATAACATCTGACGCAGTCATGTTTGCGCTCCCAAGCCACATTTGACATTTTCTGGATATGATGAATCATTAATGATGACCTCAATAGGCTTTCACATCTTTGGCCCACAGATCAATAAAGTGGTTAGGGGAGTAGGTCAGAGGCTCTCCAGGGGTGTCTGTCAGTGTGTGTGTGTGTGTCTTTGAGCGTGCCTTCAAGCAGTCACACCCACCGAGCGGCGGTAAAATGCTGGTGCTAATTGGTGGCCGAGCGAGGGCCCTGTCTCCGATGCGGCGCTCCAGGGCTGGCAGAATTGCAGATGGTTTTCCAAGTTTTTTCCAAGCAATCCCTGCCTGTCAGGCTGTGGGAGTTCCATCCATTATTGATCACATCCAAGGATGAAAGGCAGAAACGCTCAGTGGGGACCGAGCATCTTTGGCCCCACGCAGGAAAAAAAAAAAAAACGGGGGAAAGAAACACAGCCTGGACTGCCAACTCTGAGTGAAAGGAGACGAGGAAACATCTTTTTTAAGTCGTATTGAACTGTGACTGAAAACCAGACAGTTTGAAAAGTAAATACAGTGTTACATCAATAAAATGTGTCACACGGTTTGAGTCCTCACTCACCCCTAACTCTCAGCAGCACAGTCCTCTCTGAGATTTCTTTTTCATTCCCAGATGATGACATCGTGCTATGCACCGCTTTGCCAGCCTTGGACGCGGGTCAGCTCAGTGCTGTTCAATGATTCAGCTGTGTGGAACTGACCTCCACCTCACCTTGGCAATATCGTCTAACCAAATGGACGTTTGGCAGCCAGAACACACACTGGATATACAAGCATGCATGCGCGCCAGTGACAACACACACATGCATACACACACGACGTCTAGAAATAGACACACACACACACTCTCTGGGAAAGGGTTACAATGCTGATTGAAGCAAAGGGGCAGATGGTTTACAATGATGCAGTGCCAGCGCTGGCAAGGTGGCTAAAATATGTCCACATACATCTCTCTGAGGTAGTTTTTACTGGGTTGGTGTCCACCCCCCACCCTATTCCACCTCGCCCCCCACACCAACATCAGTCTAAGCATCTGCCAACAGAATGCAGATCTGTGTGCATTTATCTTGGCCTGCCAGCGTGTCTTCAGTCTTGCGGGAGAGCAAAATGTTTTGCCAGAAGTTGCTGCGAGATACTTTGAAATTTTACAGTGCGCTATAAACTCTACCGCAGTTGGTACTGAATCATCATTTAAGTAGATGGCTGCTATTTTTCAGATGTGAAGGAGTTCTGGGGAAAAAGCACAAAGGCACATAAAAATGCATAAAAGTGAGATACTCCCTTGTGTTTCCCTCTAATTACATCCCAACGAGTTTTTCACGGAGTGTTTGGGATACAAATATTCACGTTATAACCGATGTGATTTAAGTCTTCTGTGATTTGTCAGTGTCTGTGTTGGCTTTAATACTACAGGCTTAATACTGCAGCATTACTATATAAAACAGTCCTTCAGAGGCTGCTTCTGTAAAGAAATTACAGCAGGAGAAACTTTTTTGCCCGTCTACAGAGCAGCCATGGAAATTCAGAGGGTTTTAATAGAGAAACAAGTTAATGATTGCACACAGCACAAGTTACACAACACCCTGCAGCAAATGCATTGCATGTCTTGCTCTTAAATAAAGTGACTGTGTGTGTGTGCGTGTGTGTGTGTGTGTGTGTGTGTGTGTGTGTGTGTGTGTGTTTACAGTTCCAGCAGTAGGAAATAATGGTTTAGGGTTAGCAGTAATATAATACAGCTGTGAACTGTGTGTGATTAAACAGCAAACAGTGAGGCTGATAGCACTGATAAAAATGACACTAACTGGGGAACTCTGTGTGTGTGTGTGTGTGTGTGCGTGTGTGTGTGTGTGTGTGTGTGTGTGTGTGTGTTATACTCTCCTAGTTCTTGGTTAAACTTTCATGAATAGATGGTTTCCTCTCAAAAATATTGCCATGAAAATATTTTATGAATAAAGTAACTGCAAGTTCAGAAAACAGAAAAAAACCTCAAATCAAATCAATATTATATGTGAGCAATTCTTGCGTTTCAAACAGAACAAATTCACTTGGTTGGTTTTCTGATTCAAGCATCTGCAGGAGTCCTGCCTTGCTAGATTGTAGTGTTTCTCGTGCCAATTACAATTCTGTTCCATGATCTCTGTTAACTTCTGTAACCACAGTTTTTACTCACATACTTGTCTCCTCCTCTTCCTCCTGTTGGATGCTGTTTGGTGGGCGTGTTGGACTATCTTTCCATCTCCACTTTCCACACCCTCTCTGGAAAATGAACCTCCTTTGAACCACCTAAAAAAACTGGTGCATGGGGATAAAAATACCCTTCAGACAAAATAACAAGTATTCACCTGAGACACCTGAGATTTAGCTTATCATGGACTGCTAAGAGAAATTTTGACAAGACTTGCCTTAGTGACTTACTTGTGTTGAGTATTCAGCTGCTGAAGTAATTTCTGAAGCTTTATCTTTCTGGTGTGAGTCAACCTGCTTTTAGTTGGATCGACTGTGGTTGCAAATATTCTTGAGCTCTGATCTAGTGCATATTGTGTCAATGGACCAAACCAAACATCCAAAAATATGAACGTGCTGTTTTTTTTCCATTAGTAAAATAACTGACACTGAGTGAGATAAATAAAAGTGCACCTGCTCACACATATCGCACGTGGAGAGGTGCTGAAAAGAGACCGGTGAAGTGAAATGATATCAGACTGACAACAGCGTGTTACGTTACAACAAGCGCAGTAACAGCTCGCCAACAAGTGTTACAGCAAAAATAACAGAAGTGAGCGAGCAGGAGAGAAGGTCAGGAGACCCATCATTGTTGGATCTTCTAAGTCATTTCAGAAGGTATTTTATTTTGTCCATGTGGGCCGCTACAAATTTCAGTCGAGCTTGAAGATGCTGTTTTTAGAGCAGGGGCTTCTTTCTTGGGCGTCACCCTTTCAATCCGTGGTTGTATAAAACTCCCTTTGGACAGTGACGCTGGTGTTGGGGTTTCCAGTTATGACAGGTTTGAGCCTTGGTGGTTGCTGGGTAGATCCTGAACATCCTAACCAATTTCCTGCCATCTGAGTGTGACAGTTTGGGTCTTCTTCCAAAGTGGTGACACATCTGGATAACCTGATTTCTGGCAGTTGTTCAGAAATGGCTCCAACAGACATTCCCAACTTATGTAAATCTACAATTTTGCATCTTAGACTTTCCTAAGTATTGATCAGTCCAAAGAGAGTCAAACAAATGCTTTTTATACTTGCAAAGAGAAAATCCCAATTGGAGTCAATCATGATCACTAACGGGAAATTAATAGGCCTTTTCTTTGCCAAGTTAAAAGACGTTTTAACCTTAACCTTGTATATTTGAGCCTATATGTATACTTGTGACCACGTGTGGATTGTGTAGATAAAAACTGTGGAGAAAAGCAAATTCAAACTTGTGCACCCAATCCTTTTTTTTCTAAGTTCAAAGAAATCATTAAAAGTCCCAAACTATCATGGAATTTATACCCATCGATGTAGACTGACGATAACTGTATGTCCGTGACCTCTTCCAGGACTCACTGGAGGATTGTTCTTCAAAAATAGTACTGCATAATTAATAAGCCTTTAAAAATCTAAAATACTATAAACATGTGCATAATTGTTCTCTTACAAATACAGTTTCCCATGTCTCACAACTTATTCAGATATAAAGCAGTTTGTATGTTAGAGTGCCACCTTATTTACAAACAGAAACTCTGCTTCATATGCTGCATCGGGAAGCAAATCAATTTGTACATGCAATGGCAGAATCCACCACTTTTACTGAATGTAATCAAATAGAGTTAATGGTTACTGAAATAAGTAGTATGAACAGCAGCGTTTAAAGCTGATGGCAATCTTAAGGGTTGCACTTGCAGATTTCATTGGCTCAGAGCAAAGCCCGCTTCTCTCGTCTCCTCTCCCGACTCCTTTCCTCCTTTACACCAATGAGTCCGTCCACTCCATGTCATTGCCACATTCAATGGCCATCCAGACTAATCCATCCCAGGTTGTTAGCCCTGTCTGCAGGGCTAATCATCATCTCCTCTGGCTCAAGTTAGCCAAAAAGCGAGCATCACCAGAATGAGACAGTTAAATATTCATGCCCCAGCACAGTGTAATATCCTCCTCAATGATGTTTGAACCTTTTGACCCGAGGTAATCAGCAGTAATCACACGGTCACACCGAACAGCGAGACATTTGATGTGTAGATGGTTGAGTCTGATGAGCTTTTGACACTGCTGAGTGCCTGCATCAGGCAGAAGCTCAAACTTGTGATCGGCACAAGCGCGAGGCGCACAAGTGACACGCGGCGGCGTTCCCGGTGACAGACACTTCATTTCACCCCCAGGCATACCGGTATGACATCACTCGATTAATAATGGAGCAATTAATTATGACCTATTAGACTGATGAATTAGATTAGATAGAAAGGAGGAATGTAGCTGTGTGATAATATTACACTGGGATACATTAATGACTTCTTGGAGAGCGAGGTGTGCTGGGAGGGGCTGAAGGGAAGAATTTATATATGCCAGTTTGGAATGACACACAGTCAGCGATCTAATTATATCGGTGATAAATGGTGTTATTGATATGATAATGATTCCTTACCCCAACATGCTAATACTCCACTCTGGAAACACGTGGATCTATACTGCGAGACTTTAATGTCTCGTAGTATGACAGCAGACACTGTCTTCAATGAAAGCTCCACATTGATGACACACTTAGCGTCACAGAAGCCACTGGTGAATTCAGGGTACCTTTGAAGCAGCTGTATGGAGGCTAGTTAATGATTGAAAATGTTATGTGGCTTTTAAATATGAATGCAATTCTTCCATCAAACCAGCAACACAGAAATAGAGAAATAACAATAAAGACTGAACTTTGCTGTCACACTGATAGAGATTAAAGCAAGTGATTCTACTCTCGTGTATTTGACCTTTTAACTGTTACTTCTTAAACCTTTCCATAAATAATACAGATATAATATAAGGGTGATTTGTTAGTGTGTGTGCAGGGTGTGTGTGTGTGTGTGATACAAACACAATTTTGACTAATTAGGAAAGTGTTAAAACATTCACTTCTCATTTTTTCCCTCTACATTAGCTCACTGAAATTACTACTGCACTCAAAGTCCTAAGTGGAGGATCTGCATAGGATGAGCACATTATATGGTTTTAAATATGTAAGCTGTTATTGCACAGTGTGTGATGAAAGAAAAAAAACAAAGGAACTTGCACTGATGAACTCATTTGAAGCCCTGAGCTGCATTCCACTGACATCTAGTGTCAGATTCAGGAAGTGAGATATCGTCCCGTGCCTGTGTCTGACCCCGTGCAGGTGTGTGTTTGTGTGTGTCCTGTTGTCCACTTCCCAATACATCAGTGTAGTCCTATTGATCTGTTTGATATGACCTTGAACGATCAGACAAGTGGAAGAGTGGTGTTGGAATGAAACTCATCCATTCCCTCTGTCTGCTATCTGCTGCTGCTGTAATGACTTGAGGGAAGACGGGGAGGCGAAGAAGCCCATTGAGAACGACTCCTGAACCAGTCAGCTCTGCAGCAACCTTATGCCGTGGCCAGCCTCGCCTCCAGGCACAGTCTGCTTTCTGGGTAACAGGAAGAGAAGTGGGTCAGTCTGTCTGAGACACGAGTGATGTGGGCTGGTTAAAGCTATATATCAAATCATAAAGATAGATGGGTAGATAGAGCTCAACTCTTGCAAGGGTTATGTAAGTGGATTTGTTCCCAGGATAGCTTTACATATGAATATGAAATACAGTGTATTAAAATGATAATCAGTAGATGAATGATGAAATTTATCCTCATGGGGCAAAAGATGAAGAGAAGCCATGCTTCAGGGCCTTATGGTGGATGGTTTAAGCTGAGCATGTTTCATCCTCTAACATGTAGAATCTAAGAGTATATGTAAAACATTTCCCCTGCAGCTGAAGCATGATGAAAATTGAATAATCATCGTTTTGCCCCAATTTCAAATCACTTACATGACTACAGAAATCAGTATGTGAAGAGGGAAAAAAATCACCCAGTGCCCGTTTCCTTCTTTTTTTCTTTTTTGCTGGTAGTTAGCGAGTGACTGAGAATAGCTAATATGATAGCAAGTGATGAAATGCACCTGAATGGATTAAATTAAGTGCTGAAGCCTTGAATGGATACAATGGATGTGGAAATAATTTTCACAGAGGTCATAAAGTTATTAAATTATTTTCAAATGATTTTAGTTCGTGTAGGCTTGCTTGCTGACAACATCTTGGACTCCTCTGGGAGATGAGGACACGCCCACATCTGTGGCATACCATAGTCATGGATAATGTTACGGAGGGAGAAAAAGATGCAAGTAATGTGTGTTTTAATCGCATGATTCACATAATACTGTAGATACATGTTTGCTATTAGCCGTTTACTGTTACCTTGTCACTTTCGCAGCTGTTCCGTCACATTATTGTCTCCCCAAAAACATTTGTGTCGTCTGCATTTTTCTATTTGCTGGTATTTTCTTAAGTTGCAGTGTGTTTTACCCTTCAGGACCACTGTATCCATTCAAGGCTCCAACACTTAATTTAATGCATTCAGATACATTTCATCACTTCCTATCATATTAGCGATTCTCAGTCATTCTTAAGATCTTTACATCACAGCTAGCACAGTACATAAAATTTTAAAATCTTGCATAGACAATAACAAAATAATGCACTGTAATGTTGTGCAATGTATTCCATCTTAACTGTAATTAGTAGAGAGGAATAAAACTAGTGAATAAAGCTAGTATTACTATTATGCATGTAGGATTTGTATTGGAGCACTTTAAAATAAGTGTTCCATTCTCTACCACTTTTTATTTATTAATAAAAGTAGCTGTCCAAGCCTAGAAAATGTGTGGACTTGAGGTGACAGCTGTATATTTCTCCTATATTTCCTCTTCCACTGTTAGGAAATCTAATTACTGTGAATTCAGCACATGCTCCGCTCACAGTGGTTTAAAAAAAGAAATTCCTCCTTCATGACAAACACCAACAAGGAACATGAAGCTGAAACCTAAAATAAAATTTTAAAGATTTTTTTTCTTTAAAGAACGAGGTTTTATAGCCCACATTGAACAGTAATGAGCAGAGCGCCCATGCTGCACATTCACACAAACACACACACACACTTCATCATGGGACGTGACACCTGACAGCCCATTAGTTCCTAAAGTGCTATTCTATTCTATGAATTCCTCTCCTTATAGAATATTTAGACTCTGTGTGGTTTCCCTCCGCTTGTCAACATGGGATGCATTATTCATGTTAATGTGCCATCATCTGACGCGCTGCGTGATGTAACGCTGCCATTCCCCGACTCCTGCACCCACAAACGCATCCAGTGACCTTCTGAACTGTGCACTGCCATTGCCCCCCACAGAATCGCAGCAGCTTTCCCTCATATAATGCAAAAAAAGAGGAGGAAACTCAGCTTTGACAAGCCTTATTGTGCAATTAAATGAGTGCTTACTAAAAGCACAGCTGCATTGACAATAACAAAAGATCTGAGATTTTAGCACACTTTAGGTGCATGCATATCTGTGGGCCTGGATTACCTGCTTTTACAAAAGAGATAAAGAGCAGCAGAGTGACTTTAACCAGCTTTTAATTATGCAATTAAAAAAGGTATGCCTGTATTTGAGATAGAGTAGATGTATCCTCACTGTGTGTCTGAACTCAGGAGAGATATGACACAATGGAGTGAAGCGAAAGAATTTGAGTTACCAAGCCTTTAGTGCAATTAAAAGATAAGTCAAAGGCTGCTTTTATTTGAGATGGAATGAGCAAATGATTCAGAGTTTTAGTAAGCCTTTTGTTTAACCACAAACTTTGCATGTGTTTGAGCTGGAGAGAAAAAAGGGAAGCTAGGAAGAGTTGTATTAGCAAGTTGTACAAAGGTAAGCTTAAAAAACATGTTAAATTTAAAGCTGTCCACTTTGTTGATTTTAATGGACTGATGGTGCCACTCAAACTTAACATCTCATTCGAAGTAATCCAATGTATGTATATATGTTTCTATGGACCTTATCTCCTCCTTAACAGCTGGGCCAGTCTCAACAAAACTTTGGACAAACACCATCACGCGTACAGCGATCGTGTCTTTCCATTTCTCTTGATTTTTGTATTCATTATTGCGTCGAGGAAGCAAGGTTATGTTCTCTGTCTCAGTTTGTTTACCCATATGTATCTTAATGGTCGATATAACTTGTGTCTGCAACAGCTTTTTATTGGACTAAAAACGGATTGAAGAACTGTGTGGCTAGCCTTAGCTAGCTAAAGGTAGCTTAATATAAAACAGAGTGAAACAGCTAGCCTGCAAAAGTAACTAAATCTAACCAACAGCAACTCTGTAATAAATTATATGTTGGCTTAATACAAAAACCAAAGCATAACAACAAAGATTCATTGTTTTACAAGATTATATATGGCAAGCTTAGCATGCAAAAGTGCCAATTAGCTCTTTTTTCTTTTTCTTTTCCTTTTATGCACTTTGTTCATCATCAACAGAAGTTTCCAGCTAATGTGGCATCTTTATAGATGTACCACAGATACAGATACATACACTTGTTCTAAGTAACATACCAAAAACAAACAAAAAAAAAAAACTTAAAAATTACTAAAATTCGAGCCCTGGCTTCTTTGACAGTCTGCTAGCTTAGCTACCCTCAAACCAAACAATGATTTTTTTAATTATTATTTAATTGTGTTAAAAAAGGTACAAACGGGCATCAGTGCCACAAACATGAGTCAGATTATCGAGTTCAGTGACCTAAAATTAGCAAAGATGAAGTCTAGCAAACATCGAATAGCTATAGTAATGCTTTGGGATTTACTTGTCAGTCAAGAAACTATGTGTCCAACTTTATTAATCTTATTCTTAATACAATTTTTAAAACATAAAATATATATATTAAATTGGCTTCTACAGTGATTTTTTTGTGGACCAAAAGTGTCAGTATTTCAATGTGAGAGTTTCAGGTTCAGCTAATGCTTGCTAGCTTTGTTAGCACCAGTATCACAAACATAGTATTACAGTCCAATTGATCAGAATTAGCAGATTTGAGGCATAGCTACACGTAGTGGCTATAACTGCACCTGCTAGCTCAGCTGTCAATCAAGAGTCAAAAATTTTACTTCAAGAAGATGAGTTTTAAAGAAAAAAGATCAATTGATATCAAACTGGTGTTTTGAACTGGTCTGCGGGGTCAGGCTCAGCTGTGAAAGCGATGACCATTAAAGAGACTTAAACTGTTGGCACTTCCATGTCAACTTTTTCAGCTTCAGAGGTTTGACCTTAACAGAATAAAAAAAAAAACCCAAACCTGCCAACTATGCTTCTTAGTTCTCTGGCAGATCAGGATTTTTAAAAAGTGAAATTAAGATTGGCTGAAGAAATTTTCTGTTTGTGTGGTCCACGCAGATAATTTGTGTACAGTATCAACAATCTGGGAGAAACTGAGTTTGTAAGACACAAGTTTTAACGATAGTTATTGTTTCGTGGATTTACACGCAGAGGGGGCGCAGAAGAAAATGTCTCTGTATCTCAGTTAGCACACAGATGAACTGCCAACTTGTCAAAAGAGTCTTCCAATGCATGCTGGGACAGCCGCCACCATCTCTACCAACCCAAAAAAGGATTTGACAGGTGGAGAAATGAAATACTGAAGCTGCCTCCTCAGTCACCCAACCTAAATATTGTGGCTTTGGAAAACGCTTTGCCCTTTCTGTTTGACGAGCCAATAAATGAAAGGCTTTTCACAACTAATTAACATGATTGCTTGGATATTCTATGACATTGATAGTGGCTTTATAGGCTGGTGTGGGTTGATGCACAGGTTATTTTTAAGATACCAAACAAGCATAATGCATAATTTATCACACCAAAGAATAACCCTCCCAAGCTGGTGAATAAAGGAAGTAATAAGGGCAGCAAGGCAGCTGAAATGACTGATAATGCTTTACAACAGCTTCTAAATAAAGGAGATGAAAGAAAAAAAATCCTGTTTGCACATCATCTTAAAGGAAAGTGTAATTATCTGTCAGCCAATCAACACATAGCAATCACTTCATGTGCCTGACCTTGCTGGACTGGTAACCATGGAAATTTTCTCTCTCTCTCTCTCTCTTTCTCTCTCCAGTTGAACACAGCTTGGTCATACAAAAAAAAAAGCCTTTATATGTGCACGGGGATGAACGACAAACAAGAGCGGTTTTCCATGGCTTTCTCTCACCAGGGCACCTTGGAGACAATCTTACCCTGGCTTTTATGGCTCACTATAGTGCGTCCAAATAAGAAATATGCAGGGAGGATGAAGCACAACCCCCCACGCAGACCAGATAAATATGTGAAAATGACAGTATTTGTTTTCTTTTCATTTGGGATCTGTTATGACAGTCTGCATAAATAATGCACCTTCAGGAAATATTTACAGAACACATATTGGTCTATATCTGACTGTGTGTGTGTGTGTGTGTGTGTGTGTGTGTGTGTTTGTGTGTGGCTGCTTCTTTTAACATTATTTCAGCTAGGTCCCGTGCCTTGAAGTGAGCCTGCTTTTAATGAGTACTACCGCTTACAGAGGCATCAATGCTTCTTTAGTTTGCCTTCCCAGAGGCATTATCAGCCATTGACAACTGGTTGAATGCTGCTCTCTATTTAAGCACACTATCCTGTCAGCACTGGCAGTTGATGGACAGAGTTGTACAAAAACTACCTTCCAATATTTATCTCATTGTAAATGAATAGCTTAAAAGAGACTCAGTGAAAGCGAAGGACACATTGCAGAGTAAAGAATGCAAAGGCGTGGACGAATGTCTGCATTTTTCCCCTTGAACCGAAACGAGAGCTGAACGAAAGAGTTCTCAGCCTGATTAATTTTGGTATGTGGTGAATTTTGGTATCTTTTTAAAACATTTGTAGCGAAAAAATCACTTTGTAAGTAGAAGAAAACATTGTGGCATTTCTGTAATATTTCTGGAAGATGTTGTATTTAATTTTTATGGTTGATTTAATGGAAGAAAATATATAATTTTATAAAAGAAAAAATTAATACGGTAAAGTAGCAGAATGCCTGAAATATCTGCTATTTTTCTAATACACTGTCCAGAATGATTTACAGTATGTGTGGATAGTTTCTCTGTATGCACCCTGAATCTGAGTTTAAGATACATATAATACATATTACAACTACTGTGCAACTTACAGTGGACCTAATATTCATTTTAGGCAGATAGTGGATTATGTGAAAGTCCTTCACCCACTTTTACTTAATCCATGAAATAAACCTTTTACAAAAACAAAGGCTTCTAAAGTTCTAAAGAAATCATGATGATCTCTGGATCAATAGAAAAAAGTCCCACATCCACCTCTTGGGGTTTGGACAAGTCAATGACGTCCCGAATTAAAAATACATTTTCCATTATGGTCCATTAAGGAACACAATACATTTCATTAATGTGAAGAACCATATAACATCCTCTACTGCTCTAATTTCTCTTCCTAACTAGTCAATGCAGCCTCTCTCTACAGCTGTCATATGAATAGTGCAATGTTGGCAGACAATTCTGACCTGTGTCTCCCCCCACATCCCACCATCTATCTAGGTTATCAAAGTCTGTTTTTCTTAGCTTCCAGTAATTCCAGCAGTCAGAAAAAGACTGACAGAAAGGCTCATCGTGAATCAGATTCACATGAAATATCCAGTGTGAGCAGTGTCGACAACATGCCAGTAGCGAGATGTCCGAGAGTCCTAAATGATCATCTGAAAACCAACAGGAGAAGTTACTGCCCTAATCAATTTGCTGTTATGTATCTGATTAACGTAAATCCAATCAAGTCTAGCTGTCCTCACACTACCCTCAGACACACTCATATGTGCACTGCCTCCTCCAGGCATCCAAACAGCCACAATTTTCACCAATAATTGTTGACAGGAGAGAGGCTGAAGGTGGATGAGGCTCCCCATAAGCCAAACGATGTGTGGTGCAATTACAGTCCCCATCAACCACCGCCACTGAGTTACTGCTGCACTGTTTTCATTTGTTGTTAAAGTTATGAAATAACTAATACAATCAGTACTGCTGTTGTGGGCACAAATGTTTATGAACATGCACTGTATACCTCTAATTACAGCCTCTACTATTTGGGACCTACCCTGCTCTGCTTCATTTGCTGTAATGTACTTGTATTTCCTTTAGAAATACTTCTCACCCTTTTTTATCACAACCCCTATTTAAGCTTAAACTTCCAACTCTTAAACCTCTCATATTTAATAGAGACAGGAAGACTTTATGAGAGAGACCACCTTCAGTGCTCCAGGCATCTTACTGCACTTTTAGAAGATTTTTCCTTGTTTCTTCCTGCTCAGTTCAGTCAGTATCTTTTTTAGACCTAACCTTTTTGCTTGCGCAGCTGTTTATAGCTGACCACTCTCCTTAAGGTTATAAGATTTTATAGACTGCTCAACCCTTGGGGAAAAAATCGGTAACTTTAATGGATTGTCTGCCAAAAGTTCCATCTAGTAATTCGATGATATCTTATAAGGAATATGACCATTGATTCGGGTCTTTCGTCTTGTCATCCTCGAGCATGAGATTTGACCATTTTCAACATTTGAGCAGCCTGCAGCTGTGTTCTGATTTTCAGCCCTACTTGTCACCACTGTCTGTGCTTTCCTCCACATTTTCCTTGTCATTCCTGTCAGACTGTCTATCCTTCACCTCATCAACACATTGCACCATTCCCTCATCAGTTTGTGTGGCACCAGTTGTGACCTCCACTGTTTCCTGCTGCATTACTTGCAAGTTGCATGTGACCAGTTCCCTCAGCCCCTTGTTTCCCTAGATCACTAGGTGTCCGCTATTTGCCAGCAGCATTGGCTACAGCACTATGTTGTCAACCTGAGCATGAGCATGAATGCAGGGTGAGCATGTTCCTAAAATGTAGTCCTAGCTTCCCAAACTCAATCAGCACCTTTATGCACTCTTTCACTCAAACTCCCAACATGCAGTGCAGTAAGGAGAGGACATCAGATACATGTTACTCTTCAAAAGAGTTTTCACATGCTTTTTGTTATTTTGCATTTAAATTGGTTTTTGATAAGCTATAAAAGGATTTCATCGTGACATCACACCTTTAAAGTTCTTCCAGTGATCTAATAATGAACTTTCATGAAGTTCTTGGAACTAATAAAAAGACTATATTTTTATATTCCTACTATGGTTCAAGCTCCAAAAACACTCTTCCTTGGTTAATGCCATTGGGAATGGACAGTGGAAGATTAACCAGCAACACCAGTCATGTTATTAGTGGCCTGTTCTCAGTGATATAAAACACATGCCACCTGCAAATCAAGAACCAAACACCCTGCGAGTGCAATAGTTGTAAGTATACAGTGGGCTTTGTGAAACCTTTAATTTTAAACATTACTTTCAGCTACCTTCTTATTCACAAGGGGTTGTAACCCCAAGCAGGCAGCTCCACATGTTTGATTTGTTACATTTTTTACACCAGATACTGTTTGTGACACAACCCCTTATTAAGCACACGTGTAAACCACTACATACACAATGGAGGCATTAACTTGAAATTGTATGAATGGTACGAAATCCAACCAACCATCTTTGATGGGAGGCACTTGGCTAAAAATAAATTAAATAAAATATGACAGTAAAAGCCATTAAATTTACATTTAAAGAGTGCCATAAGAGCCAGTCCTATATGACTAATAAAATTAATCACTGAGCTACGTTTACAAGAAACACAACAAATTTACTTACAACCATACACGGACCATCTATATTATTCTGTAGATTATGTACAAATACGTACACATGTGACATACAGGTAAAGTGCTTGCAATGTACCCATCTCAACAATGTACACATGTAATATACATGTAATCCCTATAACATACACATATAATGTATATGTAATGCACACATGAGGTACAGATCATTTTAACAATGTACCCATAAAATGTACATGTACCCTACACGTGTCTAAACTTGTAAATGTAACATACATATTATAGATATGTAAAGTGTGTAATGTGTAAGGTACACATAATATTGTCATTGATTTTGAGATCAGCTACTGATCACAGTGTACACCTTTAAAGCATCATCAGCCAGCGATTCTTCCTGTATTGACCAATCTGAAACCAATATTCATATAAAAATATCTCTCAGTTCTTCTCTACCTCCTGACCACACTAAGTTCATTGCTCATGCTCGCTGACTCATGCTCGCTGACTCATGCTCATTCATGTTCATTTCAAAAGTGCTGAATGGGGTTTAGGTGAATCAAATTCTTCTACACCAAAAAGACTGAGCTTTTTTCTTTTCTTTAACATATTATGTCACAGTTGAATTGCTATGTTGAAACGGATAAACACAGAATGCCGTGTGGAAAACATTTCTTTACTCAAAGGCAGTTTGGAGAGGACAGAGGTTCAAGATGAGGTCAGTCAAGAAAAGTTTGAAGCAATCCTAAAGCACCTGCGGCAAAAAGCCCTTCAGACTAAACAAACGTCAAAAGGATAACATCTAGACAGGTGCAAAATGAACCGGGGGGTTCAGACAGCTCATCCCAGCTGAACTGATAACAGTGCTTAACTTCCACTATGAGAATGGGAAGAATTATATAGGGGTCTTAATCTGGCTTTCTCTCTTCAGGCAGGTAGTGAATCTGTGGCACCCAGACAAGTTCAGAGAGGATCATGTTTAATCTGTCGCTGTATATGTAGGCATACTGTATTTTCTTTTTCAAAAAAGGAGTTCCTTTTCATACTAAAAAATTATAAAGGGATAAAATATTTATTTCAGTAAATTTTACAGATTTTTTTGGATTAAATTCCACATGCTTTCATGCTTTATTTATTTATTTATGTGAAGAAAGTTAAAGGTCCAGTCACTCATATTTTAAAGATGAAATCGTGTTATCTGGTTAAAACATGTGATTCATTGTGAGGACAGATGTTTCCATATTTTCATAAGACAAAACAGCGGAGTAAATACTCAACATCTTTCCCAAAAATGAGAGATCGTAGATTAGCATATGTCATATTTAATTAAGTTTCCACGTTTTTGTCTTTTTTTTTTCTCCTCCATCCTCACGCATGCTCAGTGTCTATCTTCGGCTGATTCACATCAGCAGCAGCGTTGGAGATCCAGCGGTCCGACAGCACATGGATCCCCAGTGAGAACCTCGAGCTCTCCGGCCAGGAGGGGTAAGACTGCGTCCTTCATTGCTTGTAAAGTCGGTTAGAGCAAAAGAAGGAGGCTGTGAGGAAAGAGAAAGATCATCGTAGCTGAAGTGCGATGGAGAAAAAGTGTGAAATGGACTGAGAGGCTCCATGGCCGCGATGACGCACTGGTGTTCAGTGCCGGCGGTTAGTTTGCGTCTGTGAGTTGAAATGACCGCCGTGCCTTATGTTGCTGCCCGTTTAGAAGAAATGTCGGCAGTGAGACTGAGTGCGACCTTTTTTCTTTTCCCGTTTCAATGTGAGCATTCAATGAATTTGAAATCACATTTCCTGCATCGGTGTGCTCCAGTAAATAGCCTGTTGCATTCTTTTTAGCATTATAAGAAACGGTCAGGAAAAAAAGTGTTTTGTTTTTTGTTTTTTTTAACTTGTCTGGAAAGCTGAGACAAGCTTACTAGCACCATGGACAGCTCCTTGTTTTAACGACCCTTTTGATTATGTAGGCCATACCATTAAAGACAACAACAACAACAACAACAAAAACAACAGTAGTAAGAACAGTAAGCAGGGTCAAGTAAACCAGGTTTACTGGTGGTTACAAGGGTATTTAAAAGTAGAATGGGAGGCAGAGCCTTCAGCTTTCAGGCCCCTCTTTAGTCGAACCAGCTCCCAGTTTGGTTTTGGACAGACACCCTCTCTACTTTAAGATGAAGCTTAAAATGTCTTTTTTGATAAAGCTTATAGTTAGGGCTGGATCAGGTGATCCTGAAATCTGCCTTAGTTATGCTGCAGTAGGCCTGGGCTGCCGGGGGCTTCCCATGATGCATTTCTTCTTCACCCTTTTTCACTTTTCTCTTGCTATCATTGCTATTCTCTGGCTCCCTTCCACTGTCTTCCACCCCTCACCTCCAACTGTTCACAGCAGATGGCCGCCCCTCCCTGAGCCTGAGGTTTCCTCCTGTTAAAAGGGAGTTTTTTTTTTCTTCCCGCTGCCCCCAAGCACATGCTCAAAGGTGTTTAAGTGATTGTTTGGTGTTTTCTTTCTACTATTGTAGGAATTTTATTTATATATTTTATATAAATAAAGCTGAATTGAATTGAATCTTAGAACTTATAATGAAGAATATCAGTGGACGTCCACGTACGTAGAGGACTGCTCTGTCAGTTTTTGTTAAAAAGTTTTCATTGAGTCTTAGGTCTCAGTCAGACAGCACTAGAGACCAGTCAGTGAATCCCTGACAACTGCTCTGGGGAAAAATGTCTATTTCCCAACACGTTGCTGAAGGTTTAGTCACAAATAGGGTGATGAACCAAAAACCTCCTTGTGAGTGCTTTTATCACTATCACATTGCTGCACTTGCCTGTAGTGTTTACGGAAAATGGCCACTTGTCTCCAAACACTCGCTGATTAACCATCAAGTGGTACTGAAACTTGAAAAAATGCAACAGAAACCGGAGAGCCTTCAAAGTAAACGTTGGGCCTTAGAACTGAAACTACTATGTTTTAAAAGCCCTGCACATACCATCAACCACCACAACGAGACAATCCTTTAACTCTGCTTTCAGTGTCTAGTTTTAGTTTAGCCCTTCAGCTCTATTCATTGAGGACTTTCTCAGCCCTCTTCTCCGCCTCTGGCTTTATTATAGGCAATTCAGCACAGTGGGATTAATCAGAAGTGGCTCCTGTAGATCTGCTCTGACCTCACTAGTGCTTCAAAGTGTTCCTATTTAAAATTACTAGAGTATCAGTGTTTTAAAATTTAATTAACCAAAACAAACAAACAGTAAACTTTGAGTTATTAATTGTGTTATGAGTGGCTTTTTTATCTTAAAGCATAGCTGAATTATTGAGCAGTGATGAATGAACTACTGAGCTCCCTTACATAAATAAAAACACCATTAGCACTGTGAAACTACACCACTACAAGTAAAAGCCCTGCAATCAAAATTTTGCTAATATAAAATTAAACTTCCCAACATTCCAAATGTAGATACATTTTTTTAAATATAAGCGCTCCGATTTTTATACACTTGTTTATCATTAGATTTTTAATACTGCATCAAGTCAGACATGGTATTTTATAGCATTATATTTAATATTGCAACACGAAAAAGTGGGATAATAATAAATAACCAGTAACTATAGTTGTTATGTGAGTATAATATGAGATAAAAATGCCCTTGTATACAACCCCACAATGTTTCTGTTTCAATGTTTCTATGCATACACCATGTATATAGTTTACTCACATATATGTATACATATATATTATTTTTTTCCCATTTGTATATGGTTTCCCTTACTTTTGCACCTTTGTGGTCCACCTACTCAGTTTCGCTGTGCAAGAAACTGCACAATGACAATAAGCTCTAAAGTCTAAAGATGCTGCCACAAATGTGAAGGTTAGTAAATGTAATTGGTTTGTAATCACTGCTCTGCAGACACATTTAAAAGTAAAGGTGGAAATAAAAATCTGTATTTGTTATTTTCTGAATTTGTGTTTTAGGGGGTTCATACGTCTAACTATCTCAACTTTACAATCAATTAAGGATAATGTTCCAGTGAAAGATAAAACGGGGTATCAAACCATAAAAATAGACCCTTGGCTGGCAAAGTCTTCCCTTATTGAATTGTTTATTTCAAAGAAAATGTAGGCAAACGCTTTGCAAAACACTTTTTCTCAGTGCTTTACATAGGATAAGATAAAAACATGTTGCTCCAACATGCTTTCTTTGTGTCTTAGTTTTATTTTTATCATATCAACTTACAGCTATAAAGACACCAAACACAGATGTGGTATATTTAATCACTTTTATTAGTAACTCATTCTTTTCAGCTTAAGCAGCAAAGGAAGGTAATAATGTAACGTTACCTGAACAGGAAGTTCTTTCTGTCATTTGGTCATTGCAAATTTAGTCATCAGGATTGATACTGCAGTCAGATTAGACCGCTGCTGTGCTACAAACTGAGATCTGGCGTTTGTGCACAGCTCAGGGAAACAGTTTGAAGAATGAAATAAATCAACCCAACAGCCTTAGGAGAATAACAACAGAGGGACATGAATACACTGTACACGCACTTGCATATGCGTGACTCATCCGTGGGTGGTGATAGAGTCACCTCAGGGCCTCGGTGGCCGTCAATCGTTCACATGCGGCAACAATAACTGGGGCAACCTAAAGACACGGGTGAAGGATTTATGACGAGTCTCTGCAGGGAGGGAAGGTTTTTATTGCGGGGAATCCATATTCAGCAGATAAACAATGTCTGTGTTCACAGCCAGGCAGCTTATATGTACACAAATCAGTCTGTTCAGAAGTGCGGCTGGCTGTGTATCACCATTCTTATCGTATGAATTTCTATCTTTATTGTAGGTGTACAAGGAGAGAGATGGCTCTGTGCTCCGAGGCCTGTGCTTCCGGCTCGGGAGGAGAATCCTCCGGCAGTGAGGTGAGCTGCGCTAACACGGGTGATCATTCTGATCTGATTACAGCTGAAGTTGTGTTTCTGGAGTTAGGCAGATGACAGGAAGCTCTCATAAAGAAAATGTTTGTGTGAAAGTCAGTGTAACAATAACAAAGTTGCAGCAAAAATAGTCTGAACATACCTGCTAATTACTTTGGCACTGTGACTGATGGATTGATAATTATATCTTGGAAACTAAGATAAATTCAAATATATACTAGGGCTGCACGATTTTGCATAAAATGAGAATCACGGTTTTTTTGGCTTAGAATTGAGATCACGATTCTCTCACGATTTTCTGGCACCAGCAGCCAGCAGCCACCTTTCTTCCTCGTTCTCAATTTTTCAATTCAATTTTATTTATATAGCGCCAAATCACAACAAAAGTCGCCTCAAGGCGCTTCATAGATACAGAGAAAAGCCCAACAATCATATGACCCCCTATGAGCAAGCACTTTGGCGACAGTGGGAAGGAAAAACTCCCTTTTAACAGGAAGAAACCTCCGGCAGAACCAGGCTCAGGGAGGGGCGGCCATCTGCTGCGACCGGTTGGGGTGAGAGAAGGAAGACAGGATAAAGACATGCTGTGGAAGAGAGACAGAGATTAATAACAGATATGATTCAATACAGAGAGGTCTATTAACACATAGTGAGTGAGAAAGGTGACTGGAAAGGAAAAACTCAGTGCATCATGGGAATCCCCCGGCAGCCTACATCTATTGCAGCATAACTAAGGGAGGATTCAGGGTCACCTGGTCCAGCCCTAACTATATGCTTTAGCAAAAAGGAAAGTTTTAAGCCTAATCTTAAAAGTAGAGATAGTGTCTGTCTCCCGAATCCAAACTGGAAGCTGGTTCCACAGAAGAGGGGCCTGAAAACTGAAGGCTCTGCCTCCCATTCTACTTTTAAATACTCTAGGAACAACAAGTAGGCCTGCAGAGTGGGAGCGAAGTGCTCTAATAGGGTGATATGGTACTACAAGGTCATTAAGATAAGATGGGGCCTGATTATTTAAGACCTTGTATGTGAGGAGCAGGATTTTGAATTCAATTCTGGATTTAACAGGAAGCCAATGAAAGGAAGCCAAAACAGGAGAAATATGCTCTCTCTTTCTAGTCCCTGTCAGTACTCTTGCTGCAGCATTTTGGATTAACTGAAGGCTTTTCAGTGAGTTTTTTGGACATCCTGATAATAATGAATTGCAGTAGTCCAGCCTGGAAGTAATAAATGCATGAACTAGTTTTTCAGCATCACTCTGAGACAGGATATTTCTAATTTTAGAGATGTTGCGCAAATGGAAGAACGCAGTCTTACATATTTGTTTAATATGTGCGTTGAAGGACATATCCTGGTCAAAAATGACTCCAAGGTTCCTCACAGTGTTACTGGAGGCCAAGGTAATGCCATCCAGAGTAAGAATCTGGTTAGATACCATATTTCTAAGCTTTTCAGCGCCGAGTACAATGACCTCAGTTTTATCTGAATTAAGAAGCAGAAAGTTAGTGGCCATCCAAGTCTTTATGTCTTTAAGACATTCCTGCAGTTTAACTAATTGGTGTGTGTTATCTGGCTTCATGGACAGATAGAGCTGGGTGTCATCTGCATAGCAGTGAAAATGTATGCTATGTCTTCTAATGATGCTGCCTAGGGGAAGCATGTATAATGTAAACAGAATTGGTCCTAGCACTGAACCCTGTGGAACTCCATAATTAACCTCAGTGTGTGAAGAGGACTCTCCATTTACATGCACAAATTGGAGTCTATTAGATAGATATGATACAAACCACTGCAGTGCAATACCTGTAATACCTACAGCATGTTCTAATCGCTCTAACAGGATATTATGGTCAACAGTATCGAATGCTGCACTAAGGTCAAGAAGGACAAGCACAGAGATGAGTCCACTGTCAGAGGCCATAAGAAGATCATTTGTAACCTTCACTAAAGCTGTTTCTGTGCTGTGATGAACTCTGAAACCTGACTGAAACTCTTCAAATAAACCATTCCTTTGCAGATGATCTGTTAGCTGTTTGACAACTACTCTTTCAAGGATGTTTGATATGAAAGGAAGGTTGGAGATTGGCCTATAATTGGCTAAGACTGCTGGGTCTAGAGATGGCTTTTTGAGTAAAGGTTTAACTGCAGCCACCTTGAAGGCCTGTGGTACATAGCAGATTATTAAAGATAGGTTGATCATATATAAGATCGAAGAATTAATCAATGGCAGGACTTCTTTGAGCAGTTTTGTAGGAATGGGGTCTAAAAGACACGTTGATGGTTTGGAGGAAGTAATTATTGAAGTTAACTCAGAAAGATCGATTGGAGAAAAAGAGTCTAACTTAACATCAATGGTACTAAGAGTAGCTGTAGATAATATTACATCTGTGGGATGATTATTGGTAATTTTTTCTCTAATGATAAAAATTTTATTTGTGAAGACGTTCATGAAGTCATCACTAGTTAACGTTAAAGGGATGGTTGGCTCAAAAGAGCTCTGACTTTTTGTCAGCCTGGCTACAGTGCTGAAGAGAAACCTGGGGTTGTTCTTATTTTCTTCAATCAGTGATGAGTAGTAAGCTGTTCTGGCTTTGCGGAGGGCTTTCTTATAAAGCAACAAACTATTTCTCCAGGCTAAATGATGATCCTCTAAATTTGTGACACGCCATTTCCTCTCCAGATTACGAGTCATCTGCTTTAGGGTACGTGTTTGAGAATTATACCACGGGGTCAGGTACTTCTGATTAGAGACCTTAGTTTTCACCGGAGCTACAGTATCCAGAGCTGTCAGTATTGCACTTATTAACTGCACATCAACTTCGTAACAGTTGAGACTGAACATAAAAACAATAAATAAACATAAAACAACAAATGTCTCACGTTTTGTGGTTGCCGCAAAATGTTGTACTGCTTGAAATTGCGTCTCCACCGTTGCTCGACACTGCGTGTATAGAGCAGGTAGTGCAACAATAGAAAAATAGTTGCAGGACGGCACTGTGTAGCGTTTGTCTAGGGTGTTGATCATTTTCCTAAATCCCTCGTTTTGCACAGTGTTGATGGAGCCATATCTTTGGTCAGGTGATAAGTAACAGCCTCCGTAATTTCTTTGTGCCTGCGGGAGTTCGACGGGTATAGGGAAGCGCTGTATAATTCAATTCAATTCAATTCAATTCAGTTTTATTTATATAGCGCCAAATCACAACAAAAGTTGCCTCAAGGCGCTTCATAGATACAGAGAAAAGCCCAACAATCATATGACCCCCTATGAGCAAGCACTTTGGCGACAGTGGGAAGGAAAAACTCCCTTTTAACAGGAAGAAACCTCTGGCAGAACCAGGCTCAGGGAGGGGCGGGGCCATCTGCTGCGACCGGTTGGGGTGAGAGAAGGAAGACAGGATCAAAGACATGCTGTGAAAGAGAGACAGAGATTAATAACAGATATGATTCAATGCAGAGAGGTCTGTTAATACATAGTGAGTATAAGGTTCCCGTTATTGATGTTTGGGTGGTTGACCGGGACGGATTTTCTCCTGTCACTTCCTCGTCATCCCTGACGTGCTCTCCGTTGTTTTTTCCCTGCCAATTTTAGCAGCCAGCTTCTGTATCACGTGGTATAAGGCTCCGCCCTTGTCATTTGTTGAGCAGGAAGAGTGAGCGCTTGTTTTCATGCAGATTACGTCCCGGATCAAAATGCGGTGCAATCGTCGTCTTTTTTTTTCTTTTTTTTTTTTAAATTGTTGTCATTTGGAAATGAGATCGCACATAAGTATGAATCGAGATCGCGATTTTCTAACGATTAATCGTGCAGCCCTAATATATAGCAAACAAGTTTTCACTTCTCATATATTGCCTCAGTATTAGAGTTACTATTAAAATGTACAAAAGACAAACATAAATTTAACATTGTTCAGAAAGTATTTCCAGAATCTTCAAACACTTTTCTGATAATTGGGATTAAACATATTTTGTCCTCTGCATTTAAAAAAATCTGCATTCCTGGTTGGACTGCTGTCTACACGTCTTTTATCCTGCAGCAGGCACGATGTTTTTTATGTTTAGAAGAGCAATTAATTAACTTAATTACCTTTAAGTCTTACAGTCCCCGTGCAGGTTTTCATCCTTTTTCTCCAGTAAGAATATTAGTGCCAAGGAGCTCACGTGATTGGTTGAGTTTCTTTGATTGTCTGTCTGTATGTTAGTATCACGACTAAAAACGTTCTGGGCGAATCTGCATGAAAATGTTTTACCAACATATTAAATTAAAGTAAGAAAGATTGGGAGACACTGTCTCCTGTTGTTCTTCAAAAAATACCACAAAATAAACCACCTCAACTGGCTCCTTTTGATGTGGAGGAGCAGCGGCTCTACTCTGAGCCCATCACGGATGGCTGTACTTCTCACCTTATCTCAAAGGGAGAGGCCAGCCACACTTCGAAGGAAGCTCATTTCTGTCGCTTGTTTCCGCGATCTCATTCTTTCGGTCACTACCCACAGCTGGTGACCATAGGTGAGGGTAGGGTCGCAGATCGACCGGTAAATTGAGAGCTTCTTAGAGATAACCTTAGAGATAAAGTGAGGAGTGAGGAGTGGCCCTCTCTTTACCACGACGGACCAGTACAGGGTCCACATCACTGTAGCTGCAGCACCGGTCCGTCTGTCAATCTCCCGCTTCCTTCTCCCATCACTCGTGAACAAGACCCCAAGATACTTAAACTCTTCCACTTGGGGCAAGAGCTCGTCCCTGACCCAGAGTGGGCACTCCACCCTTTTCTGACTGAGGACCATGGCCTCACATTTGGAGGTGCTGATTCTCATTCCCACCGCTTCACACTCGGCCGCGAATCGTTCCAGTGCAAGCTGGAGGCCATCACCTGATGAAGCCAACAGATCATCCGTGAAAAGCAGAGATCAGATGCTGAGACCAACTAAGCGAAAGCCTTCCGCCACTTGGCTATGCCTAAAAATTATGATGATTCATGTATTTTTTCTCTCATTTTGGTCACAACTTCCTTCCAGGCAGGTTCAAGCTGTCTTCGTTTTGGGGTTCGTTCCTATCTGCACCACTTCTATGAAGAGTGCTCCTCCTCCATGTGGGAGAGAGACCCGGAGGATCGGGGGTTCGTCCAGAGCCAGAGGTCAGCCCTGTGGTGGAACTCAGCAGTCTGGAAGGTAAAGCTACTGTTCTCTGTACATACCAAGACACGGTTTTCAAATGTTCCCTGTGGCACAATAAAGTGCTACATTTCCTCTTTTACGGTGTTTCTGGTACTAAAATTTTAATTCCAAAAATAATATTGATAATATTAACTTGACCTCGGATCATTATAAAACTCCTCACTCACAGCTGCATCAAATAATTCAGGGGATGAATTCTTTTATGAGGCTTACGGTGTAAAAAAAAAATTAGATGTGGTCCTTTTACAGCTAAATCCATGAAAAGTTAAAAACAATATACATTTTTACTTCATCGGCTTTTCAGTCGAGTTGACTTTTGAGTTCTTCCACATAAAACTGGACAGCCCTCGTCTTCACACATTGATGCCCATGTCACTGTCAGCCCCGTGGTGGCCTGAGGAGTGAATGTGTCACCTCTGTGACACATGGTGTCTCTTACTGGCAGTTTGCAGCTGCCAGCAGTGAGCTTCACTGGTGTGATAACTCTGCAAAGTGTCTATATTGTTTATATTTATATATTTATGTATAATTACAGAAATTAAACCATCATTACATATTTTCACAACTGTGGCCAATATGTACAGGGGTACTTTATTTCTGCAATACTAGTTAGTTTCTCGAATAAACTGATGCTTTAGATCACAGGTGTCAAACTCCAGTCCTCGATGGCTGGTGTCCTGATACTTTTCCATGTGTCCCTGCTGCAACACACCTAAATATATTTACAGGTCATTAGCACGACTCTATAGAACTTGACTGCATGCTGAGGTGGTAATTCAGCTATTTGATTCATGTTACAGCAGCTCGCGAGTGAATGAACATGGTGCAATAAAAGTATTTTTAGAAGAACATTTTTCCAAACTCTTACATTTACGTACATTTATTTAAATTTACTTAAGTAGGGTTAGGGGTTACCAGGGACACATTTAAAAGTTTCAGGACACCGGCCCTCGAGGACTGGAGTTTGACACCCCTGCTTTACATCCTTCAATAACATTTCTGCTGGGCTAAGGTCATTGGTTTGACTCCTTCCTTTAAAAGCAAATGATTTATATATCATTTATTTTTTTTTATTCAGGTATCAGATAAATGTCTGGACATTTTTAATTACAACATGCTAGTATACTTCATAAAACTGATTGTTCCATTGATAACAAGCTGTCAGACTTAGCATAATGAGCCCAAATCATGACACTACCTCCACCATAGATGGTTTCATAGATGGTATAAGGTTGTCATGTTGTAATCGTGTGTTTTCTAATTTCTTGAGCCTTCCTATTTAATCCAGGAGGTTCTATTTTGTTCTGACGTGTCCCATAAAATATTTTTTCCAACAGCCTTCTTGCTTGTCCAGGTGACCTGTAGTATTATTGTTGAATGTGATTCAGATGTTGGACTGATAAAAATGATTAGCTAGTGTTTAAAAAGGCCATTAGCTGTTTAGCTGTTACCCTGGGCTCCTTTATCTTTACCTTTATCCTTCTTGCTGGTTCGTACACATACAGGGAAAAACCCAACAATCATATGACCCCTATGAGCAAGCACTTTGGCGACAGTGGGAAGGAAAAACTCCCTTTTAACAGGAAGAAACCTCCGGCAGAACCAGGCTCAGGGAGGGGCGGGGCCATCTGATGGCTCGGTGGAGCCCAAAGTCTCCATCTATTAAAATCTATTAAAAATCCACAAGGGTCTTCAAGGTCAACTTAATAATTTCAAAAACTAACAAAAAAATTTGATGCTTCCAAATTTGGTGTTTTGTCAAAATATAGAAAGTGCTGTATTATTGTTTCAAATATCATATTTGACCTCTGACCTTTCCTTCAAGGTCAGTAGGTCGATCTGAAGGTCAAAAAGATAATAATGATATTTACTATTTAAAATTATGTCTCTTTCTGCCATTGTTTTATGGCCGACATATAGACTTATAGGGGGTGATATATGAGGATTCCTAATATCATGACACATTGGACCTCCGATGTCACTTTTTTCTTTCAGATTCACCCCAAAATGTGTTACATCTTATTATTAAGACAATACTTATTATCAAGTATTGTCAGGAGAACGAGAACGAGCTGGCTATGTACTTAGAAATCAACTGTAGAATCATTATATGATAAGCTGAAGTCAGTTATCTATTATTTTTCTTCATTACCTACTCCTACATAATGTTTGTGTAATTAAAGCATTCATCCATCATGCTGTCCTTTTCTAATTTTTAGTGCACTGCAAACATCTTAAAGCACAAAGGAAAGAAAGCACAATACTATTCCCTTAAAAGTAAATGTTGCCCAGAGAGTAAGCTGCCTTGGCAGAGGTTTGTGCTCTCAGGGTTGTATAATTTTGCATCATTTTCCCAAATACACGAATGGCCAAATATTATACTTTTTTAATCATTGTTTTTCTTCTACTTTGAGGTGAAATTCTGCTGATGTTTCAGGTTGAAAATGCAGAAACTTCTCTCTGCGATTTTACTCTATAATGTAGTGCATACAGTGCAATTTTAAACTTCATGATGAACAGCAGTCATGTGCTGGTATTTGTAAAGCAGCGGGATTCCAGGTCAGCACGTGTGGCAATTGGGATTTTTCTGCATTACAAACAACAAAATGACCTTTCTTAACAAGTAGTGAAGAGCACCGAGCGAACAGGGCCACCTATACAAAAATGAAATAGCCATATCTGCAAAAATGACCACCTCAGCTTCCTTTCTTTACCCTGTCTACCCTTAGGTGTCCTTGGCCCTGGGTGTCCTCATCTTGACTGCAGGTATCGCCACACTGTCGGTCGGCTACTCCACTCCTCCCAAAATCGAGTCGTTCGGAGAGGGAGATCTGTTCTTCGTGGACACGCAGGCCATCAGCTTTAACAAGGGGCTGCATCTCAGCGCCGCAGCCGGGATTGGGCTCTCCTGCCTCGGCTCTGCCCTGGCTGCAATGGGGGTTGTTGTTTGGATCCTCCCCAAAGCCAACTTGAAAGAGAGGCTGTCCCACAGACCAGGGGGAGTGGAAGGGAGAAGAGAGTGTGGGTCAAAGTGGAGGGGCTTTAAGGATGTTAGGGATGTGGTCACTAAGCCACCTGGTTCAGAGGAGGGGAAGGTGCCCTTTACTTTGTCGAAGGTGGAAAATGTGCAGCCCGCTTCTTAAAAAAGATCACGACTGAGCTATAAGGCTTTTGTTCTAGTCCTGGGGCCTTTTTTCTTTTTTTGCATGGTCTTAACTTCTTGTCTTACCTCTGTCAAAGGAAATGTGTTATTTCAACATGCAGATTGTTCAGATGGAGGCTGTTTTGTCACCTCAGTATTACAGTCAGACCCCTGCTGTTTGATTGGATTGGACTGGATTTGATTGACTAGCCTCTCTGTAGTTCTAGGGATGTGATTTTGATTACAGGCACCAGTCAAGAAAACCCACATATATTATGATTTAGTGAAAAAAACACATAAATACATTAGAGGATGTTAAAAAACTAAAAAAAACCCCCTCAGATTCACACTACACATATAAAATTTGTTGGTTTTTTTTTAAGATACAAAGCAATGATCTGATTTGTCTCTTCATGGAAAGAAGAGCCAAATCCTCTCCCCTCCCCCGTGGCAAGGGGCGAAGCCTTGCATGAAGCATGAAGAGAGTTTTGAGGGTCTGGACAGACTGGCCTTTTCCCTCCGAGTGGCTCTAATCTTACAAATATGTCATTCAACTCGATGCCAACAGTGTTTTGGGAACATTTAACACTCTTTTCCAACCGTCTTTTGTTATCTGCACCGAGGCTGCCAAACCAACAAATCATTGTTTATTTAGAGCTGATGAATAAAACATTTTCAATCAGCTTCATGATTGGGCTTTTTGCACATGAAATCATTCAGTGTCCTTTTGTCGTTCAGAGTGATGCCCAGGTACCTGTAATGGCTCACTATCTAGGTGTAGCTGTGGATTAGATGAAAGTGGGTGCAGAGACAGAAAGATTTCAGAGAAAGCTCCTCTTTTGTTTCTGAGTGAGTATATGTCATCGCACAAGCTGACAAAATTATCTGAAGCTGGACCACGGTTCACTTCATGGTTTGAAAGAGGCTGATAATCACCAAATCTCCAACCAACGATACCAACGCTGGTGTTGTTGCTGGATCGATACTAGAACGATAGGACCGATAATGTGTTTGTGTTGCACAGCACTGCTATGAACCTCAGTCCAAACGTTAATAGTCATTGCAAAAATAACAAAGTGAACAAAACACACCCGTGTGGTGATCCTGTTGAACCGTAGACATGATAAAAGATGGACGTCCGTACCGTGACTTCATCAAGCCTCCAGATGAGCACTTTTGGCATCTTGGTGCTTTCAAACTGGATGCGCCCACTGATTGATAGCTCTGACCACGAAACTGTACGCTTACAAGCCATTAGCCAATACTTCATAACATTTTCTGAAACTTAAAATGACCATAATTTACTAAATGAACTTGCTCTTTTCAATATGCCTAAAAAAACAAGTGACCCCAACCGGTCGCAGCAGATGGCCGCCCCTCCCTGAGCCTGGTTCTGCTGGAGGTTTCTTCCTGTTAAAAGGGAGTTTTTCCTTCCCACTGTCGCCAAAGTGCTGCTCATAGGGGGTCATATGATTGTTGGGTTTTTCTCTGTATCTATGAAGCGCCTTGAGGCGACTTTTGTTGTGATTTGGCGCTATATAAATAAAATTGAATTGAATTGAATTGAATTGAATTGAACCAGTAAGCTCACAGCTATCACCTCCTTGTAGTGAAAAGACTGCAGGTTCAAGGCCCATCCAGCACTGACTATGTCCATCTTTAGGGTTGTCATCAGGGCTTCAGACAAGGTGTCATCTGATCTCATTTTCAGTAACCCAACATTTAGTACATTTGCAGTATTTCAGAAAGCCTGTGTGTTTAATATGAGACTGGATGCTGTCAAAAAAATGAAAAGAAGTCATAAGCATGAACATAAATGTGTCTTCTTGACCACCGACCAGATCCAGAAATGTGGTGTGGCATCTACTGCCTCCATCTTTACTTCTCTTTGTTTAATATGTTGAAAAGCTTTCAGAGCTGTAGAGGTATTTTTAGGCCCCAAGACTTGAACCATAAGGCACGTAGTTATCTTAAACACCTCGTAGTGCAGCATAGAGACATAGCTGTTGACCGGGTAGACTGTGTTTGTCCACTAGCATTAAGAAAATACTCAGTTCTTAGAAATGTATGTTTTTATTCCTCCTATTTCCTGTTGTTTTTGCCTTGTGTTTTGTATTTTTTTAAATAGTGGTACTGGCTTTCAAAGTACTTAGTGATGATGGTGATGATGTTGTATGAACCGCACGTGAATCCTGGCTCTCCGCTCATAAAGAGAATCATTAACAATTATGTACCTGCAGCTACACACATCTCCACATACGCTCAGCCTGCTGTGTTGAACACAGTCACATGCACTCTCACCCACACACACACACGCACAGACGCGCAGTAATTTGTGCTCCATTGACAGTATCACCTCCCTTCTCCACACTGTAATCTGGCTGCGTAATTGCCTGCAATCTGTGTCTCCAGGCAACAGTTGGGCTTCAAGTGCTCTATTTTGAACTCCGAACAAAGACCCTTTTCTGATTGGTCCCTCACGTCCCCTCTCTTTATTTTTACTCCAATCAGATTTTTTGTTTACAGGCGGACACAGTAGCAGCGAGTGAGTGGTGAAGGGCTGAGGTGAGAGGAATTTGCACTGGCACCTTAGAAGCCCCTGTCTGATTAGGTCCTCAAATTTCAGGAAAATGGACTACAACCTAGAAAAAAAAGTATTTAAAAATAAAGAGCAACCCCGATGTCCTGATATAATGGGAGTAATTTCACTGAGTGTTACTATTGCTGTTTCATTGTTTTGTTGTGTTACTGGTTATGGTAAAGATAATGGAGTAAAATGGGGTTTCGTGTCACTGGTGCAAAGAAAATCACCAAAATAAACTTGTGATCTGCATACTGAATTTTTAAAGTGTTTGGATCCATTTAATAAATCTGTGCCACAACGACACGTATGCAAAGCTATCTTTAAACTGGAATAATTCATATTTTCTTGTCTCTCTGTTATGTCCGACTGTATTACAGCAGTTAAACCATTTATGCTTAAACCCAATATTCACTCGTTGTATGCCTAGTTGGAAGCAGGCATAGAGATATAACCTAAGTGGTTTCTATGGAGCTTGTAACAATAGAGAAAATGTGTCCACTGTGTCTCATGTTTACAAGAAGGAGAGTCTTGGAGAGGTGGGGCAGAAACAGGATGTACAATCATGATCTGAACAAGAGATTTTGATTCTGTGTGACATACTTGTTTAACCTTACATACATCAATCAAACCAGTAAGCGTCAAGAATTAGACTGCTGTATGCTGTATGCTGTATGCGGATGTCTTCTGAAGAAGACTCCCACTGGTTTGATGTTCTTTGGCTTGCTCAGGATGTCCCTGCAGTTTTTTCTTCACATTGATTTCTGAAGGAAAGCTCCCTGAATCAGAACAATGATTTATTTCCTGTTCAGCTCCTTCTTTTTCTTTGTTATGAACTTAAGCTGCTCGGCAGTCGGGGGTCTTGCGCTGACTGCACGTCTCTATTGATGTTCTAATTTTATTATTTCAATGTGGGTGAAAGTGCCTTTTCTTTGGAATGCTTTTTCATAATTGCCACAGACTGTGAAGGGCAAATTAGCGAGACAGTGCATGCTGCTAGGCAACAAATACAACCAAGAGTGCACTCGTGCGTGTTTTTTTTAAGCCCAGGTGTAATAAATCATAAAGAAAGGAAAATAAAAACAGTTAGATTAGGTTTGTGAAACCAAAGTCAAGTCTAATAATTAGTCTGGATTGCTATTTTTTAAACTCATAAAACACTTTTACTAAGGAGAAGTTTTTTTAAATCTTTTTTTAATGGGTATTAAATGTTGGAACAGCTTATTGTTACTTTTAACCCATTTTAACTAATTATTTTATTAATTTTTAACAAAGCAAATATTCTGGTTTTATCCTCTTTTAGGAAATTGTTTTGGTTCTCCAAGTGATAGACCGAGCCGAGCTCCAACTAAGAGCTGAACATTGCACTGAGAAGCAGCAGCCTGCTTCTCTTTAACACGTCTAACAGCACACTGTCTGTCTGCAACAAGCAGATACAGCATAACTTTGTTCACTTTGTCACTTGCCCCTTTGGTTCTGTCAGTAGTGCTGTGCAATACTGCAAATTGTGTTATTAATCCAATAACAAATAAATACAAGGTCACTGTTGCCAATACCAATATTGATACTGGTGCTTTTAACCTGTAAAGGCAAATTATGTAGAGGAGACCAGTGTGTGATGATTTATGAGATGAGTCATCACACATTTTAATGGCCACTAAATCACTTTGATTTTACTTTCCACAATTATTAGTTAGCACAGTAATACACAAAGGCTAAAATGCCTAAAAAATAATCAGAAAAAAATAGTTTTTCATGTATTTAGAAAGTGGATTTTTTTAGAGACCTGGAACGTGAGTGTGCATGTCTCTGAAGCACTTTGGGTCGACTTTCGTTGCTTAAATGTTTAAGTGTGCTTTTGGCAATAAACAAAATAGACGTGACAGTCAACACTAAAAGGTTCAGACATTTTTCATAGTCCATGTTTGAGGTCTATTTGAACTTACAGGATAGAAACAATGTATCATATCGCATTAGTATTAATCTAATACCAATACCGGTATCGATACTATTAATATTGATACTCCCACCTCTTGTTAAGCTGATGAATTGGTGATTGTCAGCCACTTCCAAACCATGAGGTGGACATGATGTTTGACATTACAATTATTTAGAATAAACCCCACTAACCTGCTCCTGCAAAGGGTCCATTGCAGTTTTGTCTGCATTGTGTTGCAGCTTTTTAAAATGTATTTTATTTTATTTATTGATTTTTATTGAGGATGCTCAGTACACTGCCTAGGATGGCTTCCTCGCCTATTCTCCATTTCCATATGACGAAATATACTGTTTAAAGAAAACTATATATAAAAGACAGATGTAGCATCTGGCTCCAAAAAGTGATATTGGCATGTTTTGTATGGCCAGCAGGCAATGACTCCTCTGGATGCCAAAAAAGAAAAGATGGGAAAAAACAACCCGAGGGCTCAGTTGATCTGTGACCTCAGTAAATGCTTCTATAATTTATGCATCGATGGTTCTACCAAGCAGGTTATACTTAGCTTTTGTAAGTCACTACCATTTGAGCAGGCAGTGCTTCCCAGTTTATCATGTATCTAAAATACTACAATGATGATGATCAAGTTGTTAAGTCCAAGATTTCAAGATCTACAGCGGGTCTCATAGTCTAGGTCTGCCAATTACAACCACCTGCATTTTGACAAGCATCTCCTGTTGTAGTATGCGTGTCTGCCAAACCACTGGTACTTCCATATAAGTGAAGAAAAAAACTAATGCAAATGGAAGTTTGAAACCGTTATGTCCATGCACAAAGGAAAATGTTGGAAAAGTAGAATGTGGATGGTAACAAAGTTAACAAAATGCAAATGCTTAACTTTTATGTCCAGCGTGTCTAAACATTTTTCCAAGAGTAACATATTCATTCATGGAAAATCCCCCAGGGCCCAACAGTCCTTCTTGCTTTTTTTTTTTTTTTGAAACATAAACATTTATGGTACTGCCACCATGAGATGAAAAGAGAAATTACACTTTTTTAACAGGAGATAAATAATACATTTTAAGGTAGTGTATAGAGGCCATATAAAATCTGACCTAGGGCCACGATCAGCCCCTGGGCCGGACTTTGAACATTCCTGTTCTGTATGGTCTGGGCTGCTGGGTGGAATCTGGTGGTTTATAGAGTCACATAACAAGCAACAGATCCCAGTTCAGTCCATACAGGAGACACAAATGCCTCAGGGTTTGCTTCATGAAGGGCATCCAGTGTAAAAATCTGTCAGTATCAAACACAGATCGACCTGCTTTGCTGACTCTTTTGTGAGTGCAGCCAAAATGAACATTTTGTCTCACTAGCTTTAGGTACATGAAGGTGTTCAATGTAAAAGCCTTTGTTAATGTGATTACATATAAATCTGTAATTTTAGCTTTTTATTTTGGTAAGTGCCAAAAGTTTACATTTCCAACAAAAATGTTGGCATTAATTTGTGGAGTGTTTTCCTGAACGGTGGTTAGCACTGTTGCCGCACAGCAAGAAGGTCCTGAGTTCAATTCCAACATGTGTGGAGTTTGCATGTTCTCCCCGTGTTTGCGGGGGTTCCCTCCGGGTACTCCGGCTTCCTCCCACCATCCAAAGACATGCAGCTTGTGGGGATAGGTTAATTGGATAATCCAAATTGTCACTAGGTGTGAATGACTGGCGACCTGTCCAGGGTGTACCCCGCCTCTCGCCCTATTACAGCTGGGATAGGCTCCAGCGCCCCCCACGACCCTGAAAAGGATAAGCAGAAGCGAATGGATGGATGGATGGAACATGAAACCGAGCTTACAGATTTCAGAGCTTATTTTCTGAAATAATCCAAATGCCTTTGAGAAAAACCCACCAGTGTTGGGTTGGGGGGACCAGGGCTATGCTAACAAACTGTAGCACTTTATACACTTCCTACTTTGACTGGCTTTGCTAGGTTCTGCTTCCAGATCTACTGTAAACACTCACACCAGAATAATCAGAGAAAGCTTACCTGCTAATAAAATTCCTACTATATTTACAACATTCAGTATAGCATATTGCATATAATGCTAAAATGTATTAATTAGTATTAAATAGGGTTTATAGTTGAGGGGGATTGTATTGCAAAACGAAAAGACATAAAAAGGAAAGTGAGGCCTTCATGCCCAGATACTTCCAGTGTGTCCAGGGTCTGCCCTGGGGTCTCATCCCAATTGAACCTGGCTCGAGGCGCTAAGGAGGCACACTAGTCAGAGGCCCAAACCAACATAACTAGTTCCTTTTGATGTTGGAGAGTAGCGGCTCTACTCTGAGCCCCTCCCAGACAGTAAAGCTCTTCACTCTGTGCAAGACACCCTACAGAGGAAGTTCATTTCTGCTACGTGATCCAGTAACATGTGGTGAGTTTTACAGAAAGGCAAGCAGAGCCTATTCTATATGTAAAGAACACGTAACTACATCTACTTCTTGATTTTTTTTAACAATATAACAGTGTGTGATATGGCTAACTGTCAATATCTACAGGGGTGATTCAAAGTAATAATGAAAAATGAAGTTGGAGTGTTGGCAAAACAACTTGTAAAACATATCTGATTTATTTAATAGATGTCTTATTGGCGTCTGTCTCCTCTCCGTCGTCATCTGCTAATGTTCTAAAGGCGCGATTAAAAACTTTTTCACACTCTGTCTTCTCTACATCACATATGTTGGCCAAGGCTGTTAGCAAGATGCTAAATAACTGAAGCTCGTCGACTTGCTAATGCTAGCTGTGCAGTGAAAACAGGGCCACTCTCCTATCAGCTTACTGTCAAACAGCTGTGGTTTATCCACAATGCCATGCACAAACCAGAGACAAGCTGCTGGCCTCACTCACTATGTGTTAACAGACCTCTCTGTATTGAATCGTATCTGTTATTAATCTCTGTCTCTCTTCCACAGCATGTCTTTTATCCTGTCTTCCTTCTCTCACCCCAACCGGTCGCAGCAGATGGCCGCCCCTCCCTGAGCCTGGTTCTACCGGAGGTTTCTTCCTGTTAAAAGGGAGTTTTTCCTTCCCACTGTCGCCAAAGTGCTTGCTCATAGGGGGTCATATGATTGTTGGGTTTTTCTCTGTATCTATGAAGCGCCTTGAGGTGACTTTTGTTGTGATTTGGCGCTATATAAATAAAATTGAATTGAATTGAATTGGCCTCTCAGTTTGCCCAGTTCAAGTGATTATTAACAGGAGGCTGATAGAAGCTTTGTTACAACAAGGAAATAATCAAACAAACAAAACTTTTCTTGCTTTTTGTGATAAGTTTATATGTTGATAATGATGGTACCCTAGGATCACCAACCATAAAGTAAGTAGCAGGGGTCGGCAACCCTGGGCAAGCGTGCCACAGTTGGCACACGAAGGGTTAACTGATGGCACGACCATAGCTGGACTGGCCATCGGGCATACCGGGAATTTGCTCAGTATGCCTCGGTATGCTTCCACAGATTCAGTAACATTAGCAAGTGGTGGAGGCCAGCAGGTGGATGAGGGAAAGGTGAAGCAAGAGGAGAGACCCGAGGCGGCCGTCGGTGTTGTGCCAAAAAGTGATTTCCGGTATTTGCCAAAAACTGATTGCTTGTATTTAAACTGCTATAAGTAACTTGTTGGGCTATAATATGTGAAACATATGTCAAATGCATCCCTCATGGATCACTTAAAGTTATCTTGAGCCACAAACAACATTCGTGTAAGGTAGAAGCCGCAATCAGTTTTTGGCAGTGACTTTTATATAACCTTTATTTATGCAGTTAAAAAAAATCTCATTAACATTAAAAATGTCTTTTGTAAGAGTAAGTGGGCCAAGAGGACAGAAGAAATGGCAGCAAATATTACAATAGTTCTGTAAAAATATTTTAAGTGGGGACAAAGGACCGGATTGGTTATAATGTAAGTACAATAAAACAGAGTTATAAAGATACTTGAAACACAGATAATTTTTTTAATTGTATATATAACCCCTTTGTAAACCCTGTTCACCAAAGTCTATTTACCAACATACATAAAGATATTACACATAAAAAATGGACAGAAACATTGGAAATCCGTTTTTGGCACAACACCTGTCCGAGTGTCAGGTGAACTGAGCCTCAGGTAAGTTATGACCTGCAGTCTATCTGGGTCAGATATAAACCAAGTTTAGGTGGAGTTTATTTTCGTTGTGCTGACTTTTTACAGTCAGTTACAATAACTCGTACTGTGTGAGCTAGCATGACAGAGTTTCTATACAGCTGGGTGCTATGATGTTACTGATAGTGAACTTTATTTTATTCATAAGGTTAGTTAGTAGAGTTGCCAACCGTCCTGTAAAAAGACGGAATCGTCTCGTATTCAGAGAAAATATTCCGTGTTTCGTATTGAGCTGAAAAGGAACACAGTTTGACTTCAGCTAGAATGAAAAAAGACACAAAGCTGGAGTTATTCTGTGTCTTTGCTGCACAGCTGCCTCTTCTTCTCTCATTCTCCCCCCTCTCTCTCCTGTTTCTACTTCAATCATGAATCTGATCAATGATCAGCTGATCTCTCTTGTGTGTTTGTCGCCCACTTTGCGCCAGAAAGAGGAAACCAGCGGATGTCGCGCTAAACAACAGCAGCACGTTTAAGCTTGATCAGCTGTTGTTAAATTTATTTAATATTAATTTCTAGTATCAGCTGATGTTTTCTGGAGCCACAGCTGTAAAAAAGCTGCTGGTCATGATGTCGGTTTGGTTATCTGGTGAGAGGGAAACATGAAGATGAAACCAGGAGATTGAATCATCATCAGAGCTGAGCAGGTGATGGAGAAACAGGTTTACCTTTTAAGTGACATGAATGAGTTGAAGGGAAGTTATGAACTGTTTCTGAGAGACAAATAACACCAGGATCCTTTTTAGGTAGCTGACAGCTGGTAACTGTGCAGGGGCGGGTCTAGCAAAGTTTTGCCAGGGGGGCCATGTAGGGCATTAACAGGGAAAGGGGGCCACAAAGAAAGACTTTTTTATTTTCATTTAAAATGTCGAGCTTTTAATAAATAATTATCTGAAGCTTACAACCAAAGTTTTTATTTAAATTAAAAAATATTAAAAAAAATAAATTGCACCAGTGCACATCGCAGATTAGCTCGCATAGACACATTAGTTGTGCCGCTTCTTAATGACGGTATCTTAGCTAACAACCCTAACAATCAGATTCAACTTGTAATTGGGTTAAAATAACTTAGCCTACTGGTGAGAGGGACGTTGTTGGCTTTCCATATTCCGACGCTTCAAATGCTTCAGGAGCTTTCCGCTCAGCACAGCATCAGCACCACGGAAATACACGGATACATCCGTAGACTCGAGACACAATGCATTTTTGGGACTTTCAGGTGTTTGGACCAATGTTTTATTTCCTGAACAAAAAAGAAATCTTTAATGAGCAGCTAGATTTGTCTCACATTAACTGGCATTAACTGAGTTAATGCCAGTTAATGCAACATTGAAGCAGCTGGAATCCACAGCTGTGTGTTCATGGAGCTGCATTTTCACCTGCTGGACATCACTACCTGACAAGTTTAACTGTCTTCAGAACATTGCAGAGGCCTTATTGACAGTATTTGGCTCTACATATCTGTGTGAGCAGATTTTCTCTCACATGAGTCCTCAGGTAGCCTCTGAATGCTGGACACTCGGAGACCAGTGTCTCTGAGTGGGAGACCAGAGATCACATTAACATGTGTGTCTCTGTATTAACAAACCTGCCATATTGACCCAGTTTATTTTTCTTATCATTGTTGTGAGGAGGCCATAGATAGCATTTGCATTTTCTGTTGTACAGTTCATTTGCTGTTATGGATAAAAAGTCTTTTGTTGTTTCAAAATAGCTGATAACTATTCGCTGACAGCTGCCAACATCTGCAAACAAATATAATTCTATAAAGTGGTTCTATATAGTGTGTAACTGTTAATATAGAGCGTTATTAAATTTATTGCTAATGTAGTGATATGGCACACTGACCTCTGAGGAAATTTCAGCACTCGTCATCAGAAAGGTTGCCTATCCCTGGTATATAGTAAATTTTATCAATTGATTAGTAGAAAGAGTTAGGGAACATACATAAATATATTTATGTCCTATGATCATTACAGTAGGATATTGAAATGAGATTAAAATTTGGTGAAAAAGGCCAAGATTTTCGTGAAATACGCTGGATGTCAAAGTAACATTTTGAGTCACTTATGTCGTCAATGCTTTGCTTAGACATGAAGAACTCAAAATCAAGCTGAACTAGAAGAGGATCGCATCTTTAGTTAAATGCACATTACAAAAAGTGTTTATATAATCTTATTATAAGATGCTGTATTGAGATAGCTGTGAGTATGCGCAGGAGTGTGTTTGTGATAGTGAGAGAGAGAGTTGTGTTTATGCCCGTATGAGTACATCGTGTTACTTTGGCGAGATGAATCACAGCTGTGAGTGTGACTCATCTCGTCTCGCAAGTCACACAGCAACATGAAAGACACCTAATGTTCTCTGACCAAGACAGTACACACACACAGTGCAAACACACACAGTGCACATTCATTGTTGGTCACAAGTTGTTCTTATCATCATGTTTGTTCTGATCACATTTGGCTTTTAGTTTAGTTATTGTCTGATGTATGATTTTTTATTAATTTTTTGCATTTTATTGTCGGACTGCCACACTCATCATCCGACAATCTGCTCTTGATAAAATATAATATTTTGTTTTGTTTGTTTTGTTTTGGTGGCTCTGTTATAATGGTTACATTGACCACTGCGCTACAACACCTCTTGTATTCTAAGTTATAACCATAAATGAACTTTTTTTCTTTAAAAAAAAAAATAAAAGCAACTACAGGAATTGCATATTGCGTGTTATGTTTGAAGAATATCTCCCTTTCTTCCTTTCTTCCTGTGGCAAAATCATTAACACATCATGCCTGCATGTAACATCCGTGCCATCACGGGGACTATTTTCTCCCCCAGTTGTCAACATGCTCCTTACACCTTGAGCTCATGTTCTAGTGGCTGATTTGAGCATGCTAGGTTTATTAGCAAGTGCATGTATGTGCATAATGGGATAGAAAAGTGTGAGCTGCGCCAGCATTTCCTGTGAAGATGGTAGGCTGATACGCTCCACTGGCGGCGGAGCTCGGAGTGTGAGTCACACTGTTGTTACAGAGAGAACCATACAACCGAGGACTGGGTTGCAGGCCCATCCATCCCAGCGCTCGTGTGTGTGCGCTTTATCTCTACTTGTGAGTCTACAGATTTGATATGATAGTGTAGCATCTCATCTGCTATGGAGTACAAAGCTGGGATTTCTTTTGAATAGGGTGTTGGCAGAGCTTGGATCAAAGCAGCTTGCTTGGCATGAGAAGTAAATTTAATAAATTCTAATTTTATATTTCATCATAATTCTCCACAAGTAATAGTAAAAGAAATTCAGCATAAAAACAAGTAAAGTAACCATTATACAGAATAGTTCTTTTCAAAATCATAAATATTATATTACCAGATCACAATTATTGGTTCATTAATGTGTCTCGTCATCTGTAATAACACTGCATATTTTACTAATAGATTTATATTTTAAACCCAGAAAATCAGAAAGCTGTTTCTTTTACATAAATCATTTTAGATATATTTTTAAATGGGTCTAAAACATGTTCAGTGTCTTACACAGAAATAAAAACCAGGCTAGTTGCTCTGCAGGCTTCAAGCACAGAATAATGCTATTACTCGACATGTGGCATAATAGCACGTGGATGCAATCATAAAAGCATCCACGTGCTATATTAACATAACTATAATATTACCATGCTGATATTTTCACCATGCTGATATTTTCAGGCATGGACATTTTAGCAGCTTGAATTAGTGTGTTAGAATTCGCCCAGCTTTGCTAATCGTTCTGTTGATTATCGAATAAAACACGCTGAATTTTAAATATGCTAAACAAAAACGTAAGAAATCCCTAAAGTTGTAACAGTTTGCCCTGGGGCGATGATGAGTGTGTGCATCATGTTGGGTCGGTGTCCTTTTAGAAATTAGTGAAGCACAAAAGTAAACATGGAGCTAGATTTGAAAGGTTTTCTTTAAAGGTCCAGTCAATCATATTTTGAGGATGTTTAAGAGAAAAGAGACTTAATTAGACACAGAATAGTGTGTAATTATTTCTTACAATAAACTGATGGATTATGATAAAATTCTTATTAATCTATTAAAAATCTACACGAGCAGGCACCGGGTACTGGAATATGTGGCTAGAGACCAGCCACATGTATAGCACACTAAAGGCAGAGGAGAAGAGAAGTGGTAGGCATTCACGTGTCATCGACAGACATTTAAATTCGTGCTTGCACCTCCAGACTCAAGACGTGAAGGATGATACCTGTTTAATCATTAGAGAAGGGGTTCCCTGCACCAAAGAAATGAAAACACAAAGGAAAGAGACAACGCCACCAGCATCTTAATAAAATGTAATCCTCTACCTCCTTACCTCAAAAGCCTGATCTGCTAAACTGAAGTTGGGGTTTTAATACAAAAAACATGCATAAACATGCTCATTATTCCTGATATTGTCATAATTTGACATCAGCCTTCATCAGGAACCCAGTGGGGATTTGGCAAATGGCACTAGAGGCCAACTTCAATCCGATAGCACAGATCACCATCAAGTGTGGGATCTACCAAGGAGATGCTGTGTCCCAACTGCTGTTCTGGATCAGTCTGAACCCACTCAGTGAGATCATTGACAAGACTGTCTATGGAATGGAGCGGGTGAGCGGCTCCAGCAGATCCCAGAACAAATAACTCTGAGAACTCTGTCCAGAAGAGCACAGTTCAAGTCGTAGAGGACACGGGGTTGAAAGAAAGACTGCCCTGGGGGTGAGAGACCATCAGTGCAGTGAATATAGAAAAGCATGGCCTTGCCTCACCATTACCTATACAGCGCTGACCTTACAGACAGACTCCAGAAAGATGTGACCAATGTGAAAAACATAGAGCTGAGGATGGGGAATGGCATTCATGTGAATTTCAGCGGAGGGGGAAAAGACAGCAATGCAGCAGCAGATAGAGTCTCTCTTCCACTTTCATTTGTCATTACATGCCCTCAGGCTGAAATTAACATTTGCTTCTAAAAGTACCAAACATGCACAGGGCTCCATTACAAATGAAGCAACAGCAGGCAATCACATTGCCAATGAACCCATCAAAATTTTCGAAATGGTTACGGTTGACCACGCTCGTGTCTCACCCATCAGGACATAAAGAGATGTTATTTCCCTTCGCAACCACAACTCAATCTAAGCATTTGCAGTGGCCACATTCTTATCTGAGCAGCGCAATATACAGCCCATCATCACCATGAAATATTCAGCTGCAGCCCACTGTGTGCTGTATCCCTGCAGGAAGCTGACAGATTGCCCAGTATTATGAAGAAAGTCATGTCAGTCAAATGTTTCTCTTCACTTCATTTCTATTTTAGTGAAAGGAAAGTTTTGCTTTCTGGCAATATAGTACAGTGTGTACCAGTTTAGACAGAACTAGCCCTCACATGCACTCGCTGTACTTTCGAGATGTCCTCTTCCACCCCCAAACCACTCGACCTCAGCTCAGAGGCTCTGAAGATGCAACGAGGTCTGCTGGACAGTCCAACACCGCGTTTCATCAGCCAAAAGTCTTCGTTACCAGAGGCCGACCTGCGAAAGAAAATCCATAGAGAATATGAGGCAAAGGAAAGAAAACAAAGATGAGTAGAGGTATATTCTCCAATTAGACACTTAATTTACAAGATTCTGAGTGGAAATTGCAACAATTAAATCACAGAATACTGAATCGACTCAAAGCAAATGAACCAAAAAGCCAATGCTTAATAAGAAGCCTGATATATTCAATGAAAACAACCAAATTTAGAGAACATTAATGATCATTTGTCACATCGAGAGGTCTTAGGCTAACCCTAATCATCACTGTGGTTATTTCTGAAAGTGATGTTGCTATGGTGCTGAGGTAATTAAGTTTTCTTATTAGAAACGCTTGAGGTAGTATTGACAAGAAAAGAGAATGAGGCGTTCTTCTATTTATAAAGTTAACTGATGAATCTGAATAATTGAAGCTCAGTCAATCATTTTCTGAAACACTTCAGTGTTTTCTCTTCAGAAAAACTAAAGAATGTTTTTCTGAACAATTTCAGCTGATCACATGTGCTATTAAAAAAAAGAAGTATTTTTAGGGTAAGCACAATTTGTATGGTTAAAGACCTAATTGTTCATTATTGCAATAATGCCGAAAACACATGAGCTTCTTATATTTTAATTATTCTCATGTTTGGCTAATGTTGCTTTATCATTAGAGATTGCTTGCAGTCTTACATCACAGCCCTCTGAACACTTTGAAACAACTTTGAGTGCTGGCAGGAGGTTAACAGGAGCTTCTACTGGAAGAGAACTAAACTTTGAACTACAAAGTTTTATCAAGACTAGTTTTCAGTTGAAGCAGCGGGGATGTGAAATTCCAAACCAGTCAACCAGGAATTCTTTGCTGCTGAGTTTAGACACTTTGAACGAGTTTGAAAACATGGCTTGAGGCTACTATTGTAACTGTTGTGCAAGTAGGCGCTTAGCAAGCGCTAACTCAAACTTCAGTTCACACTTAGGTTTATAGTTCACACTTTAATTCTGAACAAAGTTTGCAGTCCTCAGAATGACTACACTAGAACATCCTGACCACCTGCACACAGAGCCTTTAGCCTGTATGGTGGAAGGTGGGGCCTCCATGGATCCATCTTTTTTGTTCAGCACATCCTACAGATGCTCAATTGGGTTAAAAGATAGAGGGAAAAAATGAAAATAGCAAACAAATCAGTGCATTTCATTTTTTGGATCAGGATTAGTTGCCCCCTGCTGAAAGAATGTAGGCTTAATGGTCTCTAATTTGACATGAAGTCATGTTCCACTTCGATCAATACTCTGCTGGTTGAAGCCTGCCCTCAGCTCCGGCCTTGAGCAGTACGAGTATTCTATTCAGATCAGTTCAGTTTTATTTATACAGCACCAAATCACAACAACAGGTCCTTTAAGGTGCTTTATATTGTATTAATAAATACAGAGAAAACCCAACAATCATATGACCCCCTATGAGCAAGCACTTTGGCAACAGTGGGAAGGAAAAACTTCCTTTTAACAGGAAGAAACCTCCAACAGAACCAGGCTGGAGGTTTCTAGTACACAAGTAGTACAGAAAACAACTCTGAGGACTAGGGATGGGTATTGATAAGATTTCCACGATTCCGATTCCATTTTCGATTCTGTTTAACGATTCGATTTTTTATCGATTCTCTTATCGATTCTTATTTTTTAAAAAGGAGAACACTAAGGTTGATTAGTTTAGAACTTTGTTTTATATCTTCTCTTTGAACAAGATAGAAATTTAGGAGTAACATGGCCTTACAAACCCAACAGTGAGATCTTAAGAGATCCACAGCCTACGGCTCTTCAATGGGGTGTCACAGGGTGCCCGGGGAAAAAAATTGTAAATGTAGCAATAACAAAGTATAACATCAATTCTTCTGTAGCAATTACACAAGAATATCCAGTAATGTCCCTGCCTACAATTAAACACATTCACTTACTGAAAATCATCTGCTGTGGCAAATGGGTTCAAGCCTTTGACCACAAACTTAGTCACTGCTCGGTGACATTCGTCTATCCTGGCCTGAAAGGAGACGCTACCGGTAGACTGCAGCGAGAACTGCCAGCATCTGAGCCAGACTCTGTCTCTCTCATCATGGTCACCTAAATGCACAGTAATGGCAGGTTTTGTAATAAGGCAGATCGCGCTAACATAACATGGAGCAGGGATAGCTCAGTAGGTAGAGCGGTGGCCCCATGATCGGAAGGTCGGGGGTTTGATTCGCAAGTTGCCCTGTTGTCATCCGTTCTCGTAAAGTATAACCAAAGTTTTGAGCGTTTGAGCCGCCATGTTTCCTGCCAGGTAAATGACGCTCCGCAACGTGGTGACGTCATTCGGGGCGACTGGAATCGATAAGGGAATCTTTTGAAAAAATGGCAAACAATTCCAAGGAATTGAAACAGTGGGAACCGGTTCTCAACAAGAACCGGTTTTCGATACCCATCCCTACTGAGGACCATGTAAGGGTTAAGAGTTTGCTGTGTTTGTTCACAGAATTTCTGTAGAGCTTAAGGTTTCACGCCCGGTAATAAGAATCCCCGAAACAGACAATTTATGCAAAAGTAACAGTTTACACAGACACGAGGTGTTTACTACTTTCATTTTAACAGAACTCATAAGACTGCAGAGGCACCGGAACAGAAAAATACGTACAAATCCAAAGCTTGTGGTCTTAAAAACACCCAAACGTCACATGAAATCTTATATTTATAATGTTGTAATATTAATACACCTGCACGCCCACTTTGATTGGAGCAACTACTCACTGCTTCCCTGGTGGCTGCTGCAAGTCCTTCATGCAAAAGCAGGAAATAACTGAGTGAAGAACGAGGACTGAAGAGCAGACAAGCTGAGGGGAGCAAAAAAAAAAATTAAAGCACTTCATCACAGGATAACTTCAGGAATACATTAAACATTAGATATTGGTGATATATAACTCTGTTAGGTGATTTTGGGCTGGATTTTAATTTCAGTTTTAATAACTTGCGAGAAAGAAAGAAAAAAAAGTCTTTCTTTCTTGCCCAACAATTTCATTTACCGTGTTGATCCATCTTGGTTAAGTATTTATGAGGGGAGGGTGATAATAAGGTGGCTAAATTCAAAGCTGCAGGTGTGCAAAGGCGGATCTTAATAAAGAGGTAAGTAGCATGTTGAATTATTATACTAGCTTAAGAATAATGTGCTGTGAAATAAGTGGGAATGTGTGGTGCACGCTGTCATAACAGCGCATCTCAATGAGAATTAAATCTGAGTTTAAATGTAAATGTGTATGTTTAAAGGAGGGGGCAGCATATAAGATTACCCGACTTAGTGAGGCAACTGTCATAGCTGATAAGAGTGATGAATGGCAAATAAGGATTTTTGTGTTTAGAAGGTATCGTGGTTGGACAGTGTTTTCTTAAAGATTATCTCTTTTTTTCCCTTCCCTACAATGTCAATTTAAAGTCAATTGACAGGAGAGTCCAAACACGTCGCTCGGGCTAATCAAAAGTTTGCATTGTGAAAAAATGACCCCCCCTCCCTCACACACACAGAGACCCGCCTTTGTCTGAAACCCATCAGGAGATTTGGCACAGTCAAACACCTCTGCGTATTTGCAGTCACCACTGGTTTGTTGAGCATTAAAAATGTTAATTGGAATTTTGAGAAAAAAAAAGGAAAGAAAGAAAGAAATATATCGCATTGCCATCCCACCTCCTCCAGTCACAGGCTGTCAAAATGCAATATTCCAAATTAGATTGTATTTGGATAATCTTTTGAACTGTAATAGGTTTCCAGCCTGCAGGCATATTACTATTGGCACATCATTATTAAACAAAAGTGACACCGAACCATCACTTTGCAGGCGGCGCCAGATAAACGCTCGACACCATGCAAATAATATTAGTTCTGCTTCCAGAGTCACTGGCTTATCTCTGGGATGCTATATTGGGTTCATATCCCTGTCGGCTGGCGAGGGCCTTCTGACGGAAGTGTCTAAATTTATGAGTAGCCCGTATGTGTGAGGTGCATGTATGAATAGGCTGCTGTGTGCGTGCGTGCCCGTTTGTGTAACGTGTGTATCCCACATTAAGGCTTTTATATGTAAATACTGTGTGTGTGTGTGTGGGTGTGTGTGCAAAAAGCAGCTCCATTCATATGTAAATAGGCAGTGTATGCGTGCCTGTATGTGCAGCGGCGACCCATATCATGGCGTAATGAGATCCGCCACTGTTGGTTACCCTCAGACAGCGGTAATTATGGCTGCAGTGAAAAGGAGTGATGCTGAAGGCAGGATGGACGCTTACACACTAACAGATTGAACCACACACAGGGCCCCGGTTCACACACTGACAGTCCGGCTCCAGGCAAAATGACGACCCGTCCCGTTTGGCACCGGGATGGCAATATGACTCGGTTAACCACGTATGATAAATTAGACGTGCGTCCGCTTTCTAATCAGCTTTCCAAAACCTGCATACCTGGTCGAATATTCAATTCCAGCGAGACAGAGGACATTCGCAGACATGTCGTGTCAGTAAAGAGTGGATAAGAGGAGACAGCGTGACGCGAAGAGCTGCCAATAAAAGACAAACCAGCAATACAAAAAAGAGAAAAGGCATTTGTCTTTTCATTCAGCCATATCGTGGAACTCCTTCAGTTTGAAAGTGCATCCAGGAACGCCAAATTGAACATTACACCTTTCTAACGGCGAGTGAAGTGCTCTATAGGTTTGGTGAAATGGGCCAAAAAAGCGCATTCTTTGTTGTAATGGGCGAAAACCTGGTTTGTAAAACAATGAGCGGTGCATTCCACAAAAAACATCATCGTTTCCATGGAGCTATTATACTCTACAATAAAATGTTAAAAATAATAACAGCAAGAGAGCGCAAACCTGCTCCGAGCAGCTCGCTCTCTGGGCAGCATTTACTTTTAAGGGAACAGCATTATATTTTGAATATATTCATGTTGGTTTCTTTTACATCATGACAGACGTTTACTTTGACAACACAAACATTATGTAGAAGTACGTCGTGGATAATATGTGTAGATTTCTAAATAAATGGACGTGAATAACTTGAGCTTATTATTTAATATCATACTGGAGGAGATTTCTGACTAACTGAGCAGCTCATTCTCTTTCTCTTGACAGGACTTTGTTAAAAGATGAAACACGTTTTGGGGACAACTTGAAAGAAAGGCAGATTTGAAAAGTGAGGTCAGAGGTCAAATGTGACATATTTGCAAACTATAATGCAGCATTTAGAATCCCCATATATCAAAATCATTTCCTAAATGCTGCAGATATAAACAAAGGCAACATAAATGTAAGCATAGTTTTAAAGTAAAAGACATTTTATGAAATTTGACCTTATTTGACCTTACTAATGCGATATTTAGAATATGTTGTCAATACAAACAAGACAATACAAACTGATATCATTGCATTCGTGTTGTTCTTGGATCACCAAGAACATTGGTTCAGGTTCAACACTGCAAGTGACCAACCACAATATAGTGATGTCATAGTTTTGAGCACCATCACACCCTGATCGACTGCAATGGTGATCTTGGAAAAATATTACTATGTTGATCCAAAAACAACAACCAAACAAGGATATCAGGTAGACCATCACCACATATAGTTTCATGCTTTCCATTTTAGAATTTGACTGGTTTGGGAACACTTTAGAATTAGATAGTTCAGATGGGAATTAACTTGGGTGGTGACTATCGTTTTTAAAGGCAATTTACAGGCTATATATATCCCCTATGCTATATACTACTGCCAACAATCATCAACACACCGTTCAGATTTACGATTTGTCCAGCTTCTAAAAAAAAAGAACTCCAGTAAAAACCCAATTCATAACTAAAGGTTTATTTAATCCAGGATAGCATTAATGCAGGCAAGCTAGAAAGCCAAGCTCAGCAGCAATCCTGGCAGATCAGCTGATCTTTATACCAGATCACATCAGCTCATGCACATGGCTCAGCTGACGTCCTTTCACACATTCAACTGGTAAATGTCATATAGGGTATGCCATTTAAGCTGCTTTAGCGTGCTTGCAGTTGCTGCACATCTGCAAACTGCTGACTTAAAGTCTGATCAATTGTTGTTGATGCCTGCTCTGCTCTGTGTTGGGTGTTTTCATGGTGGCTGCTTCTTTCCTGGATGCACATGGAAGGATCAGGCAGTCCCACATGGAATCATGCTGCTAGATATAAACTACATCTTCTTTTGACCACAGTGTGCCTGACTGAACGAGCTTTTTTTCCTCAGATTTTCAGTTCTCACAACAGCATTATGCTGTAAAAACTTTCAGCAAAAACTCCATAACTCACTTTGTAACAATCACTGGTATTTTCACAAAGAAAGCTTTTCATCTTGCTGTTCTACAAATATAGATGCAAATCCATCCAGTGGCATAAAACCCACAGGAAAGGTTTCTGTGTTGTGCTGTAACACTGCAAAGGAAATCCAAAAGAAAAGATATATATATATATATATATATATATTAAAAAGTTGTTAAAACTTATCTAACAAACAGCACAAAAAGGAGTTAAAAGAGCATGAACAGCTCTAACAGACATTACATATTGCAACCTCCTTTAGGTAAAGGAGTACACGTGTAGTGTATGGGTATATTTTACACAGCCAGCATTCTTCTCCTAACCGCACAGACGTGATAGAGCAGATGTTGAATATTGCTGATGCTCAGATCTGTTAATGACTGCAGCTGTGGCCATTCAAAATGCACATGCCCCTGGTCTTTGTGTGGGAGGGGCAGATGGGGGGTCTTTCCCTGACACCATGGTTAAAAGTAAATTTGCCTTTCTATTATAACTGTTTATGCTGCGCAGATAAAATCCCAGTTAAAGCAAAATGATTATTTACTGGATACATTTTTAATATTGAAATCAACAATTGGAGATTAAATGTGATGGGTCATCAAAGCTTATAGGAAATAAACCTGAAAACACTTTTCAGTGCGGTCAGCAGTAATGGAAAGAACTCATGATTGATGGTAACACTATAGAGAAAAAGGCGTGCTTCTCAAACAGCCTCACTCAAAGCTCCACAATGTCCCATCTTCCATTTGTAACATTTGTCATCACTGTAAATGTCCTTGTCCTACTCTTTCTCCTCCATAGAGCCCCGGCTCCGTGCTCCGATGCTGCTGACAGGCTGTTCTACCTGATAGGTGCTACATCCTGTTTACACATTGACAATCACGCTAGGCGAGCCCTGATTTATTCTCTTGGTACTTGCCTTGAACCTTTCAGCCACAGTCTCGTTGCATCTCTCCATCTCGTAATGCTTGTGTTTTGTCCCCGCTTGTCTAAATGCCTAATGGGCTCCATACAGACACGCGGTGTCTTTTATGGCGAGGGTCCCTCGATCAAGTGCACGTTTCCATGGCTCATATATGCAACACAGAGGGGGAAACATAAAGGATGCGGCAATACTCTATGGATGCAACCCATCGGCCATCAATATGTAGCACTCAGAGTAGCACACGCGCATTATCCACTTTCTACAGCTTTTTACTTCCATTAAATGGCAGATATATAAAAGGCTTTTTTTCCCTCCAAATTGCAAAAGCTTGTCAATACAGCTAGCTTAGCGGTCTGCAATCAAAAATAGATCTAATCACGGTAGCTATAATGTAAACCGAAAATGAAAAAGCAATGCAAAGTTCTTTAAAAAGCAGCACTGCCTGTGGTGCTCGCTTCTTGGCATGATGTGAATGTAACAGAATCACTGTGACTCAAACAGCAGGGTGCCTGTTCCTTTTTCTAAGAAATACATTTTATTCTTTTTTTAGCAGTTTGCTTCTGACATTTGACGTGTTAAAAACACACACGCACACTCACACACACCTTCGGATATAACATAGAGGATGAATGTTCAAAAGTGAGAAATTTGGACCATGAAAACATGAAAAGTGACTCAGAAGAATTTGCTGCATGCATCACTACTTCAACACCTACATCACTTTGTTTTTTTGGGAGCAGCCACGGCATGAAGCCCTCACGAGGCAGAAGAGGAGAGTACGAACTGTGGATGCCAAACAGGCCAAACGAGGAGAAGAGTGTTAAACCTCCACAGGCAGCCCACAGATGTCGTGCCGCTCCTTACACCCAACCGGCGTGAGTGGATCGAACTGGCAGCCAATCAAATAAAGCTGCAATGCTGCCTACTTTTATTAAATCCACAGTGCACCATTGACAAAACAATAGATAAAGAGAAATATGACACAAGGAGTGGAGGCATCCCAGCTCTGCAGCAGGCATAAGGTGTTTACACTGGAGATGCTCATTCACTATTTTCAATCAGCAGTGACTATCGAGTGATAGTTTTATTACATTCATAGTCCCCAGAAGACACTGTGCACTCTATATTGTACAAGTAATTGTTTGATATCTTCTATGTATTTCAACAGCTGCTGTCTGTCTCAGAAGACACTCCCAATTAGCTTGCAGTGTATGCTTTACTTAAGGGAAACCTATGCAAAGAGGTTGCTCCATATTATTAAGCACACCCACTTTTCGTGCAATAGAGAGAGAAAGATCTTGAGAAGATGAAAAGCGTGGAAAAGATCAGTGTCTCACAAGAGGCATGAAAGCTGAAGAGAAGATAACAGGACCGTGAAAACATTTGCGAGATGAATTTGGTGAGATAAAGGCTAATTAAGGAAAATCAACAGATGATAGTCCTGTGCACAGATGTGAGTTCATTCATCATCCCGGGCGCCAAGATAAAGCAGGAATAATGCAGCTTCACGAGGTTCACTCATCACACAAATGTCGCACCATGAGACTGGTTCGCTCACAGATTTGTAACCATGTATGACTTTTGATAAATGAAAGCCATCTAGACACTCTTGGGATGTCCTTGGATTTCTGTTGAACGCCTCTGTCTCTAAACTACTAAAGAAAGTTCCCATCAAGCAAATTAATCGACAGCTTTAAAAAAAGAAGAGAAGAAAAGAAAAGCAGCAACTTGTTGTTTGAGACTGCTGGTCTCAATCTCAACAACCTCTTCATGCACAATCCTCTAAAGCCTGGTAGCCACTGCTAACCAAAGCTTACAAAGATGTTTTCAGTATTGTGATGCTGTGCTTGGTGTTCCAGGTGGATGGACTTTGACTTGGTAAGTGAGCATAGACTGTATATGTATGCAGCCAACCTCATACATGCTATTTTGACTCCTAATTTTAAAGCCTTAATGCTAATCTCACAATGTTGGCTTTTTGAAGCTGTAATTGGAAGAAGAGGGTGACGTGCTATCAGCTAATAATGCTAACAAGTTTGGTCATGCACTAGCATTCATTTACAGGCATAAACTTGCTCATTTGTGCTAATTAGCAGGTGTGATCACCAAAACTTGAGCACAGACTTCATGAACACGGCTAATAAGTCACAATATTTGTCAGGTACATTCACAGAGATGCTCTAAAAGATACCAACGCCTTATTCCTAGTGTTGAGAATCTTGAGCAGAGAGAAAGCTGAGCAGATGGTGACTGTCACCTGTGTCATTAAACAAATAAACTTTAGTTTTTGGAACAAAGAATAAAACATGGATGCAACCTCAGGGATGGAAACATGAAGCCAATCCAGAAGTACCTTGAATCTGCATTCTATGTGAAGGTCACCAGATGGCGATAGTTACAGTTAACGTCTATTAGTCCAGTAGAAGGAAGATGGCTTCCGTTTTGACGTCTTTAAACATCTTCCAGGTGAGGTTTTGTGCTCATTTTAGGTCATAGTGATTAAAAAAAACTTGAGTCTGTTTTGTAAATCTTGGTTATGCCATATTTCAGAATTAAAGATTATCTGTGGTGTGAAACCACAAGGTCTTGAATAATCAGGCCTCATCATATCTTAATGACCTTTAAGTACCATATCGCCCCAATACAGCATTCAGCTCTTAGACTAAAGAAAAATAAAGAAAAACCATTAAATGAGAGGGTGCGTCCAAAAATATGTGTTGTAGGTCTTCAGAAATCAGTGGGCGAGGCCCATCTTTTATACTGCCCCAAATGGTCATCAGAGGAACTGCAGTTATTGACTCTTCTGCACTGGCTTCAATTTTCAGCCCTTGAGGTTTCCACTTAGTGTACCTTGCTCTACCAAGGTCAGGTGGGGAGGCAGAGTGGGGATGTGTGCAGAAATAATGGGGACCAAGATGGTCAGTCCCTTTAGGATCCTCAAGGGTCTCAAAATGACCTCTATGAGGTATGTGGAGTTCTTAACTGACCATTTCCTGAGAAATGAGCTATGTGGAAGGAAATCATTTCCATTCTGGGCAAAGCACCATCCCATGTTACACAGAAAGCCACTGACTCATAGGTTGCTATGGGAATAAAAAGAAAAAAAAATGTCATGGTGTGGCTGCCACTATACTCTGACCTTAAACCTATGAGAACCCGTGGAGACTCCCTAAAACAGAAACTATGAGGGTGGGCAGCAGTAGACCTCAAAACAGCAGGTCTGGGAGGCAGTGCTGACTATACATGAACCAAAACTTCCCGGGATGTTAGGAGGTGAGACAGACATTCAGAAACAATTAAGAGGAACTAGGAAAATTATCCTTTCATCTTAGTTTTAAACAACTTAGATATTTTTAAAAATGAGTCAACACTATAATGCTTTTTTCCCTGACAGGCCATTGTGTTTCTTTCTGTCGCTGCCAGCTAAGGCTACGCACTGAACTCTGTGCGAACAATTGAAAATGGGCAAACAATTGTGTAATTAGTTGTGACATACTCTATGTTTACTTTCTATACTTACGACTTCTTTCTTGAGCAGAGGAGCCAAACTGTAAGCTGGTGACGCCTCGGCAGAAAGAAAATTTCACTGGTGATGATTTCATTTATTATTTTTGTCAGTGAACTCCGTGGGCAGATAAGCATGATGAAACCAGCACGCGAAGCTGAGTGGCAGAAGCAGCTGACATGTTTGCTCAGATGTGTCACTGCCCCAAAAAACACATTTCACTTTAGCAGTGAATAGTTAAGCAGAATGAGGTCGCAACTAAACCCAGCTGAAATGCAGGGTATTTAATAATGCCAATTGAAGAGGAGCTCAAAAGTGAAATCAAAGCCAACACGTAGCTACAAATGCAGCTTCGATTATGAGAGTGGGAAAGACTGACTGACAGCAACAGAGATTATGCTACTTCTACTTGGACCTTAAGACAGAGATAACTATTTTTCAATGGCCTTCAGATGTGGCACATCAGTGGTTCCAAACAATTCTGTTTGATGCACCCCCACAGCTCATCAAGTATTTATCGAGTACATTTAACATGTACTCAATCCTTTTAGCTGCCAGACTTTAGTTCAACTGGATTTGTCCAATTGTTTTTGCGCAATGAAAAAGTATTCAAGTGCCTCCTGATTCTTTTTTTTCTCCAAACTACATTTTCAAGGATCTACTGTCCAAAAATCCAGAGAAAGACAGAAAATCTATAAAGTACTTTGAACCTCAGCCAACCTTTCCCTTCATTTCGATTAATTCAGTTTCATTTATATAGCTCGAAATCACAACGACCGTTGCCTCGAGGTGCTTTATATTGTAAGTTGTGCTGTCAGCGTTAATCTCGTTAAAATGACGTTAACACCACAACCGCATTAACGTGGCAAATCTCCGTTAGCGAGTTAGCACGGATCGCCCTGTGCGTGGGGCTGCACGGCGCTAGCACATTAATCAGCTAACCGTGCTAACGTGTTGACAATATCAGAGGAATCACTTGGCAGTGGGAAGGACAAACTCCTTTTTAACAGAAAAAAAACTCCAGCAGAACCAGGCTGATTGCACAGCAGGCTGTCCTTTATATCTGTGTAATGTTAGCAAAACTGGTGATGCTGAAAAACTCATTACTCCATGAAAACCTGCTCTTGAGTCTAAACACTGCATCGAGAGCACTAACAGGGAGTTTCTCCCATATTAGCTTCTCTTCACTGTCTTCCTTTGAAATCCAGAATTACATTTCAAATCTTTATATACCTTCCTCTCATGTACAAATGCTGAGTGATTAGACCCCATCTCATCTAACAGCCACTTTAACCTGGACCAAAAAAGAACCCCTATGTTAAGAGGGCCAACTCAGTACAAAGCAGGTTTTTAGCTGTTTAGCTGTATAGTGGGTGATTTTTTTCCTCCCCCTAATTAACTCACTCATTTGAATGTTGTTAAAGCTTAGAAATTGGGTCATGATCGCATTCAGTGCCAGGTGTGCCATTTCCTAAGCTTGACATCTGCTAAACCTGTGTTTGAGATGTTGATGGCTTCTAGTATCTAAGAAATATGGTGTATATTATGTGTTATTGGCTGAAAGTGCAGTAATTCATTACTCTTATTTAGCAGGTGTCCATGTCTGCACATTGGCCCTGTAAAAGCCCTAACCAAGCTTGCTAGCATTAGACCATAGCTTAGAACTACTGACAATCATCACTTCTGCCTTTAAAAAAAGAAAAACAACCAAAACAAAAAATGCTAACACTGATGTTTAAAAATTAACATGCAATTTTACATCTTTTATGTACAGGCTATGTCCTGAAGTATTTCCCAGCTTTCACATTGGCCTGGGACCTCTGATCGTGCAATGAGCAACTGTCTTTTTCCCTCTTTCCCTAACCATGTATTTATACACTATTGCACGTCATTAACTTTGTGTTTCCTCTCTATAATCTGCCTTTTGCTCCATTTGTTATCTCTATATACTTTTTTCCTTCTTCTCTTTTCCAATTCTCCCATCCAGTGGTGGCACTGGGCTGCCTTCGTTGCACTTGGTTTGCCAAAAGGGAGATTTTTCTCCCCACCCACACAGTTTATTCTCACAGATGATTGTTGGAACAGTGGGTTTCTGTCTCTATTTTGAGATAACCATTTCTATGACTCGTATAAAATAACTGGATATAAGAATGAATGCAGGAAGTCACCAAAATCTAACCTCTTTTCAAATATTTGCAGTCACACCTCCGCTGTGTGAAAGACACTGGAGGCTAACAAACCATTAAGGGCAAAAGTTACAGTTTTACTATTTTTATGTCCTATGAGAGGCACAGAACACACATGTAAGGTAAAAAAAAATCTATTAAATGTAAAGAAAAAAATCCAAATCATATATATCAGGCATCGGGGTCCTGTTATATTCCACAAAAAGCAGCAGCACAATGTTGTGGGGATGCTTTCCCGCTCCAGGGTTCAGGCAATAATTGAAGGAATCCCACTCTCTAACAGAGAGGTCTGGAGAGGAAAGCATCAGCCCATCAGTAGGTGTCAATTGAAGCTCAAGTGCCACTGCAGCATGACAATCATCCTCAAGCATATGAGTGAGTCCACCTGTGAACGGAATGAAAAATAAAAATGGAAACTGACAGAGAATAAAAAATAAAAAAAATTCAAAGTCTGGACCAGAACCCTGTTAAGATGCTGGGGAAGTGCCTGAGAAGAGGAGTTCACCCTCTGATGAGGCTGCAGTAAAGAACTTCTGAAAGAAGAATTGGATAAAATTTCATCACAGCGACGTCTGAACCACATCAAGATATTGGACGTGGCACTGTTCGCAGATGTTTTCTGAGGTGTGGGTAGCACAGCCAGGTTTGATTGATGATTCTCGTATTGGATAACCGCGTAGCTTCTTTAAATGCAAATACGATTTAAAATTTGTATTTTGTATTCGCTCAGGTTGCCTTTATGTTTCAGATAAAATGTAAAGAGAAACTTAATTTATCTCACATTTATCCATCACTTTATGCAAGTGGATAAATCGTGGCCTGTGATTGGTTTGGTTTGAATAGAGGAGCGGATAAATGCTTGTTTATTCAGATACAGATCCCAGAATCAAAAGATATCTGGGATATAGGAGTAAACTGGGCATTTTGCATCACAAAATCAAGCATTTAAAAAAAAAATTATTAAATAAAAAAGTCAAGTTCAAGAAAATGTCAGAAATGAATCCAAATCTAAACATCTTCCTTTATGCAGGAGCCCAGTTCATCCACGGTTTGTGGAGGAATTTTTAACCTCGGTGGATCTCTGCTCCATCAGCTGTACGTATCACCAGAATAAGGTACAGCATCCTTCCAAAACTGCATTCATTTTTCACTTCAAAGTTCTAAACACAATACCCCACAATGACAAAGTGGAAAAACTTTGCTTTCATCAACTTTATTAAAAATAAAACAAAAACATGTACAAAAGTATTCACAGCCTTTTCCATGACACTAAAATTTAACTCGGGTATATCTCGTTTCCAGTGATCATCCGTCATCTGCTTCTACAACTTGAGTGGAGCCCATCTGTGGTAAATCAGTCTATTGGGCATGATTTGGAAAGGCCACCTGCCTACATCAGCTGTAGTTGACAGTGTATGTCAGAGCACCAAACCGTGAAGTCCAAAGAACTCTGGTCTGTAGACCTCCGAGACAGGATTGTATCGAAGCACATCATCCGTAAATGGAAGAAGTTTGGAACGTCTACCTTCTTATTGAAGCAAGTGACCAACCACCCAGTTTTCACTCTGACAGAACTACAGTGTTGCTCTGGGGAGAGAGGAGAAGAACTTCTGCAGCTCTCCAACAGTCAGGGTTGCATGGTAGTGGCCAGACTGAAGCCACTCCTCAGTAAAAGGCACATGACAGCCCAGCTGGAGTTTGTCAAAAGGCACCTGAGGGACTCTCAGACCATGAGGGAAAAAAATCACCAATCTGATTAAACAATGATTGAGCTCTTTGGCCTGAATGCAAAGTGTCACGTCTGGAGGAAACCAGGTACCGCTCATCACCTGGCCAATACTGTCCCTACAGTGAAGCATGGTGGTGGCAGCATTGTGCTGGGGGATGTTTTTTGGCAGTGGGACACTAGTTGGGATCAAGGGAAAGATGAATGCAGGAATGTACAGAGTCATCCTGCTCCAGAGCACTCTGGTCCTCAGACTGTACCTACGAACATGATATATTTTTGTTTTTAATTTTTAAATACATTTCCAACAATTTCAAGCAAATGTTTCTTTCAATACTTTCAAGATGAACTGTGGACTTTTATTTTATTTATAAACCTTTGATTCTAAACATTATAGCTGGCAGTAGAGCCATCCACAACCTGAGTCAGAGGACCACGAGGATCATCCACTTTGTCTCTACGACAAAAATAATTAAATGTTATGTGAGCTTTGGCCCTGCAAAGGATACAAAGGATCTCCAGTGGATGCACTGTGATGTTTCCCTAGTCACCTGGATTAAATCCAGGGTTGTGTTTACTGTAGGGGGGATTTTTGCTTGGCCAGCATGAGGGCTGGTGATGGATCCCCAAATACGGTGAACAGATTCCAGCCCTGCTATGTGGTCGGCTGCTGCTGCTGTTGTCTTTCATGGCATATTCCTTTGAGGCAGGAGTATCTGAAGGAGTCTGCAGTGAGGCGCTGCTCAATGAGCAATTTATATGTCCTCAACAAAGCTTCTTCTCTAGACCCCGAAGGCAGGTCTTAATTGTTAGACGTGATATCTCCACTCTCCCTCTCTGCTTTCTTTGACTGTTTTTTCTTCTCTCTCCTCCCACCCACCCTCCCTCCCTGCAGCTATTAGGAATTGGATTTGGAGCAGAACGATCCATTTAGTTTCTCTCCTCCGTTTCTATCCCTCTCTCCCTGCTTCCACACCTCCTCTGTAGGTTTCTCTCATCAAAGCCCAGGCTTAATCTGTCTATTTTTACCTCAAGGAATGAAAGCAAGGGATGAGGTAATGCTTTTGCTGTCCATCAGGTGGGCAGTGGTGCATGAGCTCTCTGGTGTACATAGCATACGGAGCTAGTGCCACCACGTGGACCGAGATGAGAAGAGGTCTTACGAAAGCAATAGGATGAGCATGAACAGAACTGCCTTTTCATTAACTCGCTAATAATGATCAAAAGAAAAACACAGAACATGACAACAGATAAAGATGGACAAAAATCCACTGATGATAGCTTTAAGGTAAGCGTGACCCACTGCATTGATTCATACAAACACTGTCAGGCAGTTTTAGAGAACTCAAAGCATCTTAAGATACAACTATAAAAGCAGAGCTCCCCCTAGTGGGTAAACACAGTAAGTGACTATGACAAAACAGAAGGTTGTATTTATAAAATAAAAAGCAGAAAACTTTGAATTCTGCTTTGAATTTTAAAACATAATGGAAACTAGGCATAAGGCATGAAATGTGACCATCACAGGTCAACTTTCAAACTGCAGAAAAACAAACCAAAAAAAAAGAGATCGATGTGTGAAAGCGAAGACATGTTATTTATCAAGTTTTTAAAGATATGCTCATCCAAACACCGAGCCGTCATCCTTTGCAGTGTTTTACGAACTGTTTAACGCAGAGGTGGAGAAATTGTTTTGCTCATCATATAACTGTAGGTTCATGCACAAACGAAAGTATGAAGGTAGTTGCAGGCAGCAGTCTAACATCTGGGCCCACATTCATTAAGACTCTCGGAGCAGGAAATCAGACAGCTGTCACGCTGGCACCTCTTTAGTCGTGCTTTTGAAAAGCAGGAGTGAAAGCACTGAGGGAGTGTTTTAACTTCAGACTGGGTAAATGCAGACATTTCATCCAGATTCTCACTAATAACTAAAACTCCACATGAAAAATCATCTGAAATGTCATTTAAAGCTGAGAATTGTCAGTAATTTCAATCATGCTCTAATTTGTATATAGTTTTCTCTTATGGGGAACCTTTTGGATTCTAATCTCTAAGAGCAGTTTTTGAACCCGAGAGTACTCTGAAAACTTTTTTTATTGTGGAGGAAAAAAAGAAAAAGTAACAGATAATCCTGCTATTTACTAGTGGAACGCATCCAATCCTGCTGTCAGGAGAGCGGGCAAGAGCCGATGCATTGTGGAAGTTTCCATGTTATTTCTGCTGGGGAGAGAATCACTGAAGAGGCCCATGCAATCTAAACACAGCACCAAAACCCCAGTGGTGAGGCCCAACGAGGAGGAGGAGGAGGAGAACGATGCTGGTGCTACAGCTCAGAAACCACAGCTGTTATCTCTGACTTTGCATAAAGCGGACACGAAAATGAACAAGCTTGTTGTTGAATGTGTGGTGAGATGCAGTAACACCCTCAAAGGTACTTGTACAGTAAGCAACACACAGTCTGGATATTGTAATGCAAATGGTTATGCAAATGTACTGCAATATGCTGGTGACGCGTGAAACTTTAATGGCAGTAATCTGGGACTATAAACACATAAATATGGGCCGAGATGCAAAGTGTCAACACTTATTTTTTTTGCCTTTACCAACACGTAATGCTGGTTTGAAATGAAACCATACAGGTGCAACGACAGCAGGTATTGTGCTAGTGTCCATTAGCCTGAGATAACAACAGTGCTAACCTTCCAATACATAAGGATACATAAAATCCTCCTTTTTCCAATCTGTTCTTTATAAACATATATATAAATATTTGTGGAGCACACAAAATGTATCTTAATATTATAGTGGGCATTAAAAATAAAGGCAAAGAAAGAAATAAAAAAATAAAAACATTATCTGGATCAGGAATTCACACTCTTCCTAAAAGTTTTGCCCTTTCTCTACCTGCACTTGAAGGCACCGTTGTGACAGCATTGATGGGGTCTGATAGAGAAGGTAAAAAAGTAGCTTGAGTCTGTGAGTTAGTCGTCTTTGCTGCGGCTCTGGCCGTTGCAGCTCGGAGATCGGCCTGTGCAGAAATCCCGTGGATGGTCTTTAAAGTGGAGGCAGTCCAGAGCAAAGTGTGGAAACTGCTGGATGTAATGAAGAAGATCATCTGGCAGAGATGGAGTGTGAGATTAAAACAAACGTTAACTTTACATTTTTACTAATCAACACACTAAACTTAAATATAACATGTAATATGTGGCATCTAAACAGCATATGTAATTAGCTCTTTTGTTTAGCAGCATTAGCATAATTACTCTGATCATTCTAGATCGTTAGAGATCGGACTGAAAGTGGCTATTTTGTGCAGATGGGTTGTTTTATGGTAAAAATAAAAAGGTTCTTTTATTGGACAAGAAAAGAATGCTCACAGAGGCTTTGACAGTTTCTAGAAAAGGCAGATGGTGGATGTAAAATCTCGTCTAACAGATGGTATTTATTTTCTTCAGTAAAGCCGAGAAGAAATCAAATGTGACGGTGACAGCACAGACGAAGTGGGGAACACACTGACAGATGCTGTCAATCATCTCTAACGTGGGCTCATTACCACAATGGTCCTATAAATAATTTGACATCTCTGTCAATGTGTTAAAATGCTTAAAACATGTTACAAACAGAAACAGGGTCTTACCATAAGTGATCTTTCCTGTGTCGGGTCCGAGCGTTAAGCACACACTTGAAAGTCGCACTTCCTTCACTCCTAACATGATTTCCAAGATGCCGGCTAGCTCCTCCTCCAGGATTTCCCCGCTCTCCTCGCTCTCGTACATCTGCGAACCCGGCACGAAGCGTTAGCGCAATGCTAGGAAACCTACACTGGTACACCTGTTAAACTGGTTAATAAGCACAGGTTAATCATAGCGCAACAACTCCATGCATTTAGGCCTGTAGACACAGTCAAGGGGACCGTCTGGAATCAAACCAGCATGAGAATTATCAGGATGTCCAAAAAACTCACTGAAAAGCCTTCAGCTAATCCAAAGTGCTGCAGCAAGAGTCCTGACAGGGACTAGAAAGAGAGAGCAGATTTCTCCTGTTTTGGCTTCCCTTCATTGGCTTCCTGTTAAATCCAGAATTGAATTCAAAATCCTGCTCCTCACATACAAGGTCTTAAATAATCAGGCCCCATCTTATCTTAATGACCTTGTAGTACCATATCACCCTATTAGAGCACTTCGCTCCCGCTCTGCAGGCCTACTTGTTGTTCCTAGAGTATTTAAAAGTAGAATGGGAGGGAGAGCCTTCAGTTTTCAGGCCCCTCTTCTGTGGAACCAGCTTCCAGTTTGGATTCGAGAGACAGACACTATCTCTACTTTTAAGATTAGGCTTAAAACTTTCCTTTTTGCTAAAGCATATAGTTAGGGCTGGACCAGGTGACCCTGAATCCTCCCTTAGTTATGCTGCAATAGATGTAGGCTGCCGGGGATTCCCATGATGCATTGAGTTTTTCCTTTCTAGTCACCTTTCTCACTCACTATGTGTTAATAGACCTCTCTGCATTGAATCATATCTGTTATTAATCTCTGTCTCTCTTCCACAGCATGTCTTTATCCTGTCTTCCTTCTCTCACCCCAACCGGTCGCAGCAGATGGCCGCCCCTCCCTGAGCCTGGTTCTGCCGGAGGTTTCTTCCTGTTAAAAGGGAGTTTTTCCTTCCCACTGTCGCCAAAGTGCTTGCTCATAGGGGGTCATATGATTGTTGGGCTTTTCTCTGTATCTATGAAGCGCCTTGAGGCGACTTTTGTTGTGATTTGGCGCTATATAAATAAAATTGAATTGAAAAATTGAGAATGAGGAAGAAAGGTGGCTGCTGGTGCCAGTCAGGCTGATCTGAGAATTTCAGATTAGCTTCCAGTCAAACCATCTCAAACTGGTTTCTTGAACTTGACAATGAGTTCTCTGTACTCAAATGGCCTCCACAGTCATCAGATCTCAACCACGAGAACATGTTGTAATGTGGTGGAACAGCAGAGTCACACTGTGGATGTTCAGCTCACAAATCTGCATCATCATGTCACTATGGACCAAAGTGTCTGTGGAATGGTTCCAGCACCCTGTTAAATCTATGCCGTATAGAAGTAAGGCAGCTCTCAGGGTGAAAGCTGATACTAGCAAGGTGTACTTGCTCAGCTGTTGGTCAGTGTTTGTTAAACCGGAGTAAGCAGTATAAAAACTTACCTTAAAGGCCAGTTTGAGGGTTTCCATGGACTTTGTGGGTCGACGAACGGTCGACAGAGCGATAACGTAGCGCCTGACGTCTATCTGTCCATCTCCATGCTGGGAACAAAAACACATCGGTGAACAAAAGGAGCAGGTTAAGGCCCACACTTACAGCACAAGTATCCATTGATCTAACCATGTTATCGGTTGAAATGGAGGACTGTGGTGTACATATGAAGTCTCTAGTATATTCACCTACTAAGCACTAACCCTGATTTTAACTTTGTGGCGGTGTCATCGCTCCCATATAGACAAGGTTTCAAACTAAACATAGACCACTTTTAGCCCAAGCACTTTAATTATTTCATTTATTTAAATATAACATGTTTGTTGTGAGGCCATGGTCCTCAGCCGGAAAAGGGTGGAGTGCCCACTCCGGGTCAGGGACGAGACCCTGCCCCGAGTGGAGGAGTTTAAGTATCTCGGGGTCTTGTTCACGAGTGACGGGAGAAGAGAGCAGGAGATCGACAGGCGTATTGGTGCGGTGGCCGCAGTGATGCGGACGCTGCACCGGTCCGTTGTGGTGATGAGAGAGCTGAGTATAAAAGCGAGGCTCTCAATTTACCGGTCGATCTACGCCCCTACCCTCACCTATGGTCACGAGCTGTGGATAGTGACTGAAAGAACGAGATCGAGAATACAAGCAGCGGAAATGGGCTTCCTCCGAAGGGTGGCTGGCCTCTCCCTTTGAGATAGGGTGAGAAGTTCAGCTATTCAGCCGCTGCTCCTCCACATCGACAGGAGTCAGTTGAGGTGGTTCGGGCATCTGACAAGGATGCCTCCTGGGCGCCTCCTGGGTGAGGTGTTCTGGGCATGTCCCACCAGGAGGAGGCCCGGGGGCAGACCCAGGACACGCTGGAGAGATTATATCTCGCAACTGGCCTGGAAACACAAGCTGGAGGAGGTGGCTGGGGAGAGAGAGGTATGGGCTTCTTTGTTTGGGCTGCTGCCCCCGCGACCCGGCCCCGGATAAGCAGAAGAAAATGGATGGACGGATGTTTGTTGAGAGGTCAGCATAGACAGAATCTACCCCGCTAACTATCAAGCCCAACCAATTAAAGTATTTTATCAATATCAAATAATTTTTATTATTTTAAAGAGGCTATGATGGTATTTGACTGCATTTAGGACTAGATAGCCACACAAAGTTCAGTCTACGCACAAAGACGCCCAAGTTTTAAATTTAAAGTGGACTCATTACACTTTTCCAGCTGCATATTTTTATTCCTGAAGAATTTTACTAGAGAAGCTTTGGATGACTCATAGCTCATAATAATCCTTATTTAGCTTATACTGAGCCTGTGAAATAACTGTTTCGGTTGCCTTTCCCCTTCCTTTAAATTAGCTTCTTTATGGTTGGCTGCTTCTTACAAACAGATGAAGCTGCTGAGCTCACAACTAGCAAGAAAAACATCTATTTGTTGATGCCTGTGGACCATCACAACGCCTAATGTTCATGCCTCCATATTAACGTCAGACTGTAACTGTGTGATTGTTCACACAGTACAGAGAAAACCATCTAGTCTTAATTTAAGGATTCAGCTCATTTTTTTTAAGAGTTTCTGGAAAATTGTCGTGGAATGTTAAAGGCAGCAAATAAGACCTTTTGTGTGTCCTTGCAGATCTGGTTTTAAACTATGCTCAGTTTAAATGGTCACAACACTAAAAACAGATTCAATGACAAAAAGCTAAAACTCTACAACTAGTTTCTATCAAAAATACAGGAGAAGAAAACTTTGCAATTTCTTCCAAAAGCCTCCAAACTTCCAAACATTCTCCTCATATCCTAAACATTCCTGTGGCCCGTCAGTCCTGCTCAAAATGCCTCGCCGCTTCCCTTCACCCTGCAAACACATTAACTCTGAAGTAAAATTCATTAACTTTACCTTTTTTATTCTCTGCTATGAAAACTTTATTTTATTTTATTGTGACTTTCGTGAATTTCGAAACAAATTTTAAGAATTTTAATCGTTTTTATATTTTGCAGAAAGAAAGAAAATAACAGATTTTTATGCATTTTTCTGTGAAGCTCATTTTATAACTTTGTGTGATTATTTGAGCATAGCTGGATCTTTAAAAAATAATAATTTTATCAACTTTTCTTAACATCAAATCCACGTTTGTCCATTTCCCTTTGCTATATCTTGCACTTCCTTAATGTTTACCTCATCAAAGAAGCTGTGAACTTCTTTAAGTGTGTCTGTAACAGGGAGGTTGAGGAACTGGGCAAAGTCCTCCAAACCCAGTTTGTCTCCCTGCAGCTTCCTGGCTCTCCTGGCCTGCTCTTCAAGCACCCCGTCTGTTGTTGCTGCTCTCAGTCTGTTAGGACGAAGCAAAAAAAGGAAAAACCTCAAAGAAGCCAGATTAAATATGAGTAAGTCGTCCTGGAAACAACACTAAAAAAAGACAGCACAAAGTGTGGAGTTTCCTCAGCCTTTTTTAAAACAAATCCAGGGGGAAGAAAATTAAAAAAAAAAGAGGTCCAACATAGTTATAATTATACTCATAAATTGAAGTTCATTGGGGTTTTTTGTTTTGGCTTTTGGTTTTGGTGTGTGTGTTTCTGCTCAGCCACCAATAGGTGGCAGTGTTTACACACTTTTCCCAAAGTGTTGACTCAGCACCCATCAACCAAGCAGTTTAACTAGTCATTCCAGTCTCCCACCACTTACCCTAAACGACATATTAGCTGGTTGAACTCTAGGAGGCTGCGATAATCATATATGCCCAGAGGGCCGCGCGATAGGCTGATCTCAATGTCATCAAAGGACAGGTCTTTGAGCGGCAGGTCCAACGCCCTACGAGGACAGAGAGAAAGTTTTGAGTCAAGAACATCCAAAGCAAGCGTGCGTTGATCATCGCACACTTACTTGGCCATGAGCTTTCTGACGTTGCTGGCGAACAGCGCGGGGTTTTCTTTCTCCTCGTTCGATGGACTGTAAACAGGCAAGTACTAAAGAGAGAGTTCAACTCAGACTTGTCGTTGTGACACTGATCATGCTGCTCGGCAACATAATAAATGCTGAATTGCAATAAGTCAGTTTGCTGACTTCTGTCATACGAAACCGCTCACCTCAATCTCAATGGAGTTATGAGGCTGACACAGAGTGAGCCACAAAATGTGAAACCTGGAAGACAGAACAGCTTCATCTACACCCTGATGGAAACAAACAGCTTTTAACTTTAATAACACAGAGTGGGAGACTGTGCGTGTTGTTGTTTTGTGTATATTCTATGTAACCCTGGGAATGCGCTGGAGTCGATCACACCCGACGACGATGTTTGCTTTTAACCAGCCTGTTACACATGCACCTCTCTGCTCTGGTCGGCTAAAAAAACAGCACCTGGTCCCTTTTTTGGTGTGTTTTTTTGTTGCATGCTGTACAACAAAACGCTCCCTGACGGAACAAAAGTGTCCTGGACACACAGCCTCGCAGACATATCCCCAGCGTATTCCCACAGTGACTGCAAAGGTGTGTGAGAGAAAGAAACACTCACGCTCCGGGACCTTTCCACGTCCATGTAATGGTATCCTGTGGAGAGAGAAACAAACACCCCACGAAGCAGTTTTATACAAATCCACAAACTCTTTATGTATCCATAATCACTGTGAGGCACACTTATTACAGTGAAACATAGCAGAGATCCTCGCCTGTATAGAAAAACCACCTGTTGGTTTGCAGAATATTGTTTTTGAAGCCTCAACTTTGCTTTGTGAAAGCAAAACACCTCACTTTATATTTTATAAGATGGAAATAGTCTAATATATTGTTCAAGGCCATCACATTTAAAAGTCAGACACAACAGGCTGCAATTCAAAATTGCATTAACCAATAGCGATGCTCCCTTGAAGGAAGGACGACTGAAATAAAGCTGTGGACCCTCTGCTCACCCCCAACCGAGAGAAGAATAAAAAAAAACATAAAACCCCTTAATTCCACAACACTTCCTGCGTGCTGCTACTCCACACTCAGTCTCATAACGTGAGAGCTGCCAAACATGACCTGACTTGACCTCGCATCGAAGAAGGCGGCCATCACTAAATTAACAAATGCAAAGAGACTGAATGGACGCACATCTTGTGGTGCGCAGAGAAAAAACAAACTAAGAAGCAGTCACCCTGTCCTTTATTTTCACCTTCTCTGCCTCACTTAACTGTCTTGCGGTGCCACGGTGTCAAAGACGTCAGCGCGGTGAGTACACCGAGCACCACGGGAAACAGTGACAAAGGCTTTCGAGGGAATGAAAAGAAAAACGAGGTAACAGGAGCTGCATGTTTAATGAAAGAGCGGGGAGAGGTGCTGCGAGAGCGACATGACACCTCTGTGTGCATGTGTGCATGCGCACGTATGTACGATGCGTGTGTGCGTGAGAGACAAACAAAGGATGAAATATCATCCCACTACAACATGAGCTCATTCAACACAAGAGGAACACACTAATGCGAAGGAAAGAACTCACTGCATCACAGGCGTGTCAGTGTGGGTGTGTATAGTGTACGTGGAGTCACTATAGACGTGACCTACGTCTAAAGCTGCAGGTACGGGAGGAGCCACAGAATAGGATCAAAAGGAAGAGGACAGGATTTATGGTATATACCAGTTTGTTTGGGTAGCGTAGTATCACTGGCTGCACTGGGAGTCCTGGGATGAAAGCACCTGAGGAAGACAAGAGGAGGAGGAAGGTGATGAGAACAATCAAACAAACCCAGCTCAAAGCTTTTATTTGAATCCTGTTTCTTTGTCTTGTGTCAGGCACGTCAAATTTATTTGTTTTTATAGAGTCAAAGTAACTGTGAAATTAGCAGTATGTGATGGAAAATGATGGGGAGGGGGTTTCCAAATATATTTTATGAGTAAAGAAAAAGAATAGAGTTGGACTGCATCAACTGGTTTAGTCAGTGATGAGATCATAACCTCAAAATAACATCGGGAACAGGGACAGAGCGTTTCCATTGAATTCTATTATATCTTGCTGATGATGGGCAGGCTGATAAAAGCTACATACAATATTTATCACTGGACAAAGACCCACTCAAGCTATTCAGCAACTTATGAATGGATTGCAAAGGGTTACAAATATTACACATGAGCATCAGGCTCAGTTTACCAACTTTGTGTATCTGCTGTTTAACGCTGGCCACAGACCATACAATAGGTTTTTAGAGTTTTGATGAATAAAACATCTGCCTGATGCTGCTGTGAATGAAGCTGCTTATATCACAGCAAAACAGTGAACATGTAGCTCAAGCTGAAAGTCACCACCAGTAAGTAAGTAAAAGAAAACCAGATGCATGCATCATGAATCACCTAGCTCAGCGTGTATTTGAATAACAAGCCCTGGAGGCAGGGCGAGGAGGATTTTAATAGTTGTTTAATATCAGCGATGGAAAGGCTGATGAAACAGAGCTGGCATATTAACTCGGGTGTAAATCAACAAAGAGTCTCCTCCAACAAACACTGATGAGTGGCTGAGACCTGCATTTAAAATGAATAAAGTTATAATTAATCGGGTTTCTCGTGAGACTGTGAGAACGTGAAGAGGAGTGAAAGAGATCTGCAGCATCTGAATGATAGTGATGGACTATAGTAAGAGGAAAGAAACGCTCTATTAAGAGACTGAAACGAGAAAAGGACATAACTGCAGAGCACATTAACACACACACACACAGTTTATCTGTTGAGCTGGGAGCCAGTGATGAGATGTAACAAGAGGAGACACATCCAGAGAGGACCGGTAACACATCGCACAATGATCTAACCAGACACACACACACAGTGAGTGAAAGCAGGACAGAGTGTGACCCACAAGGCTCACTGCGAATGGCCGAATTATGGACTGGAAGCAAGGGGATTAGACAGAGCAGGCAGGGAACAATGGCTGACAACGTCACGCATCATATCCACACCCACACCCACACCCACGGGATGTGAGCAGAAATCAAGACCATAAAGAGATGAGTGCAACAGTTCTGTGTCCTGAAGCAAGTCACTGAACCTCCAGACTCACTGTGTCAAAAGAGAAATTCATTTAACCAGACACCTACACCTCGAGCTGACAGCCATGGAGTCAGCCTCATTCATAAATAATCGTTTACAAGTCCACGCACACTACGTGAAATGTATACCGAACAAAGCAAACACACCAAGTGTCTCCATTAACAGACACACCCACTATTAAGAACTATAACCAAACAGTCCTCAGGCAACAAAGGCAACAATGAACCTAATTGTCACAAATGTTTTAAATACATGAAGTTATTCATGTATTTGTTTCATCCTGTTAGAAAAAGTCTAAAGTAGAAAGATACAAAACAGTCTGATCACTTAAATGTTTATCAGAGAAGACAAGCAAAAGGAAAAAAAGGGGGGGGGGTTCAAACATAAGGTGCGGGGGCCAGAATCAGGCCGGCCAAGACTCCAATCTAGTCCACTAGACAGCTTTAGAAAATGTGAAGGAGCACACAGATTTTGAACTTAGCTGTATTTTCACTTCCACCCCCCAGTGCCATCCATACTACAACATGAGCAATGAGCTAACAGATAAACAATTACATGTGAAAAAAAACAAAAAACCCAAACATCGGATTTTAGCAACTATTTGGGGTGTTTTGTTTTTGTTTTTTTTATCGACTAAAAAAAAAAGATTTTTCTGTGAATTAACGACAACTTTCTATTTTGTGATTACACGATAGTCTGCGCAGTGAACTACCTGAACTTTTTCTGAAATTTTACACATTAAATCATGTAGTTTCACCGGTCGGTCCCACTTACGCTCAAAGTCGGCTGTAGGTAAAATGAGTTTACTCGACTACGCTGCTTGCAACTAGTCTGGAGGGGGAGATGGTGTATGTGGCGGGGCATGGTCTGTGGTGCCATGCCTGCCATAGTTCATTTAAAGTGGTGCCGAAACCCAGCAGGCGGCATGGTGAAACTGCAGCCGGCGGTGTCACGCTGCCAGCAAGAAGAACTCCCGGACTGGATTGAACATGGGAGGCAGAGGATTGAAAATCTGGCAGCTCTGATCGGGTTCTGGCCAGCACCGCTGCCACCCCCACCGGCATTCCCCGATAGCGAGGGAGTGGAGGAGGTCCAGACTGTTCTGGCGCCCATCCTGACCACCAGGGTGAGGCCAGGCAGGATGCAGCCAGCCTCCGCGCCCATACCCACTCCACGGGTGGGAGCGGCTGCTGCCAGGCAGGGGACTACACCCGTTCCTGCTCCCCCAGAGGAGAGCCTCTGAGCAACCTCCACCACTGACTCATGCACCTGCCCAGCCATAGGTGGAGGACGAGGTGTGTGAGAGATTGGCGCAGCCAGAGATGGAGGTTGAGGCGCGCGAGGCTCCGGCCAAACCAGAGGTCCACATGCTGTCCGGACTTCCACCAGAGGCTGGTGCATTGTGTGATCCTGTGCGGCAGCCGCCCGCCAAGCCGCTGCTGGACATGCAGGCGGTCCCCAGACCCACCTCGTCACCAGCCCCACTGGATACGTGGGTGGCCACCTGAATGGACACCTCCCGGTAGCTGGGCCGGGGGTGCCGATGGTCAGGGCTGATTCGGCCAGATGGCTCCCCGGCCTCAGTTGGGCAATGCGGGTATGTAGCGGGGCGTGGTCTGCAGTGCAGCTACAGGGAAGGCGGACACACCTGAGCATCATCCGCAATCACACCTCAGTGCCTTAAAAGTCTGTTTAATGTGTTTGTTGTTGCTGGTGTGTGTGAGGCTGGTGGCTGGAAAGCCGCAGCCTAACACTGCAGTGTTACAGCACCAACAACTGTGGAAATAAACGTAGATGCTGAAATGCAAGCAAACATGAACGGGTCTGCCGTGGTTCATTTACAGTGTAATAATGAGCCTTTTACCATCGAGTGAAAATTTCTGACAATTTCTGGGTCTAGATGGAAATGAATGAGATTTTATCAAAGTAGTTTCCATGCATGACGAGTTCAGAGCAGTTTTATTGAGAACCAGTAAGAATAAACTATCTTTACAGTCAGGCCAAAGCAGGAAGTGCAATGAATACATACCAGCCTTGAATAAGATTAGACCCGACCTGTTGGTGCAGGTCCCCTCCGGGAATATCATGATCTGCAACAGACACAAATCGCTCTTCATTTCTTGTTCGAATTTGCTCTCGCTTTTAATTCATCACCTTTAAATTCCCAGGTGTCAGCTGAGATCAGATCTCTGTGTCCTTATGCGTATATGCATGTAGTTTACCTGAGGCCACTTCCCTCCAGAGCACGCTCTCCGCCTGATTTCCTCGACAGTTTTTCGTCTCGAGTCTTGGTCTGACCGAAACACGAACACTGGCCTGATGTAGCTGATCAAAGCTGGGAGAGGACGATGAAGAGGTGGATTTTGGAAGAAAGCCACAACAAGAGAAATAATAATAAAAATAATAATAAGTGAATTAATGTTCAAAACACTGAATAAAAGAAAAGTGATGGAGAGTTGACTTAACAGAATGCACAGTCTCTGTCAGAAAGACAGAAAGAAAGAAAGAAAGAGCTCAGCTAAATAAATGTAGTTACCTGTCTGAATGCATTCTGTTACATTGTGCATATGCTGTACATTAGTATAGGAATTTCAGTAAATGTGCACTTACTACCCCAGACTGGGATGCTCCTGCTTTCCAGTTTGGTGACTATGGAGCACATGGTCATAGTGACTGGGATGGCATCAAAGTAAGAAGAATGTGGTGCCACAGTGAGGATGGGCGCTTCAGAGGGTTCTACCCGTTGTCCCTTCACTTTGATCCAGTGGAAACCTCCGCAAAACCACATGGCTCGCATGATCGCTCTTAGACACAGGTCTATAAACCTGACGAAGGACACACAGACAGATGCAATGCTCTATAGATCAGAGGTCGGCAACCCTGGGCCCTCGTGTCACAGCTGGCACACGAAGGGTTAACTGATGGCACGACATGCAGTGAATTAATCTGAGAAGGTGCATAAAAAAATAAATATCTACGGTCGGGCCACCAGTGCACATCGCAAATTAGCTCGCATAGACACATTAGTTGTGTTGTTTCTTAATGACGGTATCTTAGCTAACAACCCCAACTACCAGATTCAACTTGTAATTGGCTAAAAATCACTTCCCCTACCGGTCAGAGGGACGTTGCTAGCTGGCAGAGTTTTCAAGCGATGTTGAAATGTACACTTCCCGACACTTCGAATGCCTCAGGGAGCTGTCCGCTCAGCGCAGCATCAGCACCACGGTAGGGCTGTGCGATATGACCAAAATCTCATATCCCGATATAAGAATGCTATCGTCCCGATAACGATATAAATCACAAAAATGTAACATTTTCTGTAAATTCTGTGACTCTCGGGCAGCTCGACTTGCGGGAAGTGTTTCCAGCTGCACGTCATGTAGCTGGAGTCGAGTGTTTTAACTGATGCATGAAACGATACATTTTTAGACATAAGTTGTAACGGCCGCCGTTTTCTTTGTGAGGATTTATTACACGGCGTGCTGCGGGGAAAAGCCTGTTCTAACGTTTGAGTCTAAGGTTTATTTTTTGGCACCTGGCGGCTCTTTTTTTACTTCTCATCCGTAAATAATCTGCTCTTTCACGTGATTCCGTTTATTTTGAAAAGTCTCAACAGGATCTTGAGCTTTATTGTGAAAGGTTTATGTGGAACATAAACAAGCGGACACGTGATGCTGTTACCGTCGTTGTTGCTAACGACAACACATAAAAACAGGCGCTTGTCCGTCCGTAGTGTGGTTATATTAAATATAAGAGAAAGAGAGAACTTTAAGAAATGAATATAGCCACTACAGTGACCATCAAAACGATAAAAAAATATTGCCGTAACAGTTTATTTTGCGACACCATGAAACAAACGATAGCGTAAAATGAAACGATAGATGTTTTATATCGTCATCCGATATATATCGTTATATCGAACAGCCCCACACCACGGAAATACATGGATACATTCGAAGACTCGAGACAATTCACAATGAGCTTTTGTGACTTTCAGGTGTATGGATCAATGTTTTCTTTTCTGATCAAACCAGAAAGCTTTAATGAGCAGCTGGATTTGTCTCGCATTAACTGGACACAGAGGACATCGAAATGCAGCTGATTGAACTGAAAAGCTCGACTCTGTGGGGTCAAAGTTTGCAGAACTACGGACGCAGCTGGAATCCACAGCTGTGCGTGTTCACAGAGCTTTCATTTTCACCTGATGGACGTCACTACCTGACAAGTTTTACTGTCTTCAGAACACTGCAGAGGCCTTATTGACAGTATTTGGCTCGACATGTCTTTGTGAGCAGATTTTCTCTCACACGAGTCCTCAGGTAGCCCCTGAATGCTGGACACTCGGAGACCTGTGTCTCTGAGTGGGAGACCAGAGATCACATTAACATGTGTGTCTCTGTATTAACAAACATGCCATATTGGCCCAGTTTATTTTTCTTATCAGTGTTGTGAGGAGACCATAAATAGCATTTGTATTTTCTGTTGTACAGTTCATTTGCTGTTGGTGTTCTTGTTATTGATAAAAAGTGTTTGTTTGGAGTTTCTTTCAAAATAGCTGATTTGCCAACATCTGCAAACAAATATAATTCTATAAAGTTGTTCTGTATAGTGTGTAACTGTTGATATAGAGCGTTATTAAATGTATTGCTAATGCAATGGTTGATATGGCACTCATCATCAGACCCCTGCTATAGAACACATTTATCTTCAGATTGTGAGTGAGTGGCTAAATCTGTCCATGTTTTTAGCAACAATTTTTATTAATCCACAGTCTTTTTCACTAATGTTGTGTTTTCTGTGTTTTAAATACAACAATGGGCTCAATGTTTTATTTTTTAGAGGTTGTCAGTAACGAAGAACCTGTAAAAATGACAGAGCGCTGCATTCTAATTATTCACACAACTAACATTTGTATAAAAGCATACCAGCATGCTGATGTTATACTGAGCAGACAGAGGGCAACAGTCAGCATCTCAATTTATAATTATATATTGCAATACAATTTACAGGATGCTGAGATTTTTACACATTTCTCTCTAATCCCACAAGTCTTAGTAGCACACGGGTGCTTTCACACAAACCCACCTCCTCCACCACGACTGAGGCTCGATCGCAAACTCCGAACGTCCCAGAGAAGCAGTGAAGGCGAAGGGCCACGCCAGCAGCATGAGGAAAGAGACCAGCAGCAGCCGCACCGGAAAAACTGTAACTGACATGAGTCCTATCTGCAGGGACGAAACACACAGAGACACAAACAGTTACACTGCTGCTGCACTTCAACAACCTGCTGTTTACTGTAACATCCCTGCTGTGTTTTAGCCAACTGTCAAAAAAACAATAATTAGCATAGCATACATTCCTATAGAGCTGAGAAACATGCCATTACATTTTACAGTGTCAACACTCCATCTGTGCCTTTAGCAGAACACAAAACCACATAATTAACACTCACTGTGCTTGTCTAATCGCGCTTTAAAGGCCCAACGCAAATCAGCGGTTTGCACTATCAATGCCGATTACCTAGAGTAAGAATAAAGGGAGGATATAGGCTCAATTGTGTTTGCATCTAAACAATGTTTATTTCAATATATTAACAGCAAATCATCCTAAAATATACTCTTATTCACACACAGCCCTTTCTACAGCTGGTGTCGTTTGAAACCACAGACTATGTAAAAGATCCCATTATTTGTGTGTTTTTGGGTGTGGCAAGCCAGTGACTCGCAATTTGCTACTGAATGAGTATACACGGCATCCTCAGGTTCTCAGTCAGATCCAGCGTTTGCTTAATACATCTTTGTTCCTACAAAAAACCTCAACTCCAACAGCTACATTGCTAATATCAAAGCTTTGAAGAACAGCAGTCCACAAATCAACCGATTGAGCCATGCTGACTAAAGCCATCTTCTACTTGCAGTGAAGACTGAAGAATCATTCGGTATACAGGAGAGTTCATGGTCGACTCAATGATGACAAGGTGTCTAGATCGTGTGCTTTAAATCAAAACGATGTGCTTGACAGTTGGTGTGAGGTATTAGGTGTGCTGATATACTGTGTTTGATCTAAACCAATTGGTCTCATCTGTACAAGGACATGGTTGCAGAAGTCTTGTGGTTTGTCCAGTTGCATCTTTACAAACCTGAGATGTGCTGACATGTTTGTTTTTAACATGCCAACTGAGGCCTGTAGCCTGAGCACTCAACAGTCTGGTCTTTGAATGCGGTGGGATGTCCACTCCTGGAAAGATTGTGCCGCACATCCTTTTTCTGACAAAACCCCTGAAAAATTCTGTTTGTCCACCAGAGTTCATGACTACACATCAAATCTCCGGGATTACTCATGAACTACCTTAAATAAGCCTCAGATCTGACAGTTAGTTGCTACTTCTATTGCCTAATGTTATGACCATAAAGGATTCTGTTAGTGTTTCTGTTTAGTAAAGGTCACTCATGGTGACTGGATGACTCTCATTGGGTTTTGCCAACAAAAGTTCACGTGTGTTGGGTTTAGTTCGCAATAATTTTACATAAATGTGTAATGACAGAGATTTGGCGTGTTTGCACCAACAGCGTCACAAAGTCACGGCCTCAAGGTCAAATTCAAACTGTGTAACATTTACAAGCTCCTTCGTTTTGCTCGTATGACCTCTATTTAATCCCTTCATTCTACACATTTATTGCGCTCCCCCTCTCATTGAGCTCCAATGCCTTACAGTGATCTACAATCATGCTTCTCGCGTATCCATCCATCAGTCTCTCACTCTCTATTCCAAGTCGCTCAGCTGTACCTTCATTTATCTTGCTGTTCTTCCTTTTATAGTTTTCCTCCTACTTTGCACTGGTGTGTTTTTTGTCACCCCTCAAGGGAGTCATATGTAACCTCCCCCTCCCCTCCTGCTCCATCTTTCTCTTCTTCCCTGTGTAGTTGTCTATCTGGAGGAACCCAGGTGCACTCTTCAGGGCTGCATTAATAAATAAACAGCAATGGGGGTGATTTATAATGCTCGAACGCCTCTCTCCACCCATCAGAGCTTGTGCGTCACCATCAGAGCTTAACAAGTCCATCTGGGAGGATCTGCTGACATTTTCTCAAGAGGTGGCATAAGAAAACGCAGGGGCGGGGCAGAGGGGTGCAGTTTCCAGTGTTTTAGGAGAACGCCGGCTGATCCTTGGCTGAAGATTTGAAATTTGCAGTAGAAATGCACTTCAAGAGCGCTGAGCTCACTTACAGCACACTGAATAAAAGTGACTACAGATCAACAGATGTCGATTTTTTTTCTTATTGTACATTAACGCTCAATTTGTTCAATATTGAACATTTTAATCTTTCACCCACTAAAAATTAAAGCAGTCACTGAATTTCTTTGTCACGTCATAGTAACTGATGAGGTTGCTCTGTTGTACCTGATGCTAAAGAGATTCTAGGAATCTACAATCTTGACACACATACGTGTACATCTCTATGTATGGTTGCGTTAACACTTTCAGGAGACATTTAAGGAATGTAGTGACTCAGTCTATCTTACTTCTGACTACTTTCACTTTCTACACACACAAAGAAACAAAGCAAAACATCTGGCACGTACCTTAAATGTGACAAAAAACCACACAGGGGTCTGGCCAGGCAGCAGAAAGTTAGCTAGAAGTGATGGAACAGTATTCTCCCATAGGTGTTCACTTAGGTTAAGATCTGGTGAATGTGAAGGCTATAGCATATGATTCATGTCATTTCCATATTCATTAAACCAGTCAGTGACCTCTTATGCCCTATAGATCGGGAAAATGTCATCCTGGTAGAGACCACTGCCATCAAGATTGAACTATTTTATTATTTCTGACCTAAAGTCCCTCGACCCCTGGCTCTATAGATGCACAGCTACAATATTTATGTCTGCTTGCATGTGGCAAAACGTGTCATTTGTAGTTATTGGCTCCCCTTTGTACAAAGAAATATTAAAAATTATTTTGAGACCATGTTCTACAGGTTGTGCTGCACGAATTGACATGCAGAGCTGCAGATGTGCACATTTTGTCTGTACCTCACAGCGCCACACTTTTAAAAGTTTCACTACTAGTGGTTGTTAGCAAATATCTGCAGACCGGTCAGTGTCTTCGATGCAGACTAGTGGCATCCGCAGCAATCTGATAGTCCCTAAATCAATCACAAGCAACTTTTTGGTCTAGCACCCTCTTTGTGACCAACTTCACACAGTAGCCAGAAACCCCAAGACACCACTTGAGGGGAATATGCAATCTCAGGGCTCGGCCTCTGGGCCTGTATGATTGAGGCCATAGGAGTGACTGATACTGGGATATCATGATGGGTATTTCAATTTTTAGAGGTTCAACAAACCACCTATTTCAGAAAAAATAATCCTCAAATGGTAAACTTGATGACGATTACAACGGATCAAAATCCACTAAAATATTTTAACACTTCCGCTGACAAACCATTTTCCCAAGATACATTACTCCCCTGTGTATTGTGGCTCGCTACAGTTTTAACCCGTTAGGAAGGTAATTGCTCTTGGCTAATTGTTTTCATTGAGGCAGTGAATGCGTACCCAGGAAGCACTTAACCTGTCCTACCATTTGTCATATTTCGGCTGCCGTGCAGCAGGAACTGAAGCCAGGCAGTAGCAGATCAAAGCCAAAAGAAACACAACTTTATACACACACGCACTGTTAAAGCCGTGTCTGGTATTAATTCCCATCCATTCGCCGGACATCGCAGCTCTGTTTAATGTCACAGGCATTTTGTTTGTGACCTTGAGAGCTGGCAGCTGTTGGCCGTTCAGTAACGTGTGACTCAGCTGGAATGAGCTTCATTTGCTGACCTGGTTGGTTTACGGTGCTGTGATCGTGTTTGCTGGGAAGTTAGAAAAGACATTCCAGGAAGAGCAGCACCAATCTACAGTCTATAGCAAACAGATTCATAAGCATTAAGCAACCATGCAGCCATATCTCTAGAATCAAAAGCACTGAGGAAGTTGCGTTTTGTCGCTTTCCTTGTTTTCCTTCAGGCAAAACGTGTTTGTTTACACGAGCGTATAAACCCTTCACAGGTTCTGCAAGTGGAAAAGCGTCCCTCTGGAAGCAGAGCAGCAGGAGGTGTGAACCAGACACAGACACACACATGGTCATGTTTACCTTCGATGACCTGCTGCGGTCATATGGCACAGACACGCTTCCAACCTAAAGCACACGCCGACTGAAAAACTGACACACTCAGGCACTAATAAGAGGGGACGGTGGAGGTAAAAGCTTTCAGCAAGCCAATGTCAAGCGGTTGATAATAAACACACGCAGGACTTTTTTTTTTCAGTCATCTCGGTGGATTTGTTAATGGTTAGGCGGCAGTGAACCAAATTTCATACCCTTGTATGTTTTGTTGAGCATGAAAGCAGACACCTCTGGGCCCTGGAGCTATGGGAGAGGTAACCTGAGGGGGTCGATCAGGGCTCTCTTCATGTTTTCATATACCTTTAACTAGATAACATGATTTTCAGTTGATCAGTAACTTTTAGGACACTGGCATGCTGTCAGCAGACTCTAAATCACTTAAGTCAGAAAATCTGCTGAACCGCTTGATTAATAAGGAATCATTTCAGCCATACTGCTCTCCTCCAGCAGCGAGCCAACTGATGCAGGAATGAAGCCACAGCTGTCCTGCTGAAGAGTCTTTTCAACATTTCCATGCTTTAGAGCACATGCCTTATTTAAACTGTACTTTTCCCATCTTTGCTTTTCCTGCTGCTGTGCAGGCTTTCACCACTCCGGCAGCCTAATGAGGACTATCTGAGTACACATTAAACTTGTTTAGCTGTCAGCTTGTTTAGCCGTCGGCTAAAACTCAAGCGTGAACACAGCCCAACTGTGTGTGCACTCAGTGAAAGGAAGCAGCTGGAAATGCAGAACTGTGGCCTAACAGAAGTGAAGTGTATGTTGGGCTGATTAACATGTGTCACTGTGCCAGCTAATCAGGTCAATATGATAGTGAACGGGGTTTTGGTCTTGCAAGGTCTTCCCATCCACAGTAGGCGTGTCATTAAACAAAACATTAAATAAACAAACAATGCAAATTGTCTTTTGCATTGTTTTGCATGCAAAAGACAGTCAATTAAGATTCAAGACTGGCTTTACACACCCATCCAGGAAAATGTGAGGAAAGTGGCTGACTCCACAATGAACCCACAAAGCTTCAGATAACACCAACAATGCAGGAAATGGGTCTGCATGGCAGTTACTGCTGTGTGGGTAAGACTGAGCAGGTGCTGCTGTTTATCTCTGAGAAAATAGAGTTCATTCAAACGTTTTTTTTTTTAAAAAAAGACAAAAAAGGACTACGTTTTCTATTAGCAGCTCTTACTCTTGCATGATTTTCCTCAACACTGAATAAATTCACAGCATGTTTTTAAATCCGCTATGACACAACTTTTGCTTTTTAAAGGGGAACAGAAACTAGATTTGTCACCACACGGTTTTTGTCCTTTTAACCTGTTTGTCGTCATTTCAGCTGAGTGTCGGACCTGAACCAGAAAACAACTTTTTTCCTAGACAGTCACACAGCATTACCACACTGCTGTCGGTTATTGAAACCCTATCCGTGTTCTGTGTTTTCCTCGGCTGTTTTTATTCCAGTCAACATTACCGAATAAGAGTCATGAAAAACAGCGTCATTAAAGCGTCGGTAAAGTTTAGGTGTAGGAAAGTCACTAAACAAGCAGCACATTGTGGTACGAGGACAGAGGAAGATGTCTATCTAACATCATCTTAGACAAACACAGTTTATAACTTGTTATTACCTTTACTGTCTTACCTTTATTTTTTCTGTCATGGTCAATTTGAGCTCGTGCACGAAGGGGTTTTTACCCCCTTCTGAAGGGCGACTGTTTGAAGGCTCCATGGTGAACGACCTAACCCGCAAATAATAAAAGAAAAATGGTGCCTCAGTGTGTCCTGTTACTCTTTCGCTGATTTTATTCTGCTGGAGAAGTCTTCCTCCTCACTCTGTCACGGACACCGATGATGCTGACTGGGTGGAGAGGTGTGCCGCTCACCTCAGATGAAGCCAGCTAGATGAAACCGGAAGAAGCGACTGTGTTTGTGTTCCCGTTGTAGGTTTCAAAATAAAACGAACGCAATTCCTCCTCATTGCAATGACGCTAAAGTGAACAAAAAAAAACTGAACTGAGGTGAACACCATGCTATTTACCGCACATGAAAAAAATCATTGCTTTTTTTAGTCTTTTAAGCTGGAAGCTCACATCGAGCTTGTTATTTAAACCATCGTGTTGAAGCTTTTACTTTGAAAGCAACGACAGTGCAGGGCAATCAAATTTGAAATATCTGCCTTCTTATAATCGGTCTATAACAGAAGACTCTGAGTTGGGCCAAAAAACGTGATTGCAAAAATAATATATAAATATTTAAACTGTTGTAAATAGGCCTATAATCTGCCAAGCATATCTCACATGAATGAAAACAGTATTTTTCTTTAAACCAGTCTCACATTTAAAAAAAAACGTGAGATCTCGTTAAGAGGACAGCATAAATTGCAACAAATATGACGAAATAGTTCTATAAAGATATTTAACTTAAAGGACTGAATTGATTATAACGTAGTAACAAACACAAAGAGTCATAAATATACTTGCAAAAACATGTGATTTCTTTATTTCATATATAACACTTTCATAAGGCTCCTTACCAATATAACGAAAGATATTGCACGTTACCTCTACTAAAACTAATACAATACACCAACATGATTTTGATTAGAGGAGTATTGAGAATCAAAGCCACTGCTTCTTTGAGGCCCACCAACATGTCAGCCAGATTACAGCAATCGAGCGGCTGTTGCTTCAATAAAGAACTAAGAAATTAGTAGTATGATCTAGATGAAGTGATGTGCAAGTGATTGTAGCATATTAATTTATTTGGTCAGTTATCAAAATCAAATTGACAATCATAATCACAGTAGCGAAAGAAATCCAAGATCATCCTTTTCTATGAACCTGAACCTGCTGTGGGGACGTTTGAAACCGTCACTTGCTGATGCTCGCACACCGCACGGTCTCACTAGCTGTGGAATGCGCCTCTGAGATGCTTCGGGTGATTTGCCTTCAATGAAGTCCAGTAGGCGTTTGAAGTCCTGTTTCCTCCGTCTCTATTTGATCCACCCATCCATTTCTGCTGTCATTTATTTTCTACATGCCAGCAAATGCCCGTGTAAACAGACTCTGTTGATCTTCAAAGCCACAGATGGCTGATTTACATTGTATCCTGTGGCTGACGCTTTGCATTAAGACTCGTTTATTGACCCACAGCAATCACTAGCTGAGTCTGTCAGGTGAACTCAGACTTACCTATTTGATAACCTTCCACAGCTCACACAGAAACAAAGGAAACATTTAATCTGTGTTTCTTTGACCAAATGCTTCAGTGGAAAGCCATTGGTTCCAAACACTGGATCAAACCTTCCTGCCGTGCTTTTGAGAAATTAGAAGTGTTCAAATAATATACGTGCATGTACACACGTTTTCCGAATCCCTGATCCTCCATCAGCAAATATTAACCTTTAGTTTATTCGAGCAAAGCCAGCGTACACTCAGTGTTTGTTGCCAAACATCTTTCAACCAGTTTGGTTTCTTCGGCACTTGGGACTGAGTATTGCAGTCAGTCAGAGCGTTTCTCTGCATGGCCCTTTTTCTGGCCTTTAGTAAGCATACAGTGGCTGAGAATTTGCCCAAAGTTTTGAATGTGACTGGTTTTAAAAGTGACAGGGAGTTTGAAAAGCGACCATCCATGATTCACACTTTGGCTCCCTCTTGTGGAAGAATGATGGAACTCAGCCTGATGTTGTTAGAAACTTCAGTTCCACCAAAGGTGCTCTGTTGGTTGAGATCTGGTGACTGTGGAAGCTGTTTGAGTACATTGAACTCACTGTTCTAGAAACCAGTTTGACATGATTTGAGCTTTGTAACATGGTGTGTTATGCTGCTGGAAGCAACCATAAAGGTCATAAGAGGAGCGACATTGCAGTAGATTGGTCATAATCTTCCAGGATTGTTCAAAATGCAAGAAAAAAAGGCATGAACATTTGCATACTGACAGATTTGAAAAAAAAAATACTTTTCCATTTAAAAACATGACAAACAGTTTTGATCGAAAATCAAAGTCCCCATCTTCTTCCTGTTATTGGCCGCCATAAAAATAAAATTATTAATGTTGCATATTTGTCCAAACAAATACATGAAATATCTACATGTTGCTCACACACAGCGCTCCGACCTCTGGAGAGCCCTCACAGCTGAATAACCAGCATTGTTTGGCAGAGATTTTGATCACTTGCAGTTTGTCGGTTTGCACTGTTTTATATTTTATGTGTAAAGGCTGGGATGTGTGTAACGGATTTTAGTCCTTTGAAACATTTGTATTTTTCTTTTGGGGGGGTGCTAAATGTCAGTAAGTGTAACCATAAATGGGTTTTCAATGCCCCTGTAGGTGTTAACTGGTTAATTCTATTGCATTTAAAAAATAAATGATGATTTTAAATTGTATTCATAAAAATAAACCATGTTATCAGTAGGTCTATGCTGTGCAGTGTTCATTTTGTGTTTTTGTTTTAGAGATTTTTTAAAAGAAGACGGTGGTGGAAGTTTTGGTCAGTTCATTTGGGTCCTGATTTTAAAGAGCATAGAAAAACCTAGTGCACAAATCTTCCTGTTTTTTTTTTCCTTTTTGTTTGTATTTTTAATGATTTTACATAATGTACTGCCCTGGGTGGGTTGTGGTATTTATACTTAAGAGTCCAAGAAAACATATCTTACACCGTCACTGCCAGCTAGAACCAGGATGGAGCCATGGTTTTATTTTGTTTATGTTGAATTCTGACCCCACTATCCAAATGTTGCAGCAGAAATGGAGACTAACCAGACTTGGCAACATTTCAACACAATCTTCTGTTGTCTCATTTTCATGATTCGATGTGAACTGTAGTCTCTGTTTTCTGTTCTTAGATGAGGAATGGCACTTGATGTGGGCCTTTGCTGCTGTAGCCCATCTAGTTCAAGGTCAGACTTAAGGGAAATTGCTAGTGGACCGCAGTTTCTGAAATACCCGCCTGGGACCAACAACCAGGTCATCTTGACAATCTCTACATCGCTACTTGCCGCTATGTGATTTTCTGACCATTGTTACGGATTCAAATATTGGGGATGGATACAAGAGGAAAACCCAAAATAACAACACTGGTCCGGCCGGGTCAAGTCAAACAATGATTTAATGAACACACGCGTGGGAGATGGACACCATACAGCAGACAGCATCAGATCTCAAAATGGTGGAGCCTTGATCAAACTCTTATAGCCTCTAGTGGCCCCCACCTAATCATAAAAGCCTAAACATTCACATTCTTTCTCACACGCTACGACCTTGGCTCCCTGTTTATCTGCTCCTGCTGAGATGGGGCAGTATGCTCTGTTCTCTTCTAATCAGACAAATAAGGTGATGGCTTTCTGTGAACAGTATTTCTTATAACTCAGCAGTATAATGCATCATAAAACAATATCATTCATTCACAATAAATCAGCAGTCTAATGTAATGCAAATCAGTTTACCAAATGTAATAGTTATCACCTTCTTCTAATTCAGGAGAATAATGCAAACTAAAACTACATAATAATTCACAATCTTTAATTAGGGGTCTAACATGGCATAAAATAATATCATAATCCGACACCATCTACAGCTGAATCACTCTACCTAATAAAGTGGCCATTGAGTATGTATGTATGTATCTATCTATAGTACTGTGCAAATGTTTTGAGCAAACCCTCATTGATTTATATTTTCTTTGGAAAAAACAGGAAATAGGTTCAAAAATAAATGTAAATACAGTATATAAGGCAATAACATTGTTCAATTCTCACAAGCTTTAAAATCAATACTTGGCATGACCATGTTTATTCTTCAACAGAGCCTGAACTCTTTTAGGTCAGCTTTCTTGTCTTTCTTGCCTTTATTTAGTCATTAGGAATATTTCTCCAGGGTTCTTGAAGGACATTTAAAGCTCTTCTTTGGATGTTGGCTACGTTTCGTTCTATTCATCCATCAGGATGAGCCCACGCTGCTTCAGACCTTGTTGATGCAAAAATACTTTTCTGCTCCTATAAAACTTTGTTATCGTTGGCATTTTTTAATAGACTCAAGATGAGTTGAGTCAAGTTCAGACATAATTACTTCTCATTTCTTTAGTTGAGTCACGTACCCTAAAGAAGTGAGAATTATGTCTTTTGAGACGGGCTGCTAGTAACAAAGTGCCTAAAGACACAGTTTACAGTTTCTTTGCTAAGTTGTCTGCTATAGAAGCAACACTTGTGCGTTTTTAATGGTTGAATGATTGATAGGTCGGTGTTAAGTGTTTAAACAAATAAAATAATAATTCACCTAAAAATGGTCAGGTACAAGAACTGGACTGAAAATAAGTGAAAAACGAGGCCACTGTCTAAAGAAAAACTTTTGAAAGACCTTCAGAAAGTCTGATAACTATCGCTCAAGATCACATTTTCTTTTTACATGACAAAAAAAACCAAACAAAACAAACAACCCCCCAAAAACCCCACCTGGCTTTAGAATCAAAACATGCAGAAACAAAGGGCGGCTCAAGAGTTTTGCTCAGTATGCGTAAAAAATGTGTCTTTTTTGTTGTTAGGAGAGGAACTGTAGAGAGGTGAGAAGACTTCAAAGTATTTTTCAGCCAAACAATTTATTACTTCAGCACAGTTTTCGTAAATATCCACACCTTGGGTGCAGTCACCCCCACGCTCGTACAACACTTCAGCCCTGCCTCTGCTTGTGTCTTGGATTTGTCTTGCAGAACACAAACAATCGTCCCCTCCTTATAACAAAGAAGCAGTCCTTGCAGCGCCTCTTCAGGGCAGTTTTGGTTTTCATTCCCGCAGAGGGCTGAACGCAGGGAACATGCCGACACTGTCCCAACAGAGAGGTTTCACGCCGAGCCGGGAAGCCAAAAGAAGGGAGCTGGATGGAGCTGATGCTGGCCGATGATGGGAGAAATGCATGAGAACCGCCGGTGAGCGTAAAGAGAGATCTGTGAACAAAGGCTGCCGGTGAGGAGAAGGTCAGACGCCACTGGCTCATCTGGGCCACTTGCCTAGCTAAGGAGGTAGCCAGATGCTTCAGCAGGAGGGGGGCCATGGCGGAAAAGCTGCAAAGAGAATTCCAAAATGGATATTTTTTAGTTCCTCATGTTGTGATGCAGAGCTGAAAAGATTAGTTAAGTTTTTCACTAGGCAAGTATTAGCCATTCATCAAGCAAAAACTATTGAAAGTGTGACAGTTACTGAAGCTCCACGTTCTTAATTGGGTGGATTCACCAGCTGTTTAAAATAAGTGCATTAAAATCTTTTGGTCAGGTGAAACAGGGCATCCAGAGAGGTCATCTTAGTCTAGGAAGGTGACATTTCATTGGGAATCAAACTGTCACACAAAATCACAAAACATTAATTCATACGGACCTATCCTGGGGTTCTTAGTTTCTCATCTGTCTAAAACATCCTGTTTTGGCTCCCTCGCCCCTCCCTTTGAGCCCGCACTCTTCTAATTGGCTGCCCCTCACAAACCTAAAGTTTTGACAGGAGGCGGAGCTGCGTGCCTGACATGACCACATTTGGAATACCTGTCCTAACTGACATCATACAATGTTTAGAGTAGAAAAAAAAGTATCAAATTTGAGTTTTTTGGTCAGAGTAAATTCTTGCACATATGCCGACTTCTTTACTTAAAACCTCGGCCTTTATAACACAAGCATCACCCATTGCAACACGACATAAATGAGAGGAAATAACAAAAAGCACAATACACCGCCTTAAATAACGTTTTAATACTATTCGAGATGAACAAACTAGCCTGGGCTAACAAAGGTAATCATATTAACATGTTTTTTAAAATACAGTCAGCAACATATTGCAGAATAAGCACTACTCATGAGGCCTAGTACGTGAAACATTAACCAGCTACACACCAATTTAATAAAGTCTTCCATGGGCCTTTAAAAATGATATATTTAAAGGCTACTACCTTCCTTGTACAAAAAATCTCTGTACATGTAAAAATTACCACCCGGTGTCCACACAGCAGAGCTACGTAACGGCCAAGGAGACGAGCATGTCAGAGCTGACCTGCTAGCACTAGACCAAATAAGCATTCACACAGTCTTGCGCGGAAAACATTACAAAGTCAAACAACACAAACAAACCTTTCAGAAATCACTAGAAAGTTGAATTCATGAATTCATTAATGCCCCTGTAAGTACGTGTTAATCGCCACAACAAGAACCACACTGCTTTCTTGCTTCAAGTACATACAACAGCTTCCGGTGTATAGGAGGATAGTGAAGCCCTTATTTTTGCCTTTCAGGCAGTTTCCTCTCGCTAGTTTTGTGGGAGAACACATCCCCTCCTCCATACTAACAGTCTCGGATTCCGTCTTTTTAAATTTGAATTATTTTACATTTTATAATATATGTCAAAATAAATAAATGCACCTTGCTGACGCTTGCCGGTAAAGGTTCTTTGAGCCTGAAAAGCCAAACTCGGGGCGAAATTAAATTCGGTATAAGCGTCCTTTGCGAGGCAGTCTGGGAAAGCAAGTTGTTGTAAACATGGCGGCCACAGTGGGCAGAGTTCTGTCCTTCAGTAAAAATGTTAAGCTGCTTGTTTCGCCTTTGAAGCTTTCTGCTGTACCTGCTCACCGTTATAGTGTAGATGTTTCCACTACCGGCGAGCCCATCACTCACACCGGACAGGTGAGCTGAAAACTATCTGTCTGTTACTGTTATTTTACCCGATGGAGCAACGTTAGCTAACCTTAGCATAGTGTTACTGACGCCTGCAGCTCCATAGCTGTAGCTCCAAATTACTCTGCTTATAAGATGTTTGATATTTGAATGCTGGTCACTGATTATATTGCATACACAATATGCAATAAATCTAAATGTTTCATTTAGTTCCGCTCTTAAAACAGTTCTCATATTAGGACCACAATGTTAAATCACAGATAAACAAAATAACAGGATGCCTGTAAACTGCTGCGTGTAACTTGTGTTTTTCTCCTAGGTGTATGATGAGCATGATTACAGGAAAGCCAGATTTGTTGGCAAACAGAAAGAGGTAAGAAATAAGCACTTAAAAATTTGTTCATTTATGTATTTATTGGCTAAGCTTAGTGTAACCCCTGCTAACTGGGTTTAGGGCCTAGGTCTTTCAGATCCAAGGCCAAAACTGTGTGAATAACTTAACCAAATCAAGAATTGAGAAGTGTAGTCTCAAAGAAGACAAGCACTAGGATCCTGAATATACTGTGAGGTTGCAGACCAAGAAAAAACTTCAGTTTTTCAGAAGATACAACTTTAAACCAGACTGAAGTATGCTAAAGACAGCCTGGAGAAAGATTAATGCTTACTGGAAGCACGTCCTTTGGTCAGATGTGGGTCGTCGCTTTGTCTTCCAACATGACAACGAGTCAGAACATATGTTGCTCCTGGTGAAGAACTGCCCCCAAAATACCAAAGTGAATGTTATTGACTGGCCTGCACAAAGCCCTGATTTGAATCCCACTGAAGACAGAGGTCAATGCCAGTTTTTGTTTTTTGCAAAATAATTGTTTCTGTGTGCAAAGTAAATTAATGTAAGCATCCAAAATAAAACTACGATGTTTGGAAAAGCTGTTTTAAGTAGCACTTGGAAAATACTTAAACAACAACAACAACAATAACAACAACAATAAAAACATGCACATCAGTCCCCATACCACACTTAGCGACTTCCTCGCCGAGTTTTGGAAAGTACTTACACAATTGCTTTGTATTGTTGTTTAAAGGTGAATAAGAACTTTGCCATCAACCTGGTGGCAGAGGAGCCAGTGTCTGACATCGAAGCCAGAGTGGTATCTTGCGATGGGGGCGGAGGAGCGCTGGGACACCCCAAAGTCTATATCAACTTGGTAAGACCCTGCAGACACCATTAAGATAAAACTCAAGTGCTTGGTATTCATATTGCTGGGATAGGCATCAGATGGCATGAATCTCCTAAACCTAGCAGCTTTGTGCAGTGAGGGATCTCAGAAAACACAAAGGTGCTGTTGCACTGATGAAGCTGGCAGCATGATGGTTGGCACCATCGCCTCACAGCAAGAAGCTCCTAGCTCTGAATCCTCCTTTCTGTGTAGAGTTTGCCTGATGCCCCTGTGCCGCCTCTCACCCTCAGACAGCTAAGACAGCCTCCAGCCCAACCAAAACCCTGAACTAGATAAGAAAAAGAAAATAGACAGATGGAACGATGAAGTTTATTTAGCACTGAGGTTGAGTGATGACTCCAAAAGACTGTCAAACCCCGTTTCCCAAAATGTTGGGACGCTGTATAAAATGTAAATGAAATTCAGTTTAATATTTGGTTTAATATTTGATTCATGATTGTATACAAACCTGGGAAAAATATGATTTTATCTGAAAATAAAATTGATCAATTTCATTTTTCATGTTTTTTCTTTCTTTCTTTCTTTTTTTTTTGGGAACAAAGTTGAAAAAGGCCAAACAAAAGACTTGAAAGTTGCGTAATTCTAAAAGAACCAGAAACCATTATCTCACAATGGCTTTTACCTGATTGGCCATTTCTGTAGGCACAGGACGAGGCCATAAACTAATAGTGAAGATGGCTCCGTCTCTGGAAACAAAAATAAGCTACCGATGCTATCCAGACTTGTAAGCAGGACAAAGTGTACATGTATTCTAGCAGCATCGCTTTCTGAGTCTTTCTTACACTTACCCATTTCCTGGTTGGGGGGGCTGAATCCTATCCCAGCTGCTACAAGTAGAGCGGCGGGTACGCCCTGAACAGGTTGCAGGGGTCACACAAAGAGGCTGACAACCATTAGTGCTCACACACACACACACACCTATGGTCAATTTAAAATCACCAGTTAACCTAACCCCACTAACATGCCGCATGGATTGAGGGGGAAAAAAAACAAAGTAGGGCTCTTGAGCTGAAATCTTGTTTCAAGCAAGGATTTCAAAACTAGAACAGCTGCTCTCTTCACTTCTCGAATGTGTACAGTAGTGTGTTAAATAGGGTTTGAAAAATATGAAGATCTTCTTTTTTTTTTTTTTTTGCTTTATAAATCATTTGTATGTTCTGCAATGTCCCCACTTTTTACCAACAGTGTGGCATCATTGTTAAAATGGATAAACTCAGTGAATTCTATGATTTCATTTGGCTAACAGTAGGTTGGAGTAGAACAGTAGGAGAGATTATAGCCTGACTGCACATATAATCTGTAAAAAGATCATCTAAGATCTAGATCTAAGATCATTTGATGTAATGTTCCCAAACTGTAAATGCTCTTGTTTTTGTCTTCAGGATAAAGACACAAAAGTGGGAACGTGCGGCTACTGTGGACTGCAGTTCAAGCAGAAGCATCATCACTGAAACATTTCCTCTTTGCTTCTCTGTGTAAATCGCCATATTGCTCAATAAATTATATCTTGTCTGAGAGTTCATTCTTTGTAATTAAGCGTCCTGGAATAAAGACAAAGACTGCACTACACAAAGTTTTGTAGACAGTCAAATGTGTACAGGCAGTTTCTAATTATTGCTCTTGTAGATTTGAAGGCGAAGCTCTGAATAAGTTGCTGCTCTTACTGTAGATTCCCCGATGCTGCTGTACGTTTGGTTAATAGGATGCAGTTCCACCCTGTGACAGCCAGAGGTCAGCAGAGTCCTGCATATGTGTTTATTCTGAGGCTGGAGACAAAGACTGAAGGGCTTTCTTTCAGGAAATAAGACAAGTTTTACGTTTTCTTCTGTGGACACAGCAAAGTAAATTTTTTTCTAATATAATGCATTGAAAGGTGACGCAAACTTGTAATTAAAATCAATGAAAATACAAGTAGTGCACCAAAGTGTTATCTGCTTTAAAGTTATGATTATTTCTTTAGTACATGAAAGAGATGATAAATAGAGGACTTTTGTCAGTTGTTTACAATGAAGAGCGCTGAAAGGACCTTAACATTCCTCCGTCGGCTCCCGACGATCCGCGCTGGAAGGTCTTGCTCTGCCAGGATACTGTTGGGTGGGGGTGGAGGGGCAGTCTGATAGGACACAGCAGCGCGGAACAATACATGTTTGAAGAAGATCATATATATATTTCATCAGGCTTATTCTCCATAGACCTCTGCATGCCAAATTGGCCTGCGCTTGGCTCGGGCTCCAGACAGCACTAGCCTGTTCTGTCCCCAGTGATGCAGGCAGTGGAACTGCATTTTCCACACCATGGAGCTCAGGTTGGGAAGAGTTGTCAGGCTCATATAATTGGCCCTGGTGACTCCTGGAAGTGAGGCTTACGCTGTAGTTAACCTCATCTATAGTCAAGACCACAGTGGATGATTGAAGGGGAGAGAGGTGCACTGTTAAAATGAGGCAGGCGAGCCGGGTCAGTGTCAGAGAGCTGACTGGTTGGTCTTGCGGTTGGTAAGTCTGAGTGGTTCAGAGGCGGTGGTTGGATGGGTTGGAGGCATTGCCGGGGGCAAAATCTTCAGATGAAACTGAGCGTGTGAATCGCACAGTGTTTTAGTCCTGGGTTTGACTGCACTGCTTCATTATTCAGCGCCTTTAAATGCGCTGCTCCAGCATAATGTAATATTCTTCAGCATCATACATATATATATCAAGGAACTCCAGATTGCAAAGGTGGATTTAACCAATTTGCAGACTAGCTCATTCATAGGTGCTGTTTCCAACTGTCAAATCAGCGCGGGATTGAACGCTACATCTACTTACCTATTTTCCTTCTCCATAATATTAGATCGTAATTGGAAATATAACCCTTAAGCATATTATGACCTACAGTGTCGGGTCAGACCATGCAGACAAAGATAAGCTCAAATGAGACTGTAATCACACTGAAAATGTCCCCACCACCGAGCCTCACAGTAGATAATGGAGTTAAATGCCACAAAATTCCTTAGCACGGCGTCCTTCCACAACAATCACTCACTCCACACAAAACATCCTCCTCATCGCTGTAATTGCCCTATTAAAATATTTCTCCTTGAAGATGTGTCACATTACAGACCCCGCGGCTCATTAAGGAGCTCCCTGCAGCCAATTATCTGAGCCTCCATGTCTGGAAGCCAGTGTGACCAAAAGGGGCTCAGAGGCAGATCTGGGAGCAGCCTGTCCTCCTCAAATCTACACCTACTGTATGAGAGTCAAAACAGAAAACTGACCTTTGGTCATTGTCTCGGGGCGACTCCACTCAGCTCCACTTTAGAGTCAGGTGACAGAGCGTCTGACCTTTACCATGGAAATAATGACTTGTTCTTGTGCCAGGAGCTCAAAGGGTTACCGCAGGGAGCGAGACACCTCTGGCGACATGTGACAGTTTTTGGAGGAGAGAGTTTGCACTCAGCACTTTGATAGCCCCGGAAAACCAAAGTGTGTGTGACAAGACACAAGCGACTTAGAAGTGTGTGTATATCTATGCCTGCGTGTGTGTGTTTGAGTGCGCACCAGAGACATAGTGTTGAAAGGAAATAGGTGTCAGACAAGAGGTGCAGAGAGGAGTAATTTAAAGTTGTCAATACTTCCTGTGCAGACATTCCACCTGAAATTTTAAAAATAAAAGTGATTGTGAAAAAAGGGTCTGATTGTGAAGGGAAGAAGAAAAGAAATAGAATCTGAGCAAACAATACATGTTGATGAAATTCGGGCAAAACATTTGCAGCTTACTTTCCAAGGTCACAAAAAAAGCCCTTCGCACATGTCTCTGTGTCAACTATCCCTCGAGACACAAAGAGCCCAGAAACTCCCGGTGCTGTGAGACAGACAGGTAAACAGAGAGTCTAACATTCCCCGACCTGTGCAGCAACACACTGAGTCTTAATCACATTATATGGCCCAGGGAGCAGGCCTGCGTGTCAGACTGGCTGTTGAGTCGTTCGACTGTGTCGACAGCAGACAGAGGAGAGGTGAGACAAGTGGAGGGACAGAGGGAGGGAGAAGACGGAGGAGGGAATATGGAGAATGGGGGAATAAGTTCGGGAAGGAGGTAAGAGGAGACACGACATAGCTGGAGCAGTTAAAAGAGAAACGTGAAAAAAACAGGCTGTTAAAAAAGGGATACAAGAGAAATGTCACGAGGAAAAGATTCATGCTCAAAACTTTAGCTGCATTTCTAGTTTTAACATTTTTGACTGGGATTTCACTCAGTGTTAAGTTTACACACGATATCCTCCCCAAAAGCATTTATTTGAAAAGAATTTTGGTCTGATTTGATACTTTAACCATTAAAAGAAGTCTTCATCTTCAGTCATTCTTCTGACTAAAATGTTTCATTTTTGTAATAATTTAGGTGTTTAAATTCTTTTCATTACCATAAAATTAAAGAAGATTAAATCTAAAGCTGATTTATGTGGTTTTGCTGGTGAGAGTTGCGCCACATGGGTTACAAAACAGGGATCTGGTTGTACCGTTTCGCAAAAAAGTGATCCCGTTATCCCCTTCTGACTGGATCACTTACAAACTAGTCCCACCTCTCTACACAACTTAATTGGTTCTCATTGGATCTCATTTCTCCAGAATATCTTCATTTAATTTTTAATCGCTGTTGCAAGTTTCAACATCTTTAAGTCATAGTTTTTGCCCTTGTACCTTAGTTTTTAGTTAGTTATAAAATTGCTTTTATCAGGAAAAAAAGGTTGTTGATGAAAACTGTGACTTAAAATTATTGGTCAACAAAATGAGCACTGGTTAACAGCAAACTTATTGAAGTTCAAGCTGAGATTTTTAAAATGTCAATGTCATCAATGTCAACATTCATTGAGAACCTTTAGTTAGCTTTAGCTAACAACAATACATGTTAGCTGCAAATGTTTTGCCCAAATTTCATTAACATGTATTGTTTGTTCATATTCTATAAGTGAAGTTGTTTTCCTCTTTTTTATTTAAATGAAGCTAACATGGAAGTGTAAATAACTGCAGTTCCTTGGACAGGCACTTGAGGCTGGCTTAAAAAATTTAATTAGTCCAATAGACAGCATAAAAGATTGATGTAGCTACCTTGCTGATGTAACTACCTTGCTGATGTAGCTAACTTGCTTTCCTTTTGGAACCTCAAAAAGTGCGTTTTTTTCTTTTTTCTCTTTTTCTGACTGTGAAGCCGTTCCCTCATTGACAAGTTGTTAGCCAAAGAAGTTCCAGTTTCATATCACAAATAATTCTCCATTTTTTAAAAACATAGTATGAGTAAGATGTTGTCTGATTGTTACTCGGGTGACTCGGGAGTGACATCATTCCTGAGTTAGTGTGTCACAGAGGGCACAAAAACCTTTTTTACTTCTTAGCAAGGTAGACCAATTCAAGCATCACTAGCAAAGACAATAATATGTTTTTGAGGGTGGGGATTAAAAAGACTGCTGCAGCACATCCATGGATAGAGCCAAGTCAATGCTCTGCCTGTGGCACAAGTCACAGATCCACAACAGATTAAAGGTTCAACAGTTTTACTACTGTTTGCATCTGCTGCCTCCGTTTAGGAATGTAAACTTTAAGTTGCTGCTCCAACTTTCCAAACTGGAAATCCCATATCATTGAATGTTCCAGATGAAAATATTTACTTGGCACTTGGAACTCAATCTGGAACACATCAACAGAGCTGTTTGTCCGCTATTCAGAAGGTCGTTGACTGAATCCCTGAATCCTCTAGTTTGGATCCTGATGCATTTTTCGGGAGTAAATGTTAGAAAGTGCTTTGGAATATATAAAAGCACCGCATGAGTTTGTTTGTCACTGTGTGAATGAGAGTTGCCCTAGAAAGCCTGACTGTTCAGCTGAGTAGAAAGGTGCTATAAGTGGTGAGTGCTATATGGTGGTAAGTACCATTCCATTTACCATTTGCAGAATGTTAATTTTTAATTTTTATTTTTATTAAATCTGACCAAAAAAGAGTGAGCCCATAAGCTCCGCAGGAAAGTGTTTACCGAGATCAAGGCTGAAAGCTTTTTTCCCATAGATTCTGTAGGACCATTGCTATCAGAGAGAATGCAGATTTAAGGCACTTCTGCATTGGCTTCATTTTCCTAACTTGGAAGACACATCAGTGTTTTATGGTGTCTGTAGTCAGTCCTCATAGACTCCTTTTTTAAAATGTTCAGATATACCACATTAAAACTTTGCTTACATGTACAAAAAACAGTTTGTTCTCTATAGCTAATTCTTTTTCTAATAGCTAATTTGTTCTTTCTGGCCATTGTATGGGGGATGAATTTTCACAGTTCAGTCCTCTAACCCACAGGTGTCGAACTCCAGGCCTTGAGGTCCACTGTACTGCCCTTGTAGCTTCTTATTGGCAAAGCACACCTGATCTACGTATTCAGCAGCTGGTAGGGCAAAAACAAGCAGGATGTTGGCCCTTGAGGACTGGAGTATGACACCCCTGCTCTAACCTGTTTTATGCTTAAAGTTGTATCTTATCAGTTGTAACTGCATCTGAGTGACAGTTGTTTTTTCTTCAGCATTTAGTCATCGTAAGACACACTATGTTTGTTGTTCAGTCTCTCCAGTTCCTCATTTAGTTTGAAAGCTGTTTTCTGCTAGCCAAAATCAGACTGCCGTCCAATATGCTAGCACTGAATTACCGTAGTACCTTGCTAACCAAGCTAATGTTAGCTAATAGCTCTCCAGAGCTACTCTATCGTTCAAATGTGGGTGAAAATGTATTTAAATTAAAAGAAAAAAAACCCCAAACAATTAGAAAAAGAAATAAACTGGATTGTAACACCAAAATTACCAAAGGCTTAAAAAAGGCAGTCTAGAAACCAAAGTATGATGGCTTCAAGTCTTTTTTTTTTTTTTTTTGTACTAAGGTTATGCTAATGCAATCAACAGAGAATTATAACCAACAGATTGTTCACTTTCCAAGAGTTGGACTATTTGAAATGTTTTCCAGCTCTTTGATTTTGTTTTTTAAGATTATAGCTCTAACCTACTATTTTGGTTCTACTTTGAGTAACAAAGAAAAAAATGAGCAAATTGTAGTGAGGCAGACTTGCAAACAGCTAGTGAGTACAGTGGAGTGTTTATCAGCAAAATTGATTAATCATTTTCTCAGCAGTTATTTTAGACCACAATAGGAAATGAGTAATGCGCTCAGTTTCTGGTGGCCGTAAATTTCCACTGAGTGCTAACGTTGCACAGTGATTGAATGTGTAAGTAAGCAACCTTTAGCCATGTCAGTTTTAAGTGTACATGTCAGTACTGTGGTCACAGCTTCATGCTGCTGACCCTTAGTTGACAATAAATGTGTTGTTGCTTGTCTGAATTTTACAATAAGTATGTTATTATTCATGAAATTATATAATGAAAACACAGGCACAAACACTGTATTAAAAACAATTCCCAATTAACATATAAAGGGAAGCTGGACCTTTTCCTAACCAAAGCTAAGTCACGTTGACACAACTTGATAAAATGCATACTCCTCTCCCCGTACTCCCCGTTCTCTCTACCAGAGGAAAAACGTTTTTTCTCAAACAGCTAAGGGTGAGAGCAAGTATACCCTTATATCTCTTTCCCCACTTAGCACAAAGCCAACCTCTTATCTGGCTGTCATTCCGCGTCCTTCACAACACTAGTACTTCTTCTTTTGAAGTCAAATCTGCCTCAAGATTGTTTTTAAGCCAGAAACAAAATTGTACCTGTTCTGGTTCATTAAATTTGGATTGAAAAATGTAAAAATTTGAGAAAAAATATGAAAGATATATCTGCAGCCTACCAAAATAAGATCCCAGTCGCCAGCAAGCGGGAGAAAGAAAACTTTCCAGAAATAAAAAGTCAGATGTCATTATTTATCATCTTAGATCTTACTTATTTATGAAGCAGAAACAGAATGAAATTCTCGGTTGAATTCATCCTGAATTATTTAATTTGAAATGGTTAATTCCATACAAAGCCCAGGAAGATCCCTCCTCTGTTCTGATAAATACTTTATCACTGCTCCTAAATCGAAAACAGGATGAGCAGAAATATTGTTGGGGGGGTGAAGGAAAAAGACAACAGCTCTTCACTGTTTCTTGTTGTGCTTTATTTGTGAAATTTGTGGAGGTTCCTTTAATAATTAAAGTTGATGAAAACGCATTTTTTCTTGAAAAAAAAAAAGTTATTTAGGCTAATGATAACTGCCTGATTTCTGTTTATTATAGCAATCTTTTCTATTTATTGCCTGCATGAAAAAGAAATCACTAGAGGGGATAAAGACGTGACACTTAGTTAAAATTACTTAAGAGCTTTTATGAAGCATTTTGCTTGTGGTGGATTTTCTTGCAGTCCCAGGTTGACAAAGTCAAAAGCCGCCTAATGAAAAGAGACGCATCGCTGATTGCAGCTATATCTGGAGCCGAGGTGGAAGTGGCATCGATTTAACAATTTAGCAGCACCCTCCTCTGTGTGTTTCCATTAGTCACGGCTGAATACCACTCACATTCCCCCTTTCTTTCCTTCAAAACACACACAAATACCCTGTCTGTGGCACACACACACACACACACGCATCCAAAACTGCCGAGGTATATTCCCTTTCCCCTGAACTGGATTTATATCAGCTAACGTGATTCTACTATTGGTTCCAGACAGCGGGCAGCTAATGTAAGGGCACAGTCGGAGAACTTTGCCATGCTAAGGAACACGCCTTTTATTTCTGTGACTCAGTGCATGTGCAGGCTATAGTGCAAGTGTACAACACTGTATTTTTTCATGTGTGTGCATCATACAGCCTTGGAGCAGAGAAGTGTGCAGTGACAGTTGATCGTTGATGTAGTTTGCAACAGTCTGTAACTTGTAGGAGAGCATTGAGGATATCAAATTGCCACATTAGGATCATACACCGATAACTGACTTCACTAAATTCCTTCAATAAAATAAACTATTTTCCAATCATATCTTAGCAACTGTGACTATGCAGAGCGGGTCTGCCGGGCTTTGGATTTCCTGAAGCAGTGTGCATGGGCCTTTAGTAAAAGGAATGTCTTTTTTAAACCATTCTCTGAACGAGGAAAAACAGTGCAACGGGGGATGACACTGCTTTCACTTAAGCTTGTTAGCATGGCTCAATCTGGATTGTGAGCTGATAAAGATACTAAGATTTTACTCTAAGCATGACATTTTTACCCACTGTCTTCAAGCCCGCAAAAACAGTTGTTGAACTAGAACTGGCGGTCCTGCCTTAAAACAAAATGGAAACTTCAACAGGCAAACAGGGAGTGGCTCTTAGTGAACGGTCAGCTGATCAAGTCACACAGTCAAAATATCGACTTTCACTTTAAGTCGAGTTTAAGTCAGTCTCTCCCAACGATGGCTTGTTGATGGACTACAAAGCTGAAGCAGACCGTCCAATTTCAAAGGACTGTCCAGGTGTTCTGCTCTCTATCGTAGCTTCGTTTAGGCCTTTCCACACCTCAGCCGGTTTGGGCTGTTGGAAAGGAGGGCCGTGGAAAACGCCATCCACCCATTCTCTGAGTGTGGCGACTGGAGATTCCTGTTGCCTTTCTGTCTTGGTGAGTGCCATGTTGGTCGGATACCCGGGTGACGAGGAAGTACCGGTTGATGACAGCATACACGGCGGGTACTCGGACTGCAAGCTGGCATCCAAAGACACAGCAGTGTGAGCGATGGACCAGATTTTGGGTTTGGCGTCTGTGCTTCGAAGGTCTGCATTAAGATAGAAGGAGCTGCTTTGGTGCTGGACCGGTGTGAGTTTGGGGCAGTCAGGGGACAGTCTCTCTTTTCTGTGCAGTGTATCTGGGTTGTGTGCGAGATGCACGTGGGGTAGCTCTGTGTTTGGGTTCACTTCATTGTCCTCAGGTAGAAACTGTGGCTTCGGATCACAGTCAGAAGCATCAGACTCCAGCAGATCGAAGTCCTCAAGATCACTCTGCAGGTCTGCGCACTGTTGCTCTGAGAAAAAACAAATGACACCGACAGTAAAGAGTCTGTGCATAACAGTCAAAGCTTGGGAAACCATGAAACAAAGCAAACTTTGCTGGCAGACTGATTTAGGACTTGCATACCAGGAAGCTCCTTGTCACTTTTAAGTGGCTTCTCAGCTTCATCACTGTCATCTTCACAGCCTCGGTCATCTGAGCTTTTACAAGCCCGTGGTGACCACGTCACCTTGTTCTCCTTTTTCAATCTCCTGCGTGCATTTGCAAACCACGTAGACACCTGAGGGAAAGAAGGAGAAATCAGAAGCGAACGTAAAGTTAGAAAAGGAGGAGAAGGAAAGTCGAAATGTGGAAAAATGTACTATTTGTATGGAATTAGGAAAAGGTGAAAATCAGACACATTATCATGCAACAGAACCAAAAAATTTCCCGATAAACATCAAATATTTTACAAGAACCCACTTGCGTAAGCGTCATTCTGGTGATGATGGCAAGCATTATTTTCTCCCCTTTAGTGGGGTAGGGGTTCTTCTGGTGCTCCTGCAGCCAAGCCTTCAGGGTGCTGGTGGTCTCTCGGGTGGCGTTTTTACGACGCGAAGCGCCGTCTGAGCAGGAATAACTGAGCCAGATGATGAGAATCAAATAAACAGTTAGCTCATACCAAAAGTAAGTGAAAAACAGAGGAAAAGAAAACTCGATATTTGTAAGAATGTGGTATTATAAATTACAATTAAATTTGAGTAAATTACAATAAAACACTATAAATATAATAAATCTTATTATAGTATAACACTGACTCCATAAACCTGCTACAGACTGTTTTTTTCCCATCATTCTGAAGTAATGCTGACACCGATATTTTACAGTTATCATGTTAAAATATGTTTTAATTTAAGCATGAAAGCATTCTTGTTCACTTACCCATATCTGTCATAAGGATATTGTCCAAATGTGTATTCATAAGGATAATAGGCAGGAGTCTGAGATGTCCCCACATGCACAGATGCAGCTCCTTCTTTGTGATCTAGTGGCCCCTGAAAATATTGAAAAAATGAATGCCTAATCAAGGTTAAAACTTTTATTTATTTATGTGTTTTCAGAAATGTTCCTGCACAAGAGACAATCTTTACACGTTTTTACCGTAAGGGCAAAACGAATAAGAAAAAAAATCCGGAAGTGAACACTTTGAAAGCCGAGAATTAAAGAGTTAGAAGTGAAGTGTGACACTCACTCTGGAATAGAGAGCGGCGTCCGTAGCGCAGGTGTTGTAATAGCTCTGGCTCTTTGGATAAGGGCCGCTGTAGACGCCGATGCCTGCTCCTGGGGTGAGCTGGTGGCCCGGTGAGCGCAGCACCGGGTGGGACGGGGGGGTTCCCGGCTCCAAGCAACCGGCCAGGGAGCCTGAAGTCATCAGAAACTAAGGAAAAATGTATGAAACGAACTCAAAGATATCCATAAAGGAAAGGGAATCTGGTGTGTATAGAAACTCTGTTACGTACACTGGCGCTTAAATGTCTCCTTACTTTCACAAATGAGCAAATGTTTAATCTCAGTTATTTTCTCAAAAGCAAAGCAAAAGCTGATTTAAAACAGCACCGACGTGCTGATTTTGTCACATTTTCTCCATAGTGGAGTTGTTGATGGACTATTTTTTGACCAGTTAAAATCGATTTATCCTCCTTATTTAGCTCAGGTCCTCGTCAATAACATCAAAGACAAAACAAAATACTACCCGTACCTGTGGCGTGGTGGAGTAGGAGTATCCCAGCTGAGAGTAAGCCATGGTTCAAATGTGACCAAAGAGGAAATAAGTGGAGTGCAGATGTGGAGCGACTTCCAGCAGCATCCGTACCAAACGCAGATTTTAAAAAATTATTTTAAATTATTTTGCCCTGACACTAGTTCAGAGATACTTTCCGGTCAACTTTCCAGCTTTTTTTAAAATGAGAATTTCATCTACCATCTCGTCCAAAAGTGGACACGCGGACATTTACGCAGCGCTTTCATTTTACGCACAAGCGCTGACGGACTTTCAAAGTAACTTCTCGGCTTCACCCGCAGTTTCCACCTCATCCACTAGACTGCTCCTGCTCTTTAAAGTGTCCCTGCTCTCTTACAATCCAACGCCAGTTTGTGTGTGTGATCAAACCACGCATCTCTCCGTGATGCGCTCTTTGGTTTTTAAGGCGCGTCTGTCTGACGTCAGCCTGGACTCCGCGCGAGTATGTGTGTGTGTGTGTGTGTTACTCGGTGTTCATATCAAGATGAAGAAACTCACTCCTAATTAATTCCCTCCCAGTTTCCTTTCGCCTCTTATCCAAGAGAACAGCTCTGCGCAGCGATGCTCCCGAGAGTCCCCAGGCGTAAAGAGAGTTGTGATCAATTCTCCTCTCTCAATAAACACAGGCGCACAGCTGCACACGTCCACGCACGCATTTACACTGGCACACATGGCCAGAGGGGGTGGGATCGGGAACGTGATGCGTTGACACCACATTGACACGCGATGATTGATGACTACAACCTGATATTAGCATAATCGTTTTGCCCTGTTGTTTAGATAACTTGTCACCACGGAGAAATCTCGCTGTCACCCACATATTCATGAGTGGGGGAATTTCAGGTCTCCTCCAAGCAAATTAATCAAAGAATAAACATTCCATGCATTCCCTTGAGTAAGCACCTTTAGTGGCTGAATGGGTTGTCATGTTTTTAATAACAAACTCTTAAGCTGCCCCGACGAAGTGGAAACGTTTTTCCCCTTCCTCTCTCTTTCTCTCAACCCACTTTAAGGTTTTCATCATATGGGAGGAGGAAAAGGGCAGGTGTGAAAGGGCTGCGAGGATAACAGAGAGGCTTATTGTACCAAAATATGTGGGTACACATTTGTGGCACACCGGCAGAACAGAAGTTTTGTGATGTATAAGAAAGAAAAGAAGGACAGATATTAGGGACTGTATGCAAATTATTAGGATAGGACTAGGGGCAGAAAGAGTGGTGACTTTGTTTTCTGTTTTCTTCTTTTGTTTCTATAAAAGAAAATGTTGGAAATGATCATGCAGTGATATGAGACAGGTAGACATTTGATGTTGAATCTACCTTTAATAAATGCAACCAGTATAACCATCTCTGCAACTCTAGGACTTTACAGACATCACACATATAACATCTTCTTATGTAATTGATAAATACATTTTTATTTTAAAAATTGCAGAACCTGACTAATTTATAGGCAAGCAGATATTATTGGACATTTGCCAATCCACTGGTATCTGCATTTGTATCAGCCGATAAATTAAAAACGTAAAGAAGAGATGGAAGAAACACCCTTCAGCCATGTTAGTAATGATGATGTTGAATATTCCGGCCACCAGATGACCTCTTCAACTTCCCTGTTAGCAACACGTATTTGGAACGCTTTAATCACAACAACCAGCTGACCTGAACCGAGTCGGGGTAAGTGAGTAAATGGATAACTGCACATAACAAATATTAGGGTTTATTAGGTTTATGTTTTGTGTGTCTGAAAGAAAAGAAAAATATAATGGTGATTATATAGGATCATCAGCAACATCATCAACAAAATATAAATATATTTGCTGACATATCGGAACACTCAATTTTAAAATCACCAAATAATAGTATCAATACCAGCCTGAAAAAATATCACTCTACCCTCCTCACATAGTCCTATATAAGAGGGTAATCTTTACACAACCTTTCCAGGGATTTGTGTCCCCTCCCATTCTTGAACCAGGGATCTCTGGTGTGTTAGACAACTGTGCTAATCCATTTATCATCACATGAACGCCCAAGATTTTCACTGTGATGTACAAATTAGCATTGAACGAGTCCACAAACTGGTCAGGAAAGTGTTTGTGAAGGCTACATAACAAGATAGCTAGGTGTCACTTTCACATAGATGAATTTTGTGGTGACAGGTGTTGCCCCCTTCTGGCCATCAGAAAGAGTACAACGTAAAAGCAACTGCATTGGTTTTCAGACACAAAACTTATGTCCACTTTTTAAATACAGATTTTTACTTCTACCCACATTAACTGCTTTTAGCCAGACTGAAAATTTATAGCGACATTTTCAAGCTAGGAGATTGACATTCTCTAAAAAAAATGATTCAGTATATCACCTTGCTTAAACTGGGTCTAGAGTTCATAGCAACAATAACAGAAGCAGCTTTTCATACAAAGTTATGTCTCATTTTTACTTCCTTGTGGACGTACACATGCAGCTTTATGGTTTGCTTGGAGCTACTTTGAAGATTTGTTCTATGCATGCTGAAAATTATATCTTAGTAAATCAGGGTGAAAAATGTTGCAACAAGAGGGTCACAGATTCAGATACAGATTGCAAGAAATGTCAGCCTAAATCTAAGAAGAAGAAGAAATTGGATTCCCTTTAAAACATATTTGTTGTGCATATTGGTTGTATATGAACATATTTTCTGGATGTCAACATCTTTAGTGCCGATCTCAGGTTTTTCACCTTTTTTGTCTCTTTTCCCACAGTCTCTAACACCGGGAGAAATGAGAGGTTTTAAAAAAACAAAAACTTTCCGTGCAAAAATCCAACATGAAAAAATGGATGTGGAGAAGAGGAAAAGCCCGAGGAGGCAAACTTGGAGAGCTAAAGAAATCGTTAATAGTCAGGGGATCTGAAATGGAGCGAGGGGATGTGGAGGGGTAAAAGGACAAAATATTCCCAGTGCACCCAGAGTAAGGCTGGAACAACAGAGCCGCATCACCAGAAAGCATCTCAGTCCCCACAAGGGAGAAAGCATCTGTGTACCGGCTCTTGATTGACATTCCATTTGTCCCATGAAAGGTGCTCATATACTGAACACGGACTAACTGTCTCGCCCTCATCTGTGCTCAAAGCTCGGAAATGAAGTTATCTCCCTGCTCTGGCGTTGCACGTCTTCACACAAAACATACGTCACTCAAGGAAAATGGCAATTTGTTTATCCGCTGACAATGAACACGGGTGTGTTTAATGTTTGTTTGGGATGGTACACGAGGAAATAACTTGTACGTTTATTTGAATGAAGAGACTCTGCAGAGCCTGAATTAAACTTTCAAAGCTTTGTACCAGAGTATTCCACAAATAATGATTATAAAGCATAGCCTGCACATAGATAGATAGACACAACAGATTCTGTTATTTCAAACAGCTACTTATATATTAATATATGGTCTGTTTATAAATTCATGGCATTCCTGCGGTATACATTTCTTAAGGCTCTGCGTTCGTTAGACCGTGATTATATCTTTCTGATCTCGTTCCCCTCACATCAATCATTCATTCAAGATGCTCCGCAGGAAAAAAAAAAAGAAAGGAAACATTCTTATTTCCTCCCTCCTGCATGCAGCTCTAGCTATTATGCAGTAGGTGGGGCGTGGGGGTTAATGATAGAAGCATGTTAATGTGAGAGGAGGAGGGCTAAGTACAGCACAAAGTGTTTGCAGTGGAGGGCCAAACAACTACAATCACAACTTCTTTCAATCACAGCGCGTCCCATTTGAACATTTTCCACCTTAAAGTATGAAATCTATGCAATTTTAATCGCTGTTTAACATGTAGATGCTTTTTGAGCCTTCGACTTGGTTTTAGCTCTCAGTGGTTGGTGCTGAAGGTCCCAGAATGAAATCAGAATCCCTCTAATCCATTTTTTTACACCACAGTGAAAACTAAAATAATTAGTTTGCAGGGTCATGAAAATGCATGTAAATGCCACACCAATTTTCATCATTAATTTTCTGTGTTTATCTCAAAATATTATTCTAATATATATATTTTTTCCCTCTTTGTTTATGTGAATTTCTGCATCACAAACAAATTACTGATCCCAACGGTTTTTGTGTTTCTTTTACTTCAATGAAATGACAATAACGAAGTTACATGGTGTAGACATTACATGCAAAAATGTGCCAGTTGCCACCTGCAGCTACATAATTTCATCATATCCTTTAAGTACATCCTGCAAGTACACACACACTTTTTATAATCAAGGATTTTTACCAAAAATCAAAGATGTGACAGAAATGTAGACATTTTAAGTATAAATCTATTGAGTTTCCATATTTTTAATACATGGATCCTTTGCAGCCAATGAATGCCTAAACGCTAGAACTCATGGTCGTCACAACAAACTGTGTTTCCTCCCATGAGATGCTCTGTCAGACTATTTGTTGTTTGTGGAGCTCTCTGCCTTCCGTTTTGTATTTAATAACTGAAAAGCTGCTCTGTAAGTTTGGTATCAGGTGACTGACTTGCCTTCAGAAACACTCGGGTTGCTTTCGCGGTATCTGTTTGGACTGTGAAGTGCTGTTTAATCCGTTTTGCCATATTTGGCAGAATCTGAAGAGAGAATATTGCCCTGGTGTAATTACCTTTTTGTGTTATCAACAGTTAATGCACAATAATTTTAGCAACCAATCGAATTATTTTAATCAGCTCCAAGTTACATGAAAATGGTGTATATGAGTCTTTATAGTGTACATCAGTCATGCTTGCATGGCCAAACAATGAGAGTAAGTGACCACATGAACAATTTGCTACATAAACATGCTAAGTAGCTAGTTAGAAATGTACTTGTAGGCACATTTTTACCACTGGGCTGTGGACAGAGCAAGGTTAGCTGTTTCCCCATTTTATAGATTCTAGTGTTTTTGTTAGGCTAAGTTTACCAGCTTAATTGTTTTAGTTAATAGGCTAACATTTAAGGGGAAAAAAAACAACTCATTGAATGTTAGGCTGTTTATTTTAACGCCTTTTTCACAAGTTTGACAGAAAAATTGAATGTTTCTTTACATCAGTGACTTTTACAGAAAGGCAAGCAGAGATAATAACTTAAACAAACCTTTTTAATGATTTTGCACTGCATGTCTTTTATTTTTTTTCTTCACCTTGCTGCACTCCTTGGCTTATTTACAATTAGCTAACAATGGCAAGTGCTAAGGAAAAAAATCATTGAGTAAAAGTAACTACAAAACACAATGAAAGAATTCACACGAGCAGTGTGTGTGTGCATGTGTGTGTGTGTGTGTGTGTGTGTGTGCATGTGTGTGTGTGTGTGTTAGATTTTACTGGGCAAACGCTGCTGCCTTGCTTGCCCTGACAGAAGGCCACTGCTGCTTTACATACTGTTTGTATCATATGATATGTTTTATCTGAACCACTTTTAAAAAAGGAAAACTTGAGATACTGTAAGGTTAAGTAAAACATAATAAAAATAAAATAAATTTTCCTGTTAGACTTCTTTGTCTCACAGTGTTAAACCAGCAAGACCAATGAAAACCAGGGTAAAATGAGGTAACGTTTCCACCTCACGTTCATGCTACTGCTCTTTGAGAAAAAAGCAGGAATGTTCAGGGAGGAAGAAGAGGACAAAAGAGGATAAGCAATAAATGGATCATGAGGAAAGAAAATAGCCCTTTCTTTTCCACCACAAGACACTGTCTACAGAGGCTGCCTCTTGTTAAGCACGATGGCACCAACCAAGTACAAGTGCAAGCCAGGCTCGATCTGATCCACAAACAAGGCTGCCAACACCAAGTAACCTGTCTGACCACTGAGTAGCAGCCATGCTATCGCTGCGTGCTGCTTCTCTGCTCCTGTCTAATAAGAGCCTCATGGAAGATCTGGAGCTGCTGAACTCTGAGTGGGATACTATAAATGCCCTGGCCTTCCTCATCAATGATGTAAGACAGAGGAACAGAGACAAGCTAACCCTCTTAGCCAATGTGCAGTGTGTGTGTGTGTGTGTGTGTGTGTGTGTGTGTGTGTGTGTGTGAGAGAGAGAGAGAGAGAGTCTAAGAGGTAGACACGGACAGACACAGGCAGAGAGCGAGACAGGTTTAGGCTACAGGAAGCTCTTAAGAGTGTGTACAGTTTGCGTTGAGCCCTGGGAGGCCAGCCGTATTCCTCCCTATCACTTCCACTTCATTACTTCGGGAGCGGACATACATTATTCAACTCCGCAAGCCTCAGTCCACAGGGACCGATAGAGCCTTTAACAAACACTTTAACCTGCCTTAACTCGCCCATTGATCCTGTATTTATTTATCCATTATCTCTCGTGGACTGCTTTGGTTTGTCTTCATTTATATCCCCCTACTGGTCTCAAAACAATTACTCAACCTATGTGACCGACAGTATCATCTGAAATAAGCTTTGTATTTTCTAAAGACGGGCTTTACTCTCTCATTATTATTATTTGGTATTATCACAGATCTCATAGTCTGTATCAAAGTTGTGAAAAAAGCAAATATTTCAGTTTAAATATTTCGGTTCTCTTTCTTTCTTTTGAAGGAAAGATATTTCATGTGATTTTTTATCCAGCTGTGTGTTAGGTTGGTTCAAACCAAAGTGGGATAAACTTGAATAATTAAAATATTAGAAGCATTTTTGAGCTGCTACACAGAACCTGGGATATTGGTTATTATTCCAATGGTAAACAAGATAACCGAGGCTAAATTGCAGAATGAATCAGAACATCACAGAGTAATCAGTCTGCACCGATGTGCCCACCTTAGAATCACAGATGAGGGGGAATACCATGATAATAGATTCACTATTTCACATTTTCCCTGGTGTTTCGGCTTCTGTAGTTCCACAGCTTGGACCTCAGCTGCCATCCTCTGGCAGTCTAGAGAATTACACCCTTATGACAATGCTGGTGGTGCCTGTGTGTGTGTATTTGCTTGTGTGCGGTGGTGTAAGCCTGAGGGTGCAGCAGGCTCAGTTTGCAGTTGTTATTGACCAGGGTGAGGAGGTCAGCCACAACTGTGTGAGTGACTAAAGATGACACAGTAGATCTACTTGTCTGCATGCTGTTCACTTGGGTGTGGTTGCAGATTTCATGTTACATCCATGGATGGACCTCCCAAGAAATTTGACCACCAGCAGCTTCTACCCAGCTGAGCTCACACCAGTTTTTTTTATTATTATTATTTTTTGTCCAATTAGCATATCATGCTATTAAAGTGCAGGAGGCCAAACACAGTAAGGATAATATTAAAAAAATAGTCTTCTTCAGTAATGACACTATCTTAGGTTTTTATCCACATATCAAACAGAAATGTGGATTAAGGTAGACAAAAGATATTAACTAAGGCATCAATCTTCATTTCCACTATTTCCCAGCAAATGCTGCTAACTGTCTGATCTCTGCATTCCACATCTAGAGAGCTCAGCAGCTCCCGTGAGAGCCTACTGTGTGCCATGACTGATCACGTGTCATCAAACGCATTTCACTAGTATAAATCCACACCAAATGCCTCAAAAACCTATGCAATGCAGCCAACAGAGAAGTCGCATGTGATAGCAGTCGATTAAGTGCTTCTTTCTGGAGCGCTGACACTCCCCGGAGAGGAGCTGGGCAATAATTTCCTCAGATTGCCCCTATGGGAACAAGGCTGCTGGTTTTCTATGTCCACTCCAATCACATCTCTAATGGAGAGGCGGGTAAGCATCTGTGACAGTGGGAAACCAGATCTGTACTCCCCCAGTGTGTGTGTGTGTGTGTCTCTTGCAGATAAACAGTTGGCAGGTTTCCCCTTTCCCTGTGCATGTGCGTGAACACACACACACACACATCTGAGGAGGGGAAATGCAAGCTGGACAGGGTTAATACACTCCATTAAGCTCTATTACCCTAAACGACTTGGGCAAATGAATGAGGACTCACATTACTCTGCAACTGTTTGTGTGCGTTTTTGTGTGTGTGTGGTAGAATGATACAGTGTATGTACATGCACGTGCATGCATCTCAAGTGTAATTAATCTGTGAAGATATGTGACCCATGAGCCATCTATCATTATTCACAAAGTAAAGACAGCGGGGGGAGGGGGCTTCACCCTGTCTTAGTGTATCTTACCATATACCATGATATCATTCTATTATGAATTTAAATGTATTTTTAAGCTATTTTTTTAATATGTTGTTTAAAAATCTTTAGATACCTCCAATTTAGAGGTAATGGAAAGCTTTTCTATGCGTTTCCTTGGCAGTGCCGCAGTTTGAGGTAAAACATGCTAACATGTTCACAGTGACAATGCTAACAATGCTAACAATGCTAACGTCAATATCTTTATAACAGGTAACTTGTCTAAAAGCAGTCTGAACAAATATGACTGATATATGTTGCATTCAGTGCACCAACTACACTTGCTATGTTTCTTATGTTATGTTTGAGGGTTAGTTAGGGTTGTGGCAAGGGAGCAACCAGAATGTAGCTTTTTTTGGCTACAGGTTGGCTAAGGTTAGCTTAGCTGACTAATGCTGCTAGCATTAGTCAGCTAACCTTAATTAGCCATAAAGTGTGTTGATAAGCTGAGGCTGCTGTGTAGTGCTGTAGTCATTGAAAGGGATGTAAGTCACAGTAGATTATATTAAATCACTGGTTTTTCATGTTTAATTCCCATGGTAATAACACCTCTAATGCTAATGTTTGCCAGGTAAATATTTTACAGATTAGCGTGTTAGTAGAGTTTTTGTTTCTCTTTGATGCCAAGAGCTCCACTGGGAAAAATGAATGATTGTATAAAAATGCTGGCCACATTAGCATTGTCTTCTACAAATGTGCCACAGTAGTATGGCAAAAGCTGCCCAAGGTTGGTTGACATGGAAAGCAAAAAATCAATGTTCACCATACTCCAGGTTTCAATTATTTCACACACAGGTGAGTGCGCCACTGCTCTTATCAGTAACATTTATAAAAATCCAGCTAAAGAGGAAATTATGGTTCAGCTGTCTTAGCAGCTCATCTGTTCATTGGTAGCTACAGAGTGCCCATTTACCTGCAGAGAGTATATTGTCAGCTAGAGGCAGGGTTAAAAATATGTGGCACAACTGGTCTGTGGGGTACTCAATGCTCAACTCAACTCAAAAAATTAAAAAATCCCAAAACTTCACAAAACATAACAAAAGTGATTTCAGAGACAGAAAGCATGTCTCAGTACAAACCTTTGATTATTTTGGCCTCTGTCACTTCAGCTGTTCCATCACGTTGATGAATTTCCAAAAACACTTCTGTTTTATTCAACTTCTGTTGTGTTTTGTGTATTTTTCCAACATTTTTCTATTTTTGCTCATGTGCATTTGATCTGCCTGGGCCACCGAACTAATAGGTCCCTTTTAACCAAATATCTGGGTAATTAAAACTGATAAAGATGCCTTTTTTCTGTAGTTTAGTATTAGACCCATTTAAATTGATGCTGTGTCTAGAATATGATACACATAAGTTGTTTGTATTGGAATTTTTACTTTATTACTGTCTCTTATCAAGTACACAAGGCTTTCATGGCTTAATAAACAAAAACTGATTAGTATAGTTTTCTAACTGTTTCCATGCTACAAAAGTAATTTTTCACTAAAAAAGGTCAAATCATGGGTTAATGGTGTTCGCGATATCCAGTCAGTGAGTCCATAGACCCTCAACAAGCATTCGCGGAGTGCATTTCCCGCAACATTTTCCCAGATATTCTGAAAACGGTGGCACAAATTACAGAAATCCCCAAGATCTGATATTTGGGGCAGCTTCTCCGCCCCTCTCTAACACACCAGCATGCCTCAATGGATGCTGAACAAAGACGCAGTGAGTCCTCAGCCCGCCTTTAGGACTCTCCCAGCAGTAAACTAAGCTAAGTTTCGACGCTATAACAAACCCGTGGATAAACATTGTTTCAAAATGGCTGAAAAGAGCCATCGATGCGAACACCCTACCGCAAACCTCCCCTTCGCTCCTAATCGGCTTCCTCTCTCAGATTATTGCCGTGAATGGGTAGACAACAAGAGAAAAGACTTATCACTCCCACTCTTTCATAGCATTTGTTGTGTGTATTTTCCCCCTGTATATTAAATTTGTCTGCTTTTTAAAGGCAGTGGCGATGTTTGCTGTTTGTCTGTACCGTACTCGCAGCTGCAACGCGACAATAAAGCAGGCTAAGCAGCAGCACTCTGTAAACTCAGTATTGTGGAGCTTGTTGAATTACCCATGAGTTTTGATACTTTGCTTTTGTGCCTAATTCCACTAATCCCTGCGGAGGAACAGTGAATGGTCTAAATTCCCTATGATATCTTGTCTAGGCTAAACATTTGCTCACTTACGTATACACTGGGTACAGAAAATTATTCTTTTGACAACATTACAACAGATTTAACCCAGTGCCCCGCTTATCCTGCGATGACATGCATTAGCTTCATTGCATTGGGAGGTACATTTCCATTTCAAATTACAGCTCAGCAGTTAGCATCCAGACACACACACACCGTTTTGTTTTGTGTTGTTTTTTTCTGTAGCTTGGTCTTGAGCTGCAGTGTTAAAGAGTTTTACGTGCAGAAAGTCCATTAAAAATTCCACAAATATTAACTACCATGTTAATTATTACTTCTCCAGGGACTTTAACCGCGTGTCAGTCCTTTTCTTCTCCAAGCCCCTTGAGGTCAAGCTCTGTAAAGCCTATTTGGCAATCAAACACTGACCCTCCCTAACTCTCATTTCTCCCCCACACACCTCTCTTGCCCTCTTTTTCTTCCCATGGCCTTTTTCTCTGCCTCATCATCCCCCCTTTCTTTCTCCTCCCCTGCTCATGTCCCTTTCTGTCCGGCTGGCCCTCTCAGTGGGGCTATAGAGTCCTAACTTGTCTACATTTACCCCCTGCGTTGGATGACCAATGGGGCCGTTGAGCAGAGAGTCCCTCCTTCGGCGCTTCGCCATTCTCCGCAAGTCAGCTCATGCTCTCTGTTTTCACGACCTCTGACCCTAGGCCATGGCAACTGTGGCAGGAATGTCAGGAGTGATTGGCAGGATAAAGAGTGCAGGCCCTCTCTCCTGCACAAGCGGATTTGAGACACTTTGAGGGGTGAACAATGGCGGATTTGGGCTCGATTGGATCACTGATGAGCTGATGACTGTCAAAAGAGCACGTCGTCTTTACATAAGCCCGATTATCTCTGCGTGGCGGAGGAGCAGAGGGGTAACCGCTGTAGGAGGAAGGGGCAACCGGTGGGGATTTCACCCCCATGCCGAGTCCCTCGAAAAGGGGATAGACCTGCACACGAGGGCCAGGCTTCGAGGCTTGGACCTCTCTCATCCACTGGGGGCCTTTAACAAATCTATTCAGGCGACCGGGAGCCCTCATACATGTGGGCATAATCGCAGGAGGATGGCAAAAGAGTGATGACGGGGGGGCTGTGAGGGGGGATGACACATGGAGGCGATCATTGTTCAATCCCTGAACATCCCATCAAGACGACAGAGGAGCAGAGAGAAAGGAAACGCGAGGATATATATAGAGAGAGTGAGACGCTGACAGAAAAGAGCAGTGGGACACGCAAATCAAAGCCAAATCCCTTCCATAATCTGCCTTATTAATGGGGATTAGAACTCACCAAAGAGCCTATATCAGAATACCAAAGCACCAATAAAGACTCTGCTCACACTGAGAGTTTGAGGAGTTGATATGACTCTAAAAACTCCACACAGAGACTCTTGTGTTGTGTTGTGTTTCTTTTTATAAACTGTTGGATTCTACCAGTCGAAAAGTTTCAGGACAATTTGGACCCTAAACTCTGATGGAGTTTGCTTTGGCACAACAACAAAAAAGAGAGAAAAAAAGAAAAACCTAATCATATTTTGGATCTGCTCTGCTTTTTCCACTCCTTTCATAACGCAACATGTTTTGGACACGCCGTGTAACAGATATAAAAAGGCCATTTGATGTCATTTTCAGCCCCATCATGCTAAGCTCACTGATTTCCAACTCTGACAGAATAACATATTGTTCGAAAGAGTGAAGGGGTGCGAGCGAGAAGAGCGGCTGATATTCTCCTCAGCGGTGCTCATGGCAGTCTGTCAGAGCTGGCAGAGGAAATGAAAATGGCCTCAAGTGTCTGGCTCCCTTCCACGCCGCTCTCACATCAATGACAACCCTCGCTGCATCATCTCTCCCTCCCTTATTTGCCTTCTTTAGACTTAAATTTGCTCTTTTCGTCCCTCGTTTGCTGACACTCTGGGTACGTTTGTGGGAAAGCAGAGGGACAGACGAGCACCGTGCTGACTTTTGAGAAAGCGTCACCAGTCACGATGCTCCTCTTTTTTTCCCCACACCTCTTACGCACGTCAGATTTACGGCGAGGTTCCAACATCGTTATGAAACCACACTCGGCAGCCTTGTAGCTTACCTTAAAAAACAGGTTTAAAAGAATGTCCTGTCTTTGTCCAGGAGTGGCAAAATTTGCCTGCCAGCATCTCTTTGAGGGAAATAAGCACTTTATAATTTTGTCCACAGGAAAGCAAAATCAGGAAAGATGTTTTTTAAGGGAGATTTTGAGTCAGCTAACGGCTAACATATTCCTTTAAGACTGTTTATGGGGAAAATGCATAAATTTGCTACATGTCAGTTTAAAAAATGAAAGGTTTAGGTTTTTTTGTGTTTGTTATATACATATAAATTTGAGTGATTCTTATTGGAGGATTATGTGTGCTGTTTCATGTTGTTCTTTGTGGGGATGATTTGTCGGGAGCCAGCCCGAGAAAGCTTCTCGGCGGAGACAATAGAATAACTGAACTGGACTGGACCATTAATATAATGATAATTGTAAAAAAATTAATTATAAAAAGAGCTAATGTAAAATCTCAGATTTTCATCACTTGTGCCTATATTGTTTTTTTAAACGTGGATCAAATTTTTAGGATAATCGATTAAAAGTTAGACGAGACAAACTGTGATGTTTGAGCACAATAGATCAAATGTAGGATTTTAAAATTATAATGTGATTATAAAGTATTTTACTTGTTTTTTTTAAGACAGTCTGACTTCGAAAAACATATATATACCATGGCGATGGGCAATTTTGGTCTTTGTTCAGATTGTGGTCCTAAAGATGAAAAAACTATAGTGCTTGTGTTTTTGAACTGGAGTTCATAATAAGTAGTATTTGATGCCTGGCTTAGGGTTACTCCTCACTGCTTTGCATCTAAGTCCAGTGGAGAGTCAATTAAAAAGTGCATCTTCATATATTTTATATCTCAGATAAAACCTTTCCAGTTTATCAAAATAAAATTAAAAAATGACCAAATTAGTTCTTTTCGCCTCCGATTGGATGGCTGTCAGGATGTCAGCTCTTTGCAAACAACAGTTCCAGCAGCTGCTCGGCTTTCAAAACCTGATCCCGCAGCAAAGGTTTGCGTATCGTACCTGAGAGGTGGTGCAGACACCACCGTGGGGGCAGCCGTGCTCTTACTTTCTCTGAGAGTCAGGTGGCAGCATTGAGCCAATCTCCAGATTCACAAATCTGGTGGTTCTGATTTTATTCTCCTCTCCTTCCAGAGCATGATTTACATTCAGATCACCATCTAACTGTAGTTTTGCTCGATGCCCAATCTGGACCTCATTTAGATTAATTTCCATTCCACAAAACAGTTTAACAAAGAAATCAAAGTTAATGCACAAGCTGCTGTCCTGTTATCAACTGTTGATGTTAAGCTACTGGATGGCAGAAAGCAGCTATCTAACATATTGCCACATATAGATTTTTCCACCTTTGAATATATGTCATTTTTTAAAACCAAATTTACTCCCAAATTTGTACTTCTATAGACTTCAGCAGTACTTCACTGCTTAAACTTCATCACACACTTTACAGGCCACATTTTAACAGCACCTCGCTAAGGCCACTTCCCTTCTTCCATCTAACTAGTAAGTGTTAATAATTTTAAATATCAGACTTTCAAAGACTTTTAGCAAAGATTTCAACAAACACGTCAATCTAAATTTTATCTGCACGTAAACCTGGAGCTGTCTGGGCCCCTTGAGAGGCCCCAAACTGTGCCGCTAAACCAAGCACCGGACCACAGCTTTGAAAACAGTCGCCGTTAGCAGCTCTCAGACCCCCCACCATCTTCTCTCTCTCTCTCTTTTTCTCTCTATGCACCCCCCTGTCTTTGGGCCTGTGAACGTCAAGGATGCCACAAAGTGACACACAAGCCCACCACCACCGCCCCAACCCCTTCTCTCGCCTCCCCCGTGAGCTGCTGCCCCCATACTGGCTTGCTGGCCTTTCCTCTCCGTCTGATCCATATTTCAGAGGCGGCAGTGGTGGCACCGAGGGGTATAATCCAACATTAAAGCGAGGAGGCCTGGGCTGAAAGCACAAGCGCAGGTTCACAAGGTCCTGGAAATCTTCAATTTTCAATTTCCGCAGCGTTTGCAGTGGCTTCCAAGGCGCGGGCATAAGTCTTCGAGCTTTGTTGGCGAGAGTGCAGGTTTCAATAAAACTGACTTTCCTGGTAGTTTAAAAAAATAAAGGAGCTGACACTGCATGGTTCGTGTGAAACAAACTAGACACAGGGACGACGAGGTCAGCTGCAGATTAACTGCAATACTTGTATTATATGTATATTAATATAGATATATAATTACCTTTAAAATACCAAATCCACTTGAGCTCTTGAAGGAGAATTTCTCTGCATACATTAATTGCACTCTCTGTATTGTACTGGTTACTTATTGTTAATTAATATTATAAAAATCCTAAATTCAGGCACTAAAAAAAAATAATAACAATACTAATAATAATAATGGGTGCTTAGTTTAGGAAGTTTACAGTGCTTCTTAATCTGAATTCTGCCCTTTTTTCTTTGATTTCTTTGGCTGGAAATCGGTCCTCTCTTATTAAATACAGGTGGTGGGATTTTCTTCAGTAATAAAGCGCTATAATGACATTTATTTAGTTCCCAAAAAATATATTCTTTAAAGACAAATTCATATCCTGTATTTACAATTTTTTTTCCAAGGTTTCCATTCACAACAGAGGAACAGAGGGGGGACATAAGAGGACATAAAAGAGAAATACAAGTGATTCAGAGACTAAAAAAAACAAACAAACAAAAAACGCGAACATCTCTTTTTCATGTGGAAGCTAAACAGTAATACTACAACAGGCCTCCCAGTCCAAAAAATATCCTTCGTTAAACTGTTCTCCATTAAATAAAATTATTCCTCTTTTTCTTTCTCTTCTCATATTGTTGTTGTCAGAACTCGCTGTGCTGCTGTCCCGTGGTGAGGTCTGAGGAAAGAGAAGAAGAGGAAACTATTGCTCAGAGGTGAATAAAGTCTAGACATTATAATTATATTATCTGAAACAAATTTGGCAATTTTACTCATAAAAAGAAATCCTTCGTTTAAACTAACGAAGCAACTTTTTTAACACTTCGAGTTTGTTTCCTTCAAACGGTGTTAAGCTGTATTTATGCAAATTAAAAACCCCACTATAGGTAAATTGTTTTATGTCTTTTCACGCTCTGCTTCATTCATGATGTTGCCATCAGGGCTTTCTTTGACATACATTAGCTTCATTCACGGGTGGGGTGGGGGGTGGGGGGGGGGGGGCGTGAATAAATAGCGGCAGATTATTTAAATGACATAGGTGGCGATAGCTCATTGTTGGAGGATGGGGGGGCAGGCTGGGAGGGGAGAGAGGGAGGGAGAGGCGCAGAATATATCAGACTCCTGCCTGACGAGGCGTTAAAGTGGGGACTCAATCGTATGATTTATGTGCCGAGTTCTGCCTCCCCGACCAGTCAGGTGTAACAGTGTTTACCTCTTGCTGTAAGGTTCATTTAATCGAGGCTGATGGTGTTATAATGCCAAAATTGATTTGAAATCACCTGTCAGTGATCATCTGAAAGGGGGACTTCAGGGAATCGGGCCTGTGGTCGCTCTCTTCATCTGCGGAGGGAAAGAAAACAAACTAGTGAGTGACAAGGTGTTCGTGAAATTACCTTTGAAAATAAAGTGAAACTGCCCTGCAGGAAGGAGAGCTGCTGTTGTCGCCATTTGAGTAATTCAACGGAACAAGTCCTATGAATAATAATAATAATAATAATAATAATAATAATAATAATAATAATAATAATAAGAAGAAGAAGAAGAAGAAGAAGAAGAAGAAGAAGAAGTAGAAGAAAAAGAAGAAGAAGAAGAGACGTTGAAATCAGGCCCATACCATCTCTTTTTGGACTGAAGCTCCCTGATGACTCTACATCGCTGTCGTCTTCCGTACCCGACGTTCCCGTGCCGACCGCTGCCGGTCGTGCGTCACGACGCGCAGCCGGCACTGCGCCGTGGACGGGCAGGTGTCCGGCCGGCGCCCCTGCCAGGAGCGACCTCATGTTCAAAAGAGAGTTGGCATTCAGAAAAGCTGCGTTGGCCCAGTTGTGCAGCTTGCCAATCTGGCACGTATATATTCCGTGACCCGGGAGTAAGGCCGGGTGTCCGGTGGAGGCCAAAGCCGCGTGGTGCGCAAGGGCCGCGGGGGGAGATTTGTGAGAGCTGTCGGGCGCCGTGGCGGTCTCAGCCAGAGACCAGATTTTAGGTTTGCTCTGTGCTGGTCTTTGGCACTCCTGCCTGCCGGGCGAATGATCCGCGGGAAGCTTGACACTGGGCGATTTACCGAGAGAAACACCCGCCTCGGCTCCTCTCAGGGCCTCCGCAGAAAGCGTCCTGCTGCTCTCCGAGCTCTTCGACTCAGAGGCCTGCTCGGCGGCGGACAGGCAGGCCTCGGCCTCCCCCCTCGCGGAGCCACGCTCCCCTTCGCGCTGCTCCTCGGGTCTCTCGATATCGACGGTTTCCAAATCTATCTCCTCCTCTTCATCTTCGTCGTCGCTGCCGTTCTTGCCGTGCTCGTGCTCGTCCTCGTTGTCGCTGCTGAAGATGCGGCCGTCCCGGTCCTCAGCGCTGCGGCCCCAGGTGACCTTGTTCTCCTTCTTCAGGCGTCTGCGGGCGTTCGCGAACCACGTCGACACCTGTAAAAGAAAAGCGCGTTTTTAAGCATTATTACTCAGATGCTGTGGTTTGAAATCTGTAGATGGGGAATTATAAAACATTTAAAAAGACATCTGATTTTATTTATTATTCCTGAGCTCAGATTAAAAAAACTGAACTGGGTTTTTTTTTCTCTGCAGGTGTATTAAAAACAGTCATATGTGGGCCAACTGAGTTCTCATAACAAATAGCAGTGCTATTGAAGGACATTAAAATGAAGAATAAAACCTTTAAAATAATGATTAGTGATTTATTTTAAGTGGGCCTGGAGGCTGATGCCCACCAAATTGTGCTTGTAAGGTGCCAGAAAGACCACTGAACTGAAACATTTTATACAAATTGAGCTCTGAAAACATATCACGCTGCCCACCTGTGTGAGTGTCATTCTCGTAATGATAGCAAGCATGATCTTCTCTCCTTTGGTGGGGTAAGGGTTCTTCTGGTGTTCCTGCAGCCAGGCCTTCAGGGTGCTGGTGGTCTCCCTTGTGGCCGTTTTGGCCCTTGACGGGTCTCCGTACGGGTACTGGCCGTAGGGGTAGAAGCCTTGGGCGGTGTGAACAGGTAGAGAAGCTGGGTGGGACCCCGGGCTGTCCTTCAGCTCATACTGTGAGCCCTGGAATGTTGTTGGGAGAAAAAAAATGGGGGCAACTTGTTGAGCAACTCTAAAGATATTTGCGCCTCAAGTTCAGAAAATTTGTAAACAGGAAAATACAAATGGAAATTTGGAGCAAAAACTTTTTGCGTGACAAAACAAAACAAGTTTGAAAAAAATCAGTAATCAGACACAGATCACAACAAATATCCCTCATTTTAGATCGCTTGCAAAATTCTATGATCTAGGCCTACCATATTATTTTGTTTTGATTTTTATTTAATTCAATATTGATAAATGCCTTTATGCTAAAATGTGCAGCCTGTCACAGCAGACAGGTCCACATTTGTAGAAAAAAAGCAAAAAAACAAACAAAAACAACAACATTATGTTCAAGCTTTCAAAAACCATGACCTCAAATTAAATTTGAAACTGAAGTTTAGTGTCACGCTCCCAGAGATCGTTAATTTGTGTTATGTGGCTATTCAGTTCTTTGCAATTCACCCAAGTATTTATAGCTCCAACACACAGACAATTAAATATTAATTATTAATTATTAATTTATCTCAATACAATTCACAAAAATTCTCTTAAAAAACAAACAAAAACAAAGCGAACAACCCGCGCATTTAAATGGTTCAAGTTGTATTTACGCATTACAGTGAAAAGCTCAGCCTCACTATTTTCTTATGAACACCTGAACGTATATCATCTCTCACCATCTGGGATATGAGGGCGAGGTCTGTGGCTCCGCTGTACGGCAGAAAGGCACTGTAGTTATGAGCCGCCCATGGGCTTCCGTACATCCCCAGCATGGAGCCGACAGCCGCGGCGGTCGCTGATGAGCTCACACCGCCCTCGGTGGTTCCTTCCCGGGCAGAGCCCGGCCGCTCGCCTCCGTACACCTCATGGGAGGCGCTGAGGAACTGGGGATACCCCAGCTGAGGCAAAGACATGTCCGGAGTACGCGTGCAGTAAATCTCTCCCAAAGTCACAAGAGCGAAAAAAAGAAAGATGATGCAGGAAAAAAAAGAAAAGAAAGAAGGAATCCCCAAAAAAGAACAGCAAAAGCGGGACAGTTAAAAAACAAAACAAAACAGGATGACCCCCACTTAAAAAAAGAAGAATCTGTCAGCCTTCCCTTCCACCGAGTTGTGTCTCAGGAGCAGTTTGGCACTTTCGAGTGCGGAGTTGATGCGTATGTCTGGCCGCAGGAGCTTCTGGATGTGGAGCTGAGTGACTGATTGGCAGCCTACTTAAGCACCAAGCTCCTCCTATGCCCGGGGCAGGCGATTAGTGCATTGGTTAGCCCAGGTCGTCTGCGTGTGCGCGCGTGTGTATTGATGTGTGTGATTTAATTTCGACAGTCTTCACTGTGTCTACCGAAAAGGTAACCTGTGTGTGTGCGCGCATGTGTGCGCAGTGTATGTGTGTCTTGCGCAATGAATTCATTAATTACTACTACTACAATAATAACAATAATAATAATAATCTCTCCGTATTTTGGTGTCATTTTTCGGTGCTTTGACTGCTGACTCGTGGGGTATGCCCGGACATTCCTGGTCCAGCAGATGGGCCGGGAAGCATTGATATGGTCGGACAGATCCACGAGGAATGTCCGTGATTATCGACGGAAGTCAGTGGAGCATATTTTTTTAGAGCTGTGGAGATAAAGGAGAGTGGAGGTAATGACAGAGATCGAAGATGATAGGAGATGGCAGAGATACGGAGCGCACGGGAGCTGTGGAGTGGAAAATGACAGATGTTTGCTGAGAAGAATAGACTACTGTACTCTGCTAGGCCCTTGGTATCAGTTGCAGATGTCGCAGAAATGTTAAAGCTGCTATTTGAGGTATGAGATGAAAAGTGGTGGTGGTGGGGTTTTTTTTGGAGGGGGGGGGGGGGGACCATATTTACGTGGGAGAAAGTGTAAAAATGGACCCTCACGTGTGGGAGGAGGCAGGCTGATGTGTCCTCATTGACAGGCTTAACCATCAAAACACACAGCAACTGTGCTTCTTTGAACACACACACCTCCTTTCACACACTGTGTCACACACTCTATCACACACACGCACACTTGGGCAGTGCTAATGAGGTTGAGCACCCTGCACCCTGCTCTGTGGCCCTGTGGCCCTCCTGGGTCCCCTCAGAGGTTAGCGCTGTAATTACTCCATCCCTATAAATACAGATTCATCATTTCACACTCTGAGCTCCTGATGAGCTTGGCTGAGCCGAGAGAGAGAGAGGAGAGAGAGGAGAGAGAGGAGAGAGAGGAAGGGGAGGGAGAGGGGGAGGGAAGAGGGGTCTAATGATTTAATTACAGTGCTTAAAGCCCACTCTGGCTAAGTGATGGTCCTCTCTGTCTCTCTCTCTGCTCTCTTCCCTCCTCAGCGCTGGCACCTAGAGGGCTTTACTCATGAATCTCAAAGCTGTTTTTCCTAAACACATATTATGACGAGCCCCGCCGCCGCCACTGCTGCTGCTGCATATGTGTGTGTGAGAAACAGAGAGCGGGAGAGGGAGAGAGGATGCTTAATCTCCATGGCATTTTAAATGGCATTCATGGAGAGCGCCTCTATCCTCATTGCCAAGGTAAATGGAGCCAGGGGACTCTCCATTTCAGCTCGATAAAAGAGCAACGTTAAAGACCCTCACCATCTACCCCTCAGCCCCCCCACCCCCTCTCTCTTCCCCTCTCTCTCTCTCTCAGTCTTTGCCTCTCTCTCCCTCCCTTCCTCACTTAAAATTAATGTTTTTCTCATGACAGGGGAGGGAAACGAGACATATCCACCATCTAATAGGATAATATAGCCCCATTCACCACCACCATCACCCCTCCCTCCCTTCTCTCCCTCTTTCTCTCTCTCTCTCTCTCCCTCTCTGCCTTTGTAGCTGCCTGATTTCCATAGTGTCTCTGTGGAGAGGCAGTTAATGAATTCCTCTGAGCTGGAGAAAGGGGGAGAATGGTTTGGCGGTTTAGAGAGAGAGAGAGCGAGAGAGAAAGAGGGAGGGATAGGGGGAGGAAGGCTTTGAGCTATGCCATTCAACTTCACAGCCTCGGCCTGCTTGTGCATTCACCCCGTGCGTTTGTGTGCGCCGTGCATGTGCGTGTGTGTGTGTCTTTTAACATGAACCTGCTAAGACTACCAAATATTTAGACTGGCCTCAGACCTCTTTTTATGGCGACGGTGGATTGAGGGATCTCAGGAGGCAGCTTGACTCTATTTGAATCCCATTCCCTGCTATTAGCTCGGCCCAGACAAAGGAATAACTTACCGCAGGAAACAGACGAATAAAGTCCCCACAATCCACTCGCACTGGCCATTTCCTCTTGGGTAATTTGCAGCGGGGAAAATGAAGAAGCCTCCAAACATCACAAAGCTGTTTTTTTTCTGTGTGTTTGCTAACAGTTCAACAAAGGAGAGGTGGCAACAGTGATGCAGAAATGTTTGAATTATTAACTTGTTTGGCATTCGTAGATACTGTTTGACCTCAGATTTGCTGCTCACACAGTCCTACATTTGCAACAGTGACGGAAAATTAAAGGAAAATAATCTACAAAAGTCATCGGTCTACAAGTGTGGGGGAGCAGCAAAAACAAATGTACACACACTGAGTGTAATATCAGTGATTGCACTGCAGTATTTTACGCTCTGAGGATCTTTGGCAGTGGCACAAAGTTGACTTTTCATGCACTTTTGCAACTTCAATTTTTACTTAATTTTTAAAAAATGCTTTTTTAAACATATTTCTATGATATAATGACGAACAATCATGAGGATTTCACACTTTTCAAACACCATTATTGGCCAATTAGTCAATTTGGCAGTGAACCTGATGCCATGACTGTATGCTGTCATTACTCATGTTTGATGGTTAGTAACTTTGGCTGATCTACCAAAACAGGAGAAAGTCCAAATTTCTCTGTATGTGTGTCTTAAATTAGTACTTTAAACCTGTACATATCGGTATTATGATACAAAATCCACGTCACCATTTTATTTGGAGCAAAATGTCCTACAGTGGAATAAACTAGTAGTAAAATTATATTTACAGTATGTTTCAGCTAAAAACTCCACAGTGTTATTCTCTGCCTTTTATATAATCTGTATGTAAAAGTAAGTCGTCACTTCCTGGTGTCAAACCTGCATTCAGCCCCCTGCTTACCAGGATCTGGCAAGCAGGGGGCGACTCCTCGGCTTACAAACAGCGGTTCAGTTGAATAGAGGTCTATGGTAAAATGCCAGTTGAGCTCCCTTGCTCTATGACCTCATTAAATACATTTCTGATGGATTCATGGTCTCATTTGCTAGTTTTAAGTTTTTCCAAATAAAACTCCACAAGAGTAAACACAGATGAAATCAGAAATCCTGACTTTCCAGTTAGAATTTTAAACTGGAATGTTCCCTCAAATCAGATTTCCAACTCAGAATGTTTGAGAGGCTCCAGTAACCTCTGGTTTCCCAATACATGTTGCAGACAGTGTGCACAAAAAGCAGCAAAACTGTAGAATTTGTCATCTGTAGTATCACTGCTGTGTATTTGTAACGTGCTAAAAAAGCCACACACAAGAACACTGGCCAGCATGTCTGCAGGAACACGCGGTAGTGATGTGTTTGTATTGCTAGGGTTGCAGGTATAATGACAATACTTTGCTGAGTACCCAAACAAATCATGTTTTTCTTTGATTTTCCAACTACCAGTACTAGAACACAGCCAGCTCTGGACTGGCTGTGTCGCTGACACCTGACTTCCAGTGTAACGGTGGAGCACAACGTTATCGTGTGACTGACAAGTTGCTAGTCAGCTTGAAGATTTAGCTTGATGCTTCAAGACTTGAATGAACTAACCTGTATGTCACAATCCAGCGGCTAATTCCATCTTTTATAAGATAAATACACAAATTATAGATGTGTGACCGGAAATGGATGATTTATAAATATATAAGATCACAGTTTGTAGCTCACAGCATGGGGCGTGTTTATAGGCTGGTAAGATGTTCATATACTAACTACTTACATAATACAATCAAAGCTCATACATATTACACTGTATTTAATCTCAAACCCACATGTTAATACCAAGAATATTCCAGTACACGCAAGTTCTCCATAATCTACACAGAAAGTCAATAAAGATCTTATTGGCTTGTATGCTAAAGTTAGCCGCTGGTGAGCTTACATTGAAAATTTGCCTGGTTTTAGATAAGAAAAAGAAATAATTATAAGAAAAATTTCACAACAAATAAATTCCACTATGAATTACTAAGTGAAAAATTTTTTTCTTGTACACAATATTTACATTATTTATATATTTATGTATTTGAGTGTGAGTGTTAGATAGAAAGCACTTAAGCACAGAGAAAAGAGTTTGCATGAATGCTATATAAGAACCAGTCCACATGTCTGTTCACAGCTACAGAACACTGGTTTTTACTAACATTGGAACAACCAGCCTGTTCACAGCTAAACCTTTACAGTGTAGTTGACAATGTAAACACTGAAAAACCACAAACTGCACAGGCACAAGTATCAAAGTCTCAACACAACACAACTGGAATAATAACCCCAACAGAATTAATGATTTAAGGTTAAGCATTAACCATCCACTTGGCAACAGTGGGAAGGAAAAACTCCCTTTTAACAGGAAGAAACCCCTGGCAGAATCAGGCCCAGGGAGGCGCGTTTACAAAAATAAAATTAAAAAAACAGTGGAACTTCACTTTTATTATTTTTACTTTTGCTATGTTTTGTTGCAAAAATGAAAAACAAAGAAAACAGAACAAAAAAAAAGCACTACATGAAAGATAACCCATTCACCATTCGTGCAAAATGTAAATAAGAAACCTCTTTCCAGGGTTATCTTCTTTCAGTTCAATTCAATTTTATTTATACAGCGCCAAATCACAACAACAGTCGCCTCAAGGCGCTAGGCAAGGCTTTCAAGTAGATTTATTCCTTGAAGAAATGAGGAAGGATACACTCTCCAATCACATTTAAGCAAAAAAAAAAAAATGACACAATGAGGGATGATATGCTTTGGAAATAAATAAAAATCATGTTTTTCTTTTTTTCATCTGATTACATTTCTTCATTCGGCTTGTTAGTTTGGCTAATTAGTTAATCTTTTGCTGACTTCATAATCAGTTTTCAGGATGTCGGAGACTGCAGAGAATGAAGAGGGAAGGACAAGCTGCAGGTAGATAAAGAAAAACCTGTCCTCACCTACTTGACAGCAAAGATAAGCAGTGATAGATTCAGCTCTGACCTGATGTTAAAACAGATGGATCACTCTGATGCATAACAGATAAGCCTGCCAGCCTCGGGTAATACATCCAGCAGTCAAATGATCCCTCACACTGAGCTCGTACTTATTTTTTACTCTGTAACACTTTCCCCCCCCCCTCATAGCGGTGATATTTGACATACAGCACAGGAGATGTCATTTCTTAATGGCTTATATCACCTATTATATCAGTGGCAGTTTGACCTGACAGCAGCTCGCCTGGTGATTGAACATTTCGACCCACAGGGGAAAGCCACGACAAAAAGCCTATCATTAGCAATTAACGGGCGAGCCGGCGTTTGTTTGTTAACAGCTCCTTTAGAAGTCCAATGGGGCTCATTTACAGTGGATGGCACTGATAACAAACCCTGACCTAGAGCGGGCCGGGGTCACTTTGAATCCGTCAAAACTGTTGTCTGCTTGGGAAACTCAAACCTTGTTGTCTTTTTATTCGCTGAGAGCTGCCGTTAAAAACTGTTCCATCATTCCCTATAGAGAGTGCGATAAAAACAAGCCATGTTCAACAAGATTGCTGACTGAAAAAAAAGGTGAATTCCCTCCTCCTCCTCTTTACAGAAAGACTTAGCGGGGGGCTTTTCTCATGGCCGGGGATCTGATTGTTTTCTAAACGGATTATTAACTCTTTTGTTACAGTAGGGGTCACTTTAATGCTTCTTAGGGCCCATTAGCATTGCTTTAAAGCGTGCGCGCACGCACACACACACACACACACACACACACACACACACACACACACACACACACAGTTTGCTGTGTTCTAGGATTTGGCGTTTCTTGTCTTTGTTGTTCACGGTGGGAGAGGAATGATACCGTTATAATGCTGTTAAAGACAATACCTCAACTTAAAAGGGGGAGTTTGAGGGAAGGGATGTGTATGTGTGTGGGTTATGATGAAAAGGTGCCCTTAGGAAGACAAGTGAGCTTAATGCAATAGTGCTGACTTCAATGGATACCTCAAAGAGAAGTGGCATTACACAGTCTTCTCTGCTGAAAATCCCCTACAAGTCCTTGAGTGAAAGAAGGATCAGCCCAGTCTTCATTTAAGAACTGACAGATCACTGAGCTGGAGGAGTTAGGATCAACTCAAAGCACCCACAGCAGATATTGTTTATCCAGTTTTTTTTTTTATTCTTTGCAATATTTGCTTTATGCTCATCCAATAAGGATCTATTAATGGCAAAAATAAGCTACCCTCGGGAAAATCAAAGCTATTCAGTTGAGGTCAAAGCATCACAGGGCCACAGAGGTGTTTGCTCTTTGGCTCATATTGACCGTATGAATGTGAGATTGTGAGTTGGGAGGGAGGAGGGCTAGAGACCCTGGATCCTGGCTGGGTGCCTCCCCGAGCTTTGAGCTGCTGTTCTGGGGGAAGGATAAAGAGGGTATCTCTTACAGGCCTGACCTCCAGCCACCCTCTTCATCAGAGTTAGAGGTCAAAGATCAGATCAATTGGGTCCCTATGGCCCACACAGCAACACAGCTTAATCACCCATTAACTTCCAGCAAAGAAGGAAAGATGTTGGTCTGGCGTTATATTTAATCCATCTGATTTCAAATGTTTAGGCTTACATAATGTTGTATTATGTCGTGGTTCAAATGCATCACATGTCAGATATAGTGTCAAAGTCAGTTTGCAGATATAGCGACATATTAGATGTATTACAGTGTAATTACTGTGTAATTACACCAGCATTTGTGTGACAGGCTAATACTGGCCTATTAGTACAAGTTAGAATTGCTAAATATATTCAAAGATTTCTTAAGGATTCAAAAAAGATGTACCATGTGCCATGTTTTATTTTGTTTTGTAAATCATTTACTTTTTACGTTTGTAATTCAAAAGACTGAGAGCTAAATGTCAACTTTGCATCGTAGCTTGGGCTCATTCATGCTCACGGTTCTTGCCCTCATTATCGGCACATGCACACCAAAAGTGCTGTCAAGTGCTTGTGCAAGCTATGCTTTGGTGTCATTTCAGCTGGTTGTGTAACTCTCTTTTTCCAACCTTGTGTGGGTGTCACTGCTGCCAGGGTGAAGACTTACATGTCGGATTTTACCGCTAACATCGGTATCCACACCCTAAGTACTGGTATAAACGGTGACGGGACTGCGGTAACGTCATTGTTTTAGTGAGGGACATGACTAACGAAGTGACCATAATAAGCCCATTGGATGGTAAATTGATTGGTCCACTCATTGCAGGTTTGGCGCTTTGACCTCCTGGCTCCGCCAAATGCTAGTATGTCCTTGGGCAAGACACTGAATGCAAAATAGCTCCTGACAGCAAGCCAAAACCTTGCGTGGCAGCTCTGTCATTAGTTCGTTACTGAGTAAACACTGTAAATTGTTTGTAAACGCTATGCAAAAAAACCAAAAGGATAATATAGAAACCAGCACAGCCACAGCCTATTTACCAATACTTTTCTAATGAGCTCATTATTCTTAAAGGTAACTTTAACTTTGACTTTAAATCCTCTTCCTCCGTGCCCCATCTTCTAAATTAAAAAGAAAAATGTTTTAAAAAGGCGACCAAAAGCCATTCTAACCATTCTGGCTTTGAAATGGAGCAAAAAGTTGTACGCTGGCTACATTTCTCTTTTATATGGGTAAAAAATAACTTAAAAATGGCTCACCCCACCAGTTTACTTCTTTTATACAATCTAGTCATTGTTTTAAGCTAGCAAATACCAAACCACTTTGTCCACTAAACTCACACAGGCCAAACTGGTATTTACTGGTGATTAAATTTTTGGTTAACAGGACTGTTAATGCCCTGTTGTTATTTTTGGGCCATGGAAATGACTATAATTATTTCAGGTGAGATCAAGTTTTAATCCTAGCTAGCCACATAAATGAAAGATTTAGTCAGAAAGCAGTTTCAGCACGAACATGCTCTTCATTAGCTTCAAGTCTTATTAGAAAGGAAAATCCACCCTCAGTATCCACACCATCCATATCCTTGTCACAAATATCTGCACACTCCCTGAATAAACCAAAGGTACAGTAAAGCAAACAGATACATGATCTTGAACTAACTGCAGAGATGTGCCGCTGGGTGTGCTTCCTGCTTTTAAGCTCTATCAACTTCCTCCTAAACTCTACACCCTGCGAAACACCTCCACCCTGCAGTGAGGTTAGTCTAACCCTACTAGCTCAAAAAAAAAAGATACTATGCAGTGAATCGCTTGCAGCACACGAGATTTTCACATATTTAATAATAAGTTGCTTATTTGTAGAGGCAGCCCTCAGAATGGATCAACATATAAGTCATATTATTACACCATCATATCCATATAAAGGCATTTTTCCATAATCTCGATCAAGATTGATTGGTTCTAACGCAGACAAGAATGAAGGTTCAATCGGCAACATTTCATGTGTATAAATGTTTGTTTGCAAATAATATAATTCAGCTTATACCCACTTTATGAATCTTTGCACTTGCTAATCTAAACACCTGGCGTCTGGTAGGCTTTCCCGGGCGAAATCCTCTGGCACGCAGGGAAGTGATGGGCTTTATCTGTTTGTCCAGAATCAACAGAAGAAGAACTGGGTAGTTTGCATCGGTACATCTAAAGAGATGGCAAGAGCAGCACACCTGCACAATCACCTTGCTGAATTTTCAAAAGAAGGATGGCGACACGACTGAAATGCATGATTGACAAGTGCACACTGAATGGAGTGGTGATGATTTGAACCTGAAATATGAATGAAGTTATATATGAGAGTGAGGAAAAGAGAAACATCAAAGTGAGGCACGGGGGCTATACGGTGACTGTGGGGATGTACACAGTGGAGCCCAACACAAGGCCAGGCTGTCACATATCTGCGCAAAGACTCAATAACAGAGAGTCTGTATTGCTGCTGTCTGTCAAGCCTTTGAGAAGCAACAGTGGAGGTGGGGAGCATGCATTCCTCACAGCGGCTCCTTGCAGCTCGGCCAATTAGCAGCTGAGTGGTTTGTTTAAGTCCAAGTGATGATGAGATGTTGTGCTGGGAGGCAGCCCAGTTCATTAAGCACACCGTTGTCTCTGGTTTACTCAGCTTGCCGGCTTTAACAGCCTCTCAGTGCTTGTTTACCAGTCGCAAATATGACAGACTGTATGTCTATTTGACCGTCTGTTTGTGCGAGTGTGCATGTGCGGAGGTGACGGAGGAGGTGGTGTGTTTGCGTGGGGGAGTGCGTGTGGGGGTGCGTGCGGGGGTGCATCTGTGGCGCTTTACAGGAGGTGGACACTTGTGCGATATATGCAATTCAATGTAAAAACTCTGCGAAAACACCTCAAGCATCATCCAAAAAGTTTAACCAACAGTTTTGTGACAGTGTCAACAAAAATTAACATTTCAACTTAACTTAGGTGAGGAAATACACTCCTTCCACTCATTTGGAGTGCTGGATGGAAAAGATTGATGCAGAATTGTTTCTTTTTTCTTAATGACAGTTTTATATAGGTAGGTTCTTAAATATCTGGACAGTGACACAGTTTTGGAAATTGTGCTTCTGTACACCACAACAGTGCATTTTAAATCAAGCGGTCAGTATGTGAAAAAAGTACAGACTTTCATCTTTAATGCAAGGCTTTACAAAAGTATTCACTTTCAGTTATAGTGCCCAATAACAAGAACAGTTGCCTCAGTTCACTTTATCTAAATTAAAGACCCTACAACAATCCAGAGAATACCCCAACAATCAGATGACTTATGAGTAAGCACTTGGCAACAGTGGGAAAGAAAAAAACCCTTTTAACAGGAAGAAACCTCCAACGGAACCAGGCAACAAGGAGAGGTTGCAATTCCAGTTGGGAATGAAGGGAAGGAAACAGACCAAAAGACACGCTATGGAAGAGAGCCAGAGATTAAGAGGTAATGATTAAATGCAAAGTGCTGTATAAACACAAAAGAGGTGCATCATGGGTGATGCAATACACCTATTAAACTACTCAACCCCAACCAACTGATGTTTTTATCGCCCATTTTTAGAAACTCAAAAGCGATTGGACAAACGAACACAAATTTAAATTTAAGGATTGTTTAAATATTACATAAAATCTCCTTTGCAGGCAGTGACTTCCTTAAGTTTTAAATATCTGCAAATACTGCCATCCCATGTGATGCTCTGCCAGGGCTTTATTTTTTTGCTTATTTGTAGGTCTCTGTGTCGTCAGTTTTTGTATGTAATAACTGAAAAGCATGGTCTATTGGGATGAGATCAGGTGACTGAATTTGCGGTTGACTTGAGAAACTCTTGGCCTGCTTTTGCATTGTGTTTGGCTCACTATACGTTTGCACTATGAAGTGCTGTCTGGTCAGTTTGGCTGTTTTTTTGGTGAATCTGAGCAGAGAGTTTAGTCCTTCACACTTCTATCAGCAGTCACATCAACCAGAAACAGGAGTGGCCATAGATGCCCAGGCCATAACATTGCCTAAACCTTGCTTGACGGATAATGTGGCATGTTTTGGATCAGAAGCCCTTTCTGTCTCCATAATTTCTCTTTTCATCATTCTGGTCTGTTACTGATTTATTTGTCCAATTAATTTTTTCAGAACAGACTGCATTAGATTTTTTTCTGGTCTAATCTGGCCCTTTTGCTCTTGACTGTGAAACCAATGGTTTGCATCTTGCTGTAAACCTGTATTTCCATTCATTAAAGCGTGTCCTAAATTTAGACATTGACAGTGATACGCACACTTCCTCGCTAGTGTTCTTAATTAGGCTACATGTTGTGAAGGGGTTCTTCTTAATCAAGGAAATACATCTTAAGCAATAAGCCTCACCTGACCACAAAACTGCTTATTATTCAATCGTTCAAGCATCTTTAAGCTGCTAGGCTAACCTATAACTGGCACCAGTTCAGATTTAAAAGAGCTGTATGAAGGCGATATTACTTGTACACAGTTAACTTCACTTTAGGGTGTGGTTAAATAACACACCTTCTGCACTGCAACGAAACTCTTTGAGATGGAACAAAAGACCCTGTCTTGCACATTAAAGTGAGATATGTTACATCCACCTCCCAGCCCTCCACGCCCGTAAGGGCAACACACACTAGCAACATTCAAAGTTCAAGACCTATTGTTTTCTGTGTACATAAGGCAGCAGAGAGGCACCATCTCTGGGGTTCTAATTTCATGTTTATGCATGTTAACGTATCACATTATGCCACTGTTGTACAAAAAGGATTAGTGTGTAACACCTCGCCCTTGAGCTAGCATTGGGCACATCTTTTTTATGCATGTACCAAAAAGGTATTTGTTTACAGTGGAGCCACCTACTGGTACAGCGCTATTTGCTGCTGCCATAGTGTGCTGTATATTTACTTAATTACATTATTCACCAAGCAGTCTGTCTGTACTCGAGAAAATGATATCACACAAAATGATCATTCACTGGATAAGAGGGGCCTCGACTGTCACAGGCTAGCAACTGTGGCAAACAGCAACTGGGATACAAGTTTTGAAGACTTTAACACGGTTATGAAACTAATAATCACCCTTTAAATATTGACATTAGCCTTAAGAAAACTATTCATGTGTCTGATTACTGTTAGGAATTGGCTTTGCAATGTTATCCACGCAAGTAAGCAGAAGGCTCTCCTATTTGCCAACAGAGCAGCACAAAGCCACCCATTCATTTGTGAATGACCATATTAAAAACTCCAGGCTAGTTTCGTTTTAATCGACCTTAATTACTATCGCAATAGTCTAGCACTGGCTAGCTAGCTTAATTAACATGGTTAGTAATTCATTCTGATAATAATTCAGATGGTAATCGTGGTTAGTGAAAAACAACACATGCAAATGAAAACATGAAGATTGGACCAAATAAAACAGAATATTTTTCTCAAAACATGGATGCTCATAATAACGCATAACTCTATGCTACACTCAGACCATAGCCTTGTTGGCTTTGAAATGGTTGTTTCAAAGACAGGTACCAGGTCTGTGACCAGTTAGTCAGCTGCAGTCTTCAAAGTAACTTTGGTTTGTCAAGACGACAATAAAACAGAGTCGGTCTGCTATGAGTCTGCTGTAAGTTTGTGAATGATGGGGTAAAGATGGCAATTACAAGCAATCTATTTGTAATAAATCAGCAAAAATTCTATGCACAGAATTTACATTGACTACTTACCTTCAGAGTCTAGCCAGAACCTCATAAATTTGAAAAATTTCTCCTCAAAGTGAAGCAGTTGCTGCAGGATGGTGAGTTAACGGCACAATTACGTAGGTAATTATGAGACGAGTTCTCTCAGAAAGATACATCGCAAACAAGTTGTGCTCATTGATGCAGAATGACTCAGACTGATTGCAACATGTACTGTACTATACCGTCTGAACTATACAGCAGTTATTTGCAAATCCTCACCAATCCATCTGAGAGTGATTGCAGTCAGTCCAAGTTTGACCTTGATTTTTTGGAGACAGGTTGCTTCGACCAGGCAAACTGTTTAATTTCCTTGCAAAAGTTGTTGAAAGCGATTGAGGGAATTGCACACTCAACCTCTGTGCAACCAGTTGGTTGCCCTAATTGCTATCAGTCTGTGACAGCAAAAAATGAAATAAAAATCAACACAACCACTAGGCCACACCCATATTTCCAAGTCACAAGCGGGTAGGGATGGGTACCAGTATCCGGTGCTATGATGGCAATCATAGCCAATCATTTTATGTTTCCGAGGATAGTAGGCGGGTCCAGGTTTGTACGTTCTTTTAGAGCAGAGCTACAGATTAAAAATGCCCAAGGCGAAGCGGTCAAACATCTGGCTGTACTTCACAGCAAAATATGCAAACTCAGCAGCCTGCAACAAGTGCTTTAAGCTGATACTGTGATACTGTCAAAGGAGGTAACACCTCAAATCCGATGAAACACCTGGCGACACATAGCGTTTTTTTTTAAAAGCTGAGAAATGCGCCGTATTTGATAGCTTGCTGCGAGACCTCACACCGTGCACATCTACTGCGGGTGTAGCCGTAGCCCTGCCAGTGTAACAGAAATGATGACGGATGATGATGCAGCAGCAGCCGTTCTTCTCTGCGTGAGTAGCTTAATGTTGTTCGTGTGTAATTTACGCTGAGTAGGCTAACCACATTATTACATTAATGCATGTAAGGTGAACTAGCAAACATCATCATAGCTACATGCGGCTGTCTTCTTGTTTGATGGCAGATACTCCCTTCACCCTGGCCAAAAAGGCTAAAATGACCAAAGAAAAAGTGGAAAACAGTTAAACATGAGAGGTTTTCGGACAAAGTTTGTGTTTTTTCCATTGATTAAGCACTGCTTCCAGCCAAGAGTGATACCATATATGCCCTATAGTTGCAGAAAAGTCTAACATTGTTATTTTTACAAAAGAACAGCTGAACATGAGAGGTTTTTGGACCAATTTTGTGTTCTCCATTCTTTAAGCACCGGTTTGAGCACCGTTTAAGCACCGGCACCGTTTCAAAAGTACCGGTTTGGCACCGGTATCGGATAAAACCTAAACGATACCCATCCCTACAAGCGGGGTTGTATCCTATTTTTACTCTAGTCTGACAATACACCTATTATAATACTCCTCCCCATAGTATTATCAGTAAGGAGTAAATTAGATTTGAGAGAAAGAATTAATTTGCTTTTCTTTTGTGCTGGGCTCTATACATAATTATATTACTAACATTGGAGACTCTGGGCGATGACCTTCTTGTGGTTGAGTGTTAGTTAGAGGAACAACAGATCAGTCACCTTTATTCCCTGGTACTGAGGAAAAACCCAGCTATTTCACTGTTTACACAACTTTTCCACAAGAGTCTCTATTATTGCAGTAAAACATAGAAATAGGGTGTCACATACTGATAAAGCACTTAGAGTTAGATATGCAAATAAAGAATACAGTGATGCTGAATGCCCTTACTTGGTAAATATAAAGGTTTTATCATTCTATGCCCAACATTCATCCTGCATGTGTAGCCTTTTAGCTCAGCTTGCAACCACACTGTCCAGTAATCAATGTGACTGATGCCTCTTTGCACCACTTGGACAAATATTAGGCCAATAGTAGCAGTTAAAGTGCAATTATACCTCCCCTCCTCCCTTTGTTTTCTCATTCAACACAGTCCATCAACCAAGTCAAACAAGCAACAATATAAGACCAGAGGATGTTGACCTAATGAGACCCAAGCGCACTCTACTCTTACTGATAAAACAGAGTGAGAATCACCCACTTTTCTCGCCGCAACACTCTATTTCTGTGTAGACAAAGGCTGATTATGGATGATGGAAGAGAAGAAGAAGAAAGACTTGCAACTTCTCCTTTTCCATTTTCCCCCCTTCCCCCTGAAATTTTTTGAAGGGCGGTTTATTCAAGATGTCACAGCTGCCTGCGTTTTAGTTGGAGCGTTCAGGAGGGTCACGGCTTTCTGCCTGCCTGTGTGTGTTTGCGTGTGTGTGCGTGTGTGTGTGTGTGTGTGTGTGTTGGAGCAGTTCTTAAAGCAGTAATGCAGTGTCCGATGACAGATCACTTCATTCACGCAAGACGAGGGCAATTACTTCAACCATGACAGATTGCCTCAGCAGAACTGAGTTTAGGATAAAACCTCTCCCTCTCTCCCTTTATATCTCCCTCACCCCTCGTCTCCCCCTGTTCAATAAGGAATCTTGTGGTTTTCCCAGCTAATGACTTCCTCCTCACTGTTACACCATTGTGCGTGTGTGTATGTGTGTGTGTGAGCAGGGGGTGACAGTACCATCTGTCTGGCTGCTGTAGCCCTTGCCCCTGCCCAGCTGGTGGGCACTGAGTAATGGGAGAGGACTTCCTCATCTCACCCCCCTGAGACACACACTCTACATTAGTATGCAACACCTACTGTCAGAGTGAGCCAGAGAATAAGAGAGAAGAGACAGAGTTTTTTTTTCTGTTTTAGAATTGAAACCCGAGCTACTCAGAGTGTCAAGTGATGAGAACTGAATGCTCCGAGTCTTGAAAAATTGGCACATACAGCAACAATTTCACCGCGCGTGTTGGCTTGTGAGTGGCAGTTTGAGGAATGTAAATGAGCGCATACTCAAGCGCTGGATTGGCTGGAAGGTAGAGAAAAGGTGAGAGAAGTTAAAGAAAGAGGAGAGGTGTAATATAGGTCAAGGATAAGGGAAACAAGTGCTATGCTGCTTCATGTGTGCTATGATTACGAACATGCCAACATACCAGAGACTGTGATTCTTACCTTGAATCTAATGTACTGGAATCTACTAAGGTATGCTGTGACAGCCAGAAATGTCTAATTATTAAAGTATTCATTAGGGCAAACTAGGACAAAATAGTACATTTGTTGGTTCAACAAATGTATAACAGGTTTACGTTACACAAGTACAAAGTAACAGAGTCTGATCTGAGTTAGCTAATACTGAAACTATATTCATGTATTTAATTAACAGATGCAGACAAACGTTACATTTTGATGAGTGTAAAACAGTTTGGCTGGAATCCACATTTAAAATGAGCTGTTACTCAGCTGTTCAACTGCACGATAAGGCAAATATCTAATCAGCCAAACGCATGGCAGCAAGTTGACACGGCCAAGATGATGTGCTGACGCTCAAACTGAGCATCAGGACGCGAAAGACAGATGATTTAAGTGACTTTCAAGGTGACATGGTTGTTGGTGCCAGACGGACTGGTCTGAGTCAGAAACTGCTGATCTACTGGGATTCTCCCACACAAACACTTTACAGAGGATGGTCCAAAAAAGAGAAACTGTCCCGTAAGCAGCTGTTCTATGGGCCAAAAAACCTTGTTGATGCTATAGAACAGAAGACAATGGCCAGACTGCTTTAAGCTGATAGGAAGGCAACAGCAATTCAAATAACTACTCATTACAACCAAGGCATGCAGAAGAGTTTCTCTGAATGCACAAAAATGGATAACTCTGAAATAGCAGAAGACCACACAATCCAATAGAGCACCTTTGGGGTGTGGTGGATTGATGGAAAAGGAGATTCTCATCACGGATGTGCAGCTAACAAATGTGAAGCAATGGCCGATGCTGTCTTGTCAGCATAGTCCAAAATACAAAGAATGCCTTCAGCACCACGTTGACTCTATGCCATGAATAATTCATGTGGTTCTGACGGCAAAAGGAGGTAAAACCCACCAATGATGTGTAACTAATCAAATGACCAGTGAGTTTATAATGCACTTGTTTCATTAGTGACCCATGTGTTGGTGCACACTGCCAAGATGTTGACTGAACTGTAAGTGAACCATTTCATTTTTGACATGTTTTTTCGTGGGTGCAATCCGCATAGATATTGTCAAGAAGCATTGTTACAACAAAGAAATCATCGAACAAACACAAATTCCGTTACTTTTTGTGCTACATTTATTTAAAGCAAAACATAAAATTTACCTTTGGTGGAAAAGTTTGAACACATTTATTTTCTATATGGGTGAAAAAGTGAAAAAGACAAAGTCAGCAATGACTGACTTTAAGAAATTGGAAGCTGACATTATTTAACAAAAAGGAAATTCAATTAAAGGTTTATATATCTCAGGAAATTGCTGGAGTGGTTTGCAGTGCCTTCTGTGACTCTTTGGGGAAATAAAGCTCAAATCTGAGTGACAATGGCACTGATGATGTCTCAGCTTGAGCTTGGAGAGTTTTTAATCACACAATACCACATGAACAAGCTTTGGGCCAGAGATATTTTGAGAGAGCAAGATGGAGGGAGAGATGGCACTCAAAGAATTCTGAATTCAAACCTATGGGAGAATTCCTCAACAGGAAAAGTGGTGATAAAACTCCTGGGGGGAGGGTAATACCTTATTTATTAGATTTGACAGGTGACGGGCACTTCTCTATGTCCTGCTGACCAGTAATGTTAATGCTAGTCTTACATAATTTTACATGACGGTTCCAAATAATTCATGTGCACCTCACTAGAAATGCAAAGAGGGAGCATGCGTTGCTTTTAGTCGTATATATCTTTTTCCTTTGAAAAAAAAAAGAAGCTCACCACAACCTCAAGCGGGGACAGAGCCAATAGAAACACCGGGATATGACCACATGTTAATTAACATGTAATGCACCAGCACAAGCACAAATGCTGGCATTGGCCACTTAACGTAGGTTACATCATAGGCTCTGCAAATATTGCTTGCAGAAGTCAAAATCAGGCCTAAGGATCTTGGAGGACTGCACAGGAGCCCCCTCCCCAACGTTTGAACGGAAACGTGTATGCAGACGGACACATTTGCAGGACCATAAATTACGTTTCAGACTTGGACTGGATTTGATCCAGGAAGACACTGAGCATCCATCCATCCATTTTCTTATCCAGTTCAGGTTGGCGGTGAGGCTGGAGCCTATCCATGCTGTCGCACGTAAAAGGCAGAGTGCACCCTGGACAGGTTTGCCAGTCTGTTGCAGGGCTTGATAACGAACAAGACACACAAAAATAAATATAAGAGCAGCTGGAATTAAACATGTTAGTTTGGCATTTGACAGGAGGTTTAGACTCCTCCAACATGGCTGATTAATGTTGTTTCTTTATCTCCACACTGGCTTCATACACCGGCTTGGATCTGCTGTGTGTTGGCCAACAGAGTGTAATGCTGTCCCCCTCTTTCTAAATCTATCTCTCTCTGTTTCTATTTCCCTTCCTTGCACGCCATCCAGCCCTTTCTCTCGCTCTTCTCCTCCCCCATCCCTTTCTGTCTCAGTCTTTCTCTCTCTCTCGCTCTCTTTCTCTAACCCTCTCTCTGTCTCTGTTTCTTTCTCCTTTCAAGCGTGGAATCATTTAATTATCGCCTATAGCTCTTTTGGCAGGCTGTTGAATGCCCACCTCTCAAAGCCTGGAGGAAACAATTTACCCTGGGATATCACACACACACACATGCATGCGCGTGCACACACATGCAGACTTCAAGGAGAGGATTTATTACAGCAGGTCCATCCGCAGTTCACAGAAATCTATCACCAATCCCAGATTGAGGAAACATTTCAGGGAGGGAAAAAATAACACATTAGCCAGACCAAAAAAAATGTTTGGGGCACTGCGAGGATCCGGAGATACTTTTGCATATGTCCAGAAAGTATTTTATTTATTTATTTATTTATTTATTTATTTATTTATTTATTTATTTTTTACAGATGAGGGTTTCGGGCAACAGTTCACGTGTGGGGGACTGCGAGGTAATGATTAAATGTCGTAAAGCATTTAGAGCGTTTAACTCCCCATTATCAGAACAGTAGGAGGTGATTCATTTAGGACGCTTGCCTTGTTGTCCGGGTGTGTGTGCTTCTGTGTGTTTCAAATGGGAGCCTGGTTGGATGAAAGAGCCACATCGCCCATAGAGGAGAAGGTGAACAAAACGCAGAATGGAAAAAGAAAGGGCGGAAGACAGAAGAAGAGGGGAAAACAACTGGGAACTATTGAGAGGAAATTAATGGCCCATCTCAGACTGTCAGCATTGTTATTGTTTAAGGGGCTCTGGAGGGAGGGGAACGCTTTAAAATGATGTCTGCCGAGAAAAAGAGCACTAAAAAATCAAGACAAGGCTGAGAGAGGGATGAAAGGGAGAAGAGGGGCGAAAAGGCTGTAAATTTTCGACAGAGCTCTCAGTTCATTACAGGGTGATCAGAGATGAGGCAGGGCCAGACAAAGGGCTTCAGTGTTGTTAGCCAGCTCCGTCGGTGTTACACCGGGGTCAGCTCTTTAACTCGCGGGCAATGAATAACCGGGCTTTCAACTGGGACAATGGCATGCCAGCTTTCCCCAGCTCTGGGTAGGACCTGCCTATTGTTGAGGACTTGAACTGGGGAAGTCACCAATCTGTAGGAACGCTGACAAGCCAAATGACGCGACGGACAAGTCGAGGAAAGGAGCTGCAAAGGTTTAAGTTGTGTGTGTGCCTGTGTGCAAACCTGAAGGTCAAGAGTACTCCATCATCACCGTGTCATTAAAGATTAAAGTGTGCAGCGCACGGGGACCTCAAGAATTCCAAGGCCTCAGTGCGCTAGTGCTTACTGTGGTTTCTCTTACAGGTACCCGCTCAAAACTGGGACTGAAACAATCCCAAGAAACCCCATGAATGAGTCAGCTCCTGTTTAGGCCAATCAGTAACCACATTGTCCATTTACTAAACGTAATGACCTGTAGTAATACAGCTACAAATCCTGAGTAGCCAGTCAGCTGTCAACCAAGCAGTATAAAGTTAATTTTGCATGTGGTTAACTGGTGATTCTAAACTGCATGTAGTTACAGTGAATGGTTGCCTATCCCTATGTGTTAGCCCTGCAACAGATTGCCTGCCTGCCTCGTGACAGCTGGGATGAGTTCTGGCCCCCCATGAGCCTGAATTAGATAAGTGGAAGAAATGGATAAATTGACGGATTGACTTTCTAAAATCATTTGTGAAAGTGGGAAACTCAGGTATTTGACTTATGGATCCTTATATCCTGGTTTTTCATTTAAATACAATCCAAATTACTGAGGGGAGTTGTTGAGTATATCCTAAACTTTTCTGTCAGTTAGCGCTCCTGTTTTTGCCGCTGTTGGCTTCTGTTAGCTGTTGTTAGCCTCTGTTAGCTGCTGGTAGCCAGCATTAGCTGCTGTTAGCTGCCATTAGACTTAGACTTAGACTTAGAGCTTTTTATTGCCATTGTGCAAACTGCACAATTGCACGAAATTGGGTAGCTGAACCACAAAGGTGCTAAAGTAAGAAGAAGAGGAACCAATATACAACGAAGGCGGAAAATAAATAAATAATTAAATAAATAGAATAAAATAAAAAACAGTGCATATGTATACATATGTGAGTGGAACTATATACATGGTGTATGTGTAGGAAACATTGAAACAGACTGGGACCAAAATAATTGCACATGAGCCAAAAATATTGCACAGAACATGGAAAGACTGAGATATTGCACATAGATGATCAACAGCAGTGTCAGGGTGGATGTGTTGGGGAAGTCTTTACACACTCTTAGTTTGCATTAAGAGTTCTGACAGCCCACGGGAAGAAGCTGTTCTTTAGTCTGTTGGTTTTGCACCTGATGGATCTGAGCCTTTTTCCAGAGGGCAGGAAGAGGTGGTGGTTAGGATGGAGGTGGTCCTTTATAATTGCCCTGGCTCTGGAGAGACATCTTGAGCTGGCAATTAAGTCCAGGGAGGGGAGTGGACAGCCGATCACCTTCTCTGCAGTTCTGATGACCCTCTGTAGTGTGTTCTTGTCAGCTGTTGTGCAACCAGCAGGGATGGCGTGCACCAGCACACTCTCGATAGTGGCACGGTAGAAGGACACTAGGAGTTCAGTCTGCAGTCTGTTCCATCTCAGAACCCTCAAGAAATGGAGGCGCTGCTGGGCTTTCTTTACTAGGGCTGATGTGTTTGTGGACCAGGATAGGTCCTCGGATATGTGGGTGCCGAGGAACGTAAAGGAGGACACCCTCCTGCTGTTAGCCGGCGTTAGTGAAGCTTTCTTTGACGGGAATCAAACATTGTTCGTTTTCGATAATGAATAAACTCTCATTTGATTTTAAGAAAATGATTTGTTAGAGGAAGAGTGTGATTATTGGGACACTCAAGCCTAACATTAACTGGTATAACGTTCACTTGTAACCAGCTGTTCTTGTTGGTTAGCCAGCTCGTTGTCAGCTGTCTGGAGATGGAAGGGTTGCATGTCTAATCTGCTGACATTAACTAGCTGCAACAATATCAGGAATAAAGAAGCATGTTTATGCACGTCTTTGAGCCCTGACTTCCCTTCACGAGTTGTGCTTTGGGGTGAGAAGGAAGAAGTTGATGTTTTATCCAAAACCGGTCAAGTTATCTATTTCCTTCAAGTTTTTGCAACCATTTCCCAGATAATAAAACATGTATATTCCTTTATATGTTGAGACTAAACATGCAGAGACAAATTAAAATTTGCCTCCATATCAGGCAAGTTCTCTTCTCCTGCCATCAACAATGCCCATCTAAGCCACTGTTTTAAAGATGGTGGGGAAACAGTGGCTTTCACAAACCAAGGTCTGCTTCTGTGTATTTTAATAGACTAATTGTACGTTTTTGAGAATGTATCAATTTGTTGGAAGATGTAATTAAACACCAATTAAATACCCTCAAAAAACTACTGACTGCACCTTCAAGTACAATGCAAATCATTAAAGGACCCAGTCTTAATGAGGTTTTATCCAATATAACATCAGTGATATTCAGGAACGAAATATACAGAACACTTTTAAGGTTAACAGAGTAACCTGTTTTAAATCTAGATGCTGTTTTAGGCTGATTCAGTGATGTCAACTGTGGAATGGGAAAAACATTATTTCAACTAAATAAATAAATCACAAATCACATTGTTCAATCATACAAACACACACATACACATTCATCTTTTTAAAAAGTAGCCTAATGCGAAGCCTACAGCTTGAGTAAAACTGGATTCAGCACAAATTTTTCAATAACACATCGGCGAAGTTGTCCAGTCTTCCTTTATCCAATAACCCAAAATTAAATCAGTGCTCCCAAACTACAACCTGAAGACGCAATTAATATTTTTACCTTGTCAAGGCGAGATTGTTGCGATTCCTTTCTTTGTGGTATGAAGGAAAAGCACTCTCTCACCTACATCTACTGTAGTTTAGGATACATTATCTCAGCTCCTTACCAGTTTTAGGAGCCAGCAGCAAATAACCACAAACGTCTCTCCATTACCTCCCTGGTTTAGAATTGATTTTAAGATTTTACAAATCACTTTTGGTTCATCTGTGGGTCTGGTCCCACGCTACACAGCAAATAAACGGACGCCATGTGAGACACTTTGCACCTTAGATCCTCAGCTGGGGCCTTTCTGGCTTTTCTGAAATCAAGAGTTAAATCTAAAGGCCATCCTTTCCCCATCACGACCCCTTGGGTATTGCAGAATCACTTGAAAACGCTTTTAAAAACATGTTTTATAGATGTTTTCATGGGATGCTGTTTTTTTGCCCTTTTATTATTTTATTTGTTACTGTATTTTTGGTTCAGCTCATTTTTTCCTTACACTTGCTTTATTGGTCTTATTCTTTTGTTACTGTGCATTAAATATTTTGACATTTTGCATTTTTACTGCGATGTTTTCATCTGTCTCGATTGGCTTATTTTTCTATTTTCCTTGTTTTGTTTCTGGCACTAATCTCTGGCTTCATGTTTTAATATAACATTTTGGTTTTTGCTCATTTGTGATCTAAAGCTATTAAAGTTAGTATTGCTGCATTTTTATTATTGTCATTGTCATTTTAAAGTTTTGCTGCTTGCTTACATTTCCAAAAACACGTCTTTCCCTCTCAGTTTCAGCTCTAAGTCTCGACTAAAAGGACAATTTTTTTCCTCCTCTAAAATGGAGCTTTTCCAAAGCTGAAAATGCCTGCATGTGGTTTCAGTGTGTACGGGGTAAACAGAGCTTTTCCAAAATGATGATGTAAGCCAAGTCACTCAGGATCGGGGCCGTGTGCCACATTGTCAGTTAAGTAAAGAATACAACCTTTTATTGTTATTGTTCAGTTTAAATGTTAATTTAGTCAAATACACAGCAGAGAAGTTGCCATTAAACAGCAATTTTAGGTGATTCTGTCAAATATTGTTAGTTTCTTTAAAAAAAGAAAGAAAAAAAAGAAAAGGAAAGCACTGAGGAACATGCAGTGTTTACTGAAAATATATCAACATGAACAACAGTGCTGTGAATTTAGCTCAAATAAAACAGAGGGAACCATTAATGGGAGGAGAGAGTAGTAACAAGGCTAAGAAGACACATTTTTTCTTCAACTGTAGCTTTGTATACTTTAATTAAACTGTAACTGATATTTCAATTTAATATTATTAACTAAGATTTGGTGTTTATTTAGATTTACCAGTCCATCCACTCTTCAACTCTTATCAGTGGTCGTAAGGTCTCAGTAAGAACCGAAAGAGTAAGGTTGTGAATACAAGTGGCCGAAATGAGTTTCCCTCTGTAGGGTGGCTGGGCTCAGCCTTGGAGATACAGTGAGCAGCTTGGGCATCTGGAAGGATCTTATAGTAGAGCCGCTGCTCCTTTGTGTTGAAAGAAGCCAGCTGAAGTGGCTCAGGCATCTGGTATGGATGGCTCCTGGTCGCCTCCTCTTGGAGGTTCTCTGGCACACCCAACTGGGTGATGACCTGTGTGTAGACCGAGAACCCACTTGGGAGATTATACATGTTGTCTGGCCTGGAAATGCCTCAGGATTCTTCAGGAGGAAGAGGAAAGTGTTGCTGGAGGACATCTTGAATACTCTACTTACCCTGCTGCGACTGCAACCTGACTTTGGATGGTGTGTGGAGGTGATCCCAGTACTATTCCAAATCTACCTTAATTCATGCCTGGATTTTGAGTCTACTGCAAAAAAAAATTTCGGCACAAAAATTAAAGCTTAATAAAAAGAAATTAAAAGGTTTTTCACTCTCATATTCAACAGGGCACTCTCAAAAAATCCTAAATATATTTTTGCAGAGTTTCAGACATATGTCTGATCTTCTACATCAGAATCCCTCACGAAGGTGAGATCTGAAACATCATTTAACTTATTGAACTGCAGTCATGCACGGAGAACTACAAATCACAGCATTCTGCTAGAAAGCTTGATATGCAGGGCATCTCTGAAGAAGTGTTTTCTTGTGGCTTGTGGGCTTTGCAGCTGATGACACAGCTGCTGTAATTGGCTGATAGTCCTAAGTGAAAAGATCCTAACTTGACTGCAGCTCACTGCATGAATCAGAAATTAAAAGACAGTCCATGATGCTGTGAAACATAAGAAAGGTGAGCTGTTTCCAGATATTTATTGAAAGTCTGCTGTTCATATAGGTTTGCAGAGATGTGAGAACACACAGATGATGAACCCTTCACAAGAAAGCAGACAAAGCAGCCAAAAGTCCATCATCAACACAGGCTGTTTTCTTAGTTTGACAAGCAGAAATATACTGTAGCTGCCTGTTTATTTATTCATGTATTCGGTTGACAGCATTTTTGTGATGTTGCATTTCGAGATTATTGCATATTAAATATTTAAGTTGAGTGGCATGCCTCGCTGATGGTCTTATTCAAACTAGGGATTTATTTCTGGAATTAAAAAGAGGACTTGACCGTTTGCATATTGAACAAAACATGGAAATCTTGACCATTTTTTTATTATTTCAGAATGTTTTTAAATGTTCTTGTTGGTTAAAAATCAAAATAATTTAGTTTAAATTTGCAATAAATCTATAAACATCCTATTAACACAGTAACAGACTTCATGAATATAAGCCAACTTTGGTTCCTGAATTCTTTTCAGAAACATCTCCCTTTATGTATTTATTTTTGAAATTGATCACAGCCTGCAGGTCAGAAAACTTGCCTGTGCCTGAAAACACACAAAGCCTTTAAAAACTGCAAACCAAGGTCATCTTCTCAGGCGTGTCCAGAAAACCTTTAGCATCTACGTTCTCTTCAAAGTGATCGAGTTTTATCGAAAGGATAATAACTAGAGATGGGCGCCAGATCTCTGGCTACAAGGTTACCACTAGGGATTTTTCTGGCAACTAATTTGATCACTGTGGGCTATACTTTAAACAGACAACCAAAATTAATTTGTTCAAAATAAACTGATGTTAAATATGAAATTAAAACACAAAACAGCTAAAGATGTTCACATGTTTTTAAAATATAACAAATTAACATGTAAAAATAATAATAAACTGCGACTGAAAAGTGTAGCACATTGTGCTGCACATGATGAATGATGCACTACAGTTAATGACACCCAGCTCTATAAAAGTTATATAAAAGCTAAATGATAACAATACAATAAATCATCCATCCTTCTGGTTTCTTTTGCCCACCGAAGGCCTAAGCAGGAACCCCAGACATTCCTCTCCCCTGCCAGCTCATCCCGGGGAACACTGCAGCGTTGCAGGGCCAGCCGAGATATAACATCTGCAGCATGACCTGGTCTACCACGGGCAGTGTTGGGAAGGTTACTTTTAAAATGTATTCCATTACAGAATACAGAATACATGCCCCAAAATGTATTCTGTAATGTATTCCGTTACGTTACTCAATGAGAGTAACGTATTCTGAATACTTTGGATTACTTAATATATTATCATGCTGTTTACAACTACGTGAATGTGATTTATTACTGTTACTGAAGGTCCGCGGCTCCGAATCGTAGTAAAGGGACCTCTGGCTAATACGTAGGGTTCTGTGTCGGGCTCGTAGCCGAAAACTAGCCTTACTTTGTTGTTTGGGTCAACTTTGCTAGCGAGAGACAGAGAGAGGCGTTGAAAGGCTGCTCCAACTGAACTTATTGTTTTTGGAGGAAAACACGAACACGGTGTACAGTCGAGTCTTAATAGCTTACTTACAACTGGGCTCGTCAGGCACTCTTCTTGGCTGCAGTGGTTATTATTATATTTACATGCTTCCAGCTCCCGTTTTTGCTCGATGACAGCTTGTACTCGTACCCTCCCTCGCTCACAGACACATAACGTGTATGGCAGTCCATTCTCCCTGCAGCACGGACTACACTGCCTATGATGCTACATTCTTTAGAGCTATACCGGTAGCATTCTACCTATTAGCTTAGCACAACAACAACAAAAAGGCCTCTCTCACCCAGGAAACATGCAGAGAGAGAGCGTCACCCTGTAACCGTGGCAACTGCAACGCTGTCACCTGGAACAACAGAACGTAGCTGTCAAACAAAACCCAAACAGGCCTGACCCGCCACAATATGAAACAGGGAAGTACCGCCGTGTAATCCATTTATTTCAACAAAGTAACTGTATTCTAAATACCACCTTTTTAAACGGTAACTGTAACGGAATACAGTTACTCATATTTTGTATTTTAAATACGTAACGGCGGTACATGTATTCCGTTACTCCCCAACACTGACCACGGGCCTCCTCCCTATAGGACGTACCCAGAACACCTCAGGAGGTGACCACATCAGCTGCCTCCTTTCGATGTGTAGGAGTAGCGTCTCTACTCTGAGCCCCTCATCACCCTACGCTGAGGGAAAGTCCATCTAACCTTCGGAAGATGCCCATTTGCGCCCTTTAAATCTCATATCTCATTCTGCTGCCTTCAGAATAATTAACAGTAATAGGCCTGATAAACAGATCAGGCCTAGATTACCAGAATTATGATGTCTTTCTACAACAGTGTCAGGGCTGCAGCTCCATCTGGTGGAAGGACACAACAATTTCCCCGTATTGTGTATCAAATACAATGACTGTAAACCACCTTGTAGGTCTGGTGCCGACTAGTGACATTATCCACAATTAGTCAATCACACATCCCTAGCTACAACCAAGCAGTTTTTGGTTGAAGAGTTAGATTCATGTGAGGTACGGAGTGAGGGTCGCAGCTTGCTCGTCCAATATTTCTGGTGTTCCCTGGGCTGTGCACCATATACCATACAACTGCCAGGGTGAGAGTGTTGAGAGATCTAAAAACAGCAGCTAGAAGTGAACGAGAAGCCGATCTTCAACAAGAAATTGGCCCAATTTAAATTAAGTAAGCTTTTTACGAGCCGATTTTTCAGAACTTTTTGATTTGCACCTCGTGTGTCTTTCCAGTCTCAAGCTGGTTATGTTATCTATTGGTAAATAAAGAAAACATATCCCAGCTGCTTGTTTGTGTTTGAAATCTATTCAAACATGTCCTTCTGTCAATATTGTGTTCTGTTGGTGATGGACACCTGCCTGCTGATTATTAACTGTCATTCAGGCGGCGATATTTACAGCCCAGCATCGGCATCCCACACATAGACTCCAGTATATTAAAGAACTCTGTCGTAGTGCAGCCCTCTGACTGATTGACTGCACACTCCAGCCTTGCCTCTTAACACTTGATTCAGTCCATCATCTTAAACCCGGAGTGTTCAAAATGTATTCTTTTTTTTTTTTTTGCCAACAGCTGCGAGATCATTTAATTTGTTTCCTATGCAAATCGAGTCATGTGTGGGATACCACCTCAAATCTGAAACATTTGACGGACGGGTGGATGCACAATTACTTCACCCTCACTGGCAGAGGAATAAAAAAACTCTTAAGCTTGCAGTTAATGCACACACACACACACACACACACTACCCACAGACTCAGAGCAGCTGTCTGAGGCAGGCAGGGTCAAACGGTGGTTAATTAGTCCCGTCACCTGCTCAGGTCATCACACCTTCAGCTCGGCTCGACTGAATAATAATCCTGCAATATTAACACTGTCACATTGGCTGGGGTGCTGGAGTGAACCTGTTGTTGATATAATACATTACATCCTGCTGTCTCGCCTTCCTGACACAACACACACACACGCACACTTTCCCTATCTCTCCTGTGCTTCCCCAGCTGACTGAAGGGCCACCAGAAACTGTCACTTAGCACTAATGACTGCAACAATGGTGTGTGTGACAGGTCTCCTCTCCGTCTCTATCCTTGCAGCGGCATCACATGCGATTCCGTAATGTCTCGCTTCCTATCTGTTGCTGCTCTCTGTAAATTATATCAAATGTGTACCACTGTCGCGGTGGTCTGTCAAACTGCGAACCGGTTTTGAAATCTACTCTCTGAAATGTGTCTCATTAGCCCGATCTGTCTACATATTCGGCAATGGGAGTTAATGATGTATTGAGACTATTCTCTGGGTGGGAAACAGTAGGTTTCGGCATCAAAGCGTGCGCCAGGAGGCTGTTTAGTGTTTGTTTCTCCGGGAGAGTCACTCTGCATGGAAAACAGACAGGTGCTTCACGGACACGGGGGGAAGTGGGAATGATTTCCCATCTGTCTGCTCCATAGAGATTTAAGAGGGCCATCTTATATGAGGTGGAGCGCATCTCCTTGCAGTGTGAATGGGGCAGAAAACCTGCCTTCCGCTCCTCAAAGTCCAACTTGGAATTCTGGTTTCAAATAATCTGTGACTGCCGGTATTTCCAGGTCCGTCTGATATCCTTATTACTGACGTCCATTTATGCTTACAAATAAAGGGGAGGAAAGCTTCTTATGTTAATATGCATTTTTGATGCAGATAAATACAATAAATTTAGTCTAAGATACTTAATGTGCTTCCTCGCAAGCAAGTGTATGCACACACATGTGGGGGATAGAGTGCTGGATGAACGCCAGCCAAGCCTCATTAGCTCCGAGCTGCCTCTCTGGAAAGACAGGCACAGCGAGAAAGGAGAGGGGGGAGGCACAGGGGGGGTTAGATAAGAAGAGCAGCGTTGAAAGAGAGTGAGAGGAGGCAGAAGGAGAGGAAAATCAGGTTTACTGAGCCCAGCACGGTGACCTGTTGGATTAAGACTATTAGAAACCCATCTGGGGCTGCTTGACCACTTCACTGTCAGATCCTCCCCCAGCAGCCGCTCACCTGACCCCTACTGACACAATGCACCCCCGGGACACTCACAATAACACACACACACACACTGAAATGCTCATGTCACTCCTGAAATGCCGCATGTTATTATATCTGACAGATGGAGAGATGACCCCTAAGTCAAATATAGCTCAAATTTAGGGATTGTTTCGTACCGGGGTACAAATTTCATTTGGGCACGTGGACTATAAAACTGTGTTAGCTAGTCACCGTGGATGTTCTGGGTGACCCAGTTACTACTTGACCAAACAAGGGAAGAAAAAAATGAGCTGACTGCTTTATGAAGGTAGGAAAACTGTGCAGTTAAAATTGAGCGCTGGGGTCTAATGAATGAGGTTAAACATTTCAGATTTTAAAAGAACGCGTTTCATTTCACAGACTTGAGTTGGGAATGCTATCGCACACACAATGACAGGTTACTGTGGCTAATGTTAGCATTGCTAGCACCATCACCCTCCCTTTCTTGCAGGTTAACTTGTCCGCACCTGTGCAGGCAGAATAAAGGTTGCTTTGATTGAGTAGTGATGTGGCAGTTTACTGCATACACACAGTTGACAGTGCTGTTATCCATTGTTTTGATTTTTTCCACCTTAAAAATGAAGTTCTGGCCGTTCCTTGCCCAGACTGTGTTGTAATTATTAGATAAAGTTTTCATTAATTCACAGAAAATTTTGGGTTTTAAAAACAACAACAAGAAGAAAACACAGAAATTTCTTTAGCAAATAGATACTTTTCTGTCGTTTAATTGTTTATCTATTAATTAATGGGAGGTGGGGGTCTTTATCAATAAGAAAACTTGTGAAAATAGAGTTAAAAGTTCCAAATGTATGCGCACCTTCACATTTTATAAAGCCATCTAGTGAACTTATGTTTCTCACCCCTGGCTTAAGGCTACTGAAGATCAAGTTAGTTAAACTGTCAGCTTGTGTGCAAGCAGTATTGAGTTTAACTGGAGAAAGAGGTGTCACCTCAGGGAGAAAAGCACATCGGTGTCATCAATTAGTTCCATGGATTAACGAGTTCAGTCCCAGACGAGTAAACCTGCTACAAAGCCCGGCTTTTTCTGACAGGTTAAACTGTGAAATTCGCTTTTGTGAACAATACCAAACCTGACATTCACAGATGACCTTTTCAACTTAGTCAGACTTAATTTTCCGAACTATGTAAAACTTCATTACTAGACGTGTGTCATCATCCAGTTGTGCAGAATACTTGTCTAAACTGCTGCAAGTTGGTTTTCAAATGTATTCAGTTTTCTGGGCCTCCTCTTCCTGCTTGTATAAAGTAGGTGTTCCACTTACTTAGACAGGTGCTTGTAATAATGAATCAGACACTGTGCTTGATTTATCTGCGTAGGATAAAGTTCTGCAATACAGAAATGTAGTTGAACTATCTCAGTTTAAATGACTGCTAAAAGGAGACCAAAATCAAAACATATAAGCGATTAGCTATTACTTATAATCAGAGTTTGGTTAATAATTAGCTTTACTAGGGACACCAACAGCCCTCAGCCTAAGGGCATCATTTGTTAGGAGATGCTTGCTAATACTCAGGTGGTGCCAAGCAAGCTAATGACAAGCAAACATCTCTTCTTAATCAAAGAAGCAGTGGATCTAATGTGGTTTGTTGACATAAAGGAATTGGGTGGGAAATGAGTGCTTTTAATACACTATTGTCCTTTTAGCAACAAAACTAAGTATTTTGCTATTGTATGACTTTATTTTATATGTGTATTTTATTGTATTATGTGTTTATATAACTCAAAATCACAACAACCGTCACTTTGATGTGCTTAATATGTAAGACTAGGGATGGGTACCGGTATCCGGTGCCATCTGACATAAACGGTAGTAACCAGACCGAAAAGCAGCGCACATTTCGGTGCTTTTTTTTCCTGAGATGTCACACACTTTGGATTCCAGCCAATCATTTTACATTTGCAAGCGTAGTGGGCGGGGCCAGGTACGTACTTTCTTTTAGAGCAGAGCTACAGATTAAAAATGCCCAAGGCGAAGTGGTCAAAAGTCTGGCTGTATTTCACAGCAAATATGCAAACTCAGCAGCTGCAACAAGTGCTTTAAGCTGATACTGTGATACTGTCAAAGGAGGTAACACCTCAAATCTGATGAAACACCTGGCGACGCATAGCATTTTTTTTAAAAGCCGAGAAATGCGCCGTATTTGATAGCTTGCTGCGAGACCTCACACCGAGCACATCTACTGAGGGTGTGGTGCCTGTTATCGGACCCGGAGTTTGCAACATCCCCCAAAAACCCGAAGAGGAGAGTCCTGGCCCCTAGCCCTGCCAGTGTAGCAGAAATGATGAGGATGATGATGCAGCAGCAGCCGTTCTTCTCTGCGTGAGTAGCTTAATGTTGTCCGTGTGTAATTTACGGGCTAACCACATTATTACATTAATGCACGTAAGGTGAACTAGCAAACACCGTCGTAGTTACATGCGGCTGTCTTCTTGTTTGATGGCAGATACTCCCTTCACCCTGGCCAAAAAGGCTAAAATGACCAAAGAAAAAGTGGGAAACAGTTAAACATGAGAGGTTTTTGGACAAAGTTTGTGTTCTTCATTATTTAAGCACCGGCACCGTTTCAAAAGTACCGGTTTGGTACTGGTATCGGATACAACCTAAAAGATACCCATCCCTCTGTAAGACCATACAATTAGAGAGAGAAAACCCCAACAATCAACACCGGCCAAGCACGTGGTGACAGTGGGAAGGAAAAACTTCCTTTTAGCAGGAAAAACTCTTCCAGCAGAACCAGTCTCAGGGATGGTCAGCCATCTGCCATGACCGTTTGGGTTGAAGGATGGGAGACAAGACGAAAGATACAGTGGAACAAAGCCAGATACTGATGATTAAAGTGGATTATAAACACAAAGTCAAAGTTCACCACATTTTATACCTAATAAATCTTATTTGTTAATTAAAGCTGTATAAAAAAATTATAATGCCTATTGAATGTGCCTTTAAAACACTGTAAACACGTCCTTACAGGAAAGTGTTAAAAAGACTGAAACGTTCCCCACAGGTTTCTGTTCTGTCTTTGTTTTGTAAGTGCAATAATTTCAATATGGACCCACAGTTCCTCACCATCCTCTGTGTTTATCTCTCTCTTTCCTCTCACTCTCATCTCATTAGCCTATTTTGCTTTGCTGAAGGGTACCAGTCCCTTCTGGGAAACTTTTGTGGGTGGTTTCTTTGGTTTGAGTTCATCTTAGGCGGCTGAAAAATAATACTGCTGGCTTCACTTTCGGAGCGGGCAAGAGCCTCGCTACATGAGATTATGAGCTGTGAGGCTCAACGCAGACAGACGAGCTCCCAGCTGAATCACTCCACATCAAACCCTTCAATCACCCACCATTTACTGGGCTAAGCACAGTTGAGAGGGCTCCCCGTTGCTCCGTACACACACTTGTGTACACACAAACCTGCTGCACAAATGCTCACACAAAAGAGAATAATTGGTTTTGAAAAATGCTCTTGTACGCATGGACATGCACAGGCCAGCAAATGCATGCACACACACACACACACAATTAGATCACACATGCGAACACATACTAATGAGCAGCCATTTAAATATGCAGCGTGTCTTTGAAACGAGTTAAATGCAAAAGAGAAATATTTATTAGGTTGATATCACTGTTTCTGTGCAAAAGTGCGGTCTGTGCAGGGGAGAGTGCAATGTGCGGATGAGCGCATGTCCCGACGGTGGCACCACAGGGACAAAGTGATTAGTGATATCCATCCGGCAAATCATGCACAAGCACATCATTACCATGCTTCCCTCTACCCTTTTCCTCTCCCTCCTCTCCTCTCATCTCGGTCTCTCTCTGGGGTGCGTTCACTCCCTGCGCTCCTTAAGTGTTTTAACGTGTTAATAATCATTAGGCACTGTTCAGTCAAGTGGGAGAGGTGGTGATAGGATGGATCGGGGAGGAGGAGGGGTGGGGGTGTAATGATTGCCTGACCTCTGACCTGCACCCCTCGACCCCCACCCCCTCCCGCTCCCCACCTCTCCCCGCTCTGTGTTGTGCTGCTGGCCTCTCTCATCTCGGGGGTCCATCAGGGACCTATTAAGGGCTGTCTCACACTCCGCCACCTCACTTAACTCTGCCTTGTCAATATGCTACAGCATGTGTGTGAGGGACAGAGAGACATAGAGTTTGTGTTTATATTCACCTCCCTGTCTAGGAAGCCAGTTTCTTTCCTCCCCGTTTCCCCCCTCCCTCCCCCCTTTTTCTGTCGATCACTTATTTTCTGCCACGTTTTTTTTTCCCCTTTCTATTTTTTAACCCCTCTCACTTTCTCTCTCACTTTTTCTATTTCTCTGTGACTCTCCCTCTCTCTTTCTCTCCTCCCTCCCTCCGTCCCCCTTGCTGCGTCTGTCTTTGGAGATGCTAATTCCCGGTCCGGGGAGACTAGATGAAACAGAGCTGAGTTTCTCTCATTAGCTGACACAGATGCCGAGGCGTGTGGACCTGAATAACAACACCCTGGCAGGCTGCTGCCTCCCCTTCCCTTCCACATGCTCTGTTGACGATCTCACATTCCAGCCATATTCCCCACAAAGCTCAGAGTGTGAGTGTGAGTGTGCGCGTGCGTGTATCAGTCTGTTTGCTTATCTGTATTGCAAGTTTTCTTGAAATATTGCGTGTGCTGCAATGCCATTTTTTAAAAGATCTGGGGGATTTCTTCAGGGAGTCTGGCTAATTTTTAAAACACCTTGAGTGAGCTATGTAACTTCAACAAGAATTTTTTTTTTCAAGTTTTGAGACATCAGTAACATTACAACAAACAATCAAGACCATCGTAAGTGAAAAAGTTGGCAGCCTTCATGCAATACTTCACAGCGGTTGCATAGCCAGGACTGGAGTTCAGGACAGGCCGATTATTTCAGAGTGTAACAAAAAGAAAAGTTGTTTTTTTCTGACTGTGATTGCTACAACACCTATGGATAGTAAGAAAAACTGCACATACACACACAAACAGAGTAGTTTGCACTGCTTGTGCAGGTAAAATTAATCTCATTTGCACGTCAGCTCTCACATTCACAGTTTTCCGCTCTTTTCCGGACCTTCAGAATCCTTTCAGCTTTGTCACCTTTCACGACAGCCTGTTGTATTCTTGTCTTGGTGAGAACTCTAAATGCTTCTAAAATCTTATCAATCCTGGGACCAGCTGCAGCCCTCAGCTTCAGTTCACCAGCGCAGTAGCATTTGCAGGTGGCAGTGACCCTTCGTCCTCATCAGCCAAAGCACCTGAACCAAGAACAACAACCACAACACTAAAGTGCTTTGACTGACTCACGGTGTGTGACAGATCAGGTCAGGTCATATTTCTGTGAAACTGGGTTAATTGTTCTTCAGAGCAAAGTTGAAACAAGAGTAAGGGACCAAACACTATATTTTTAGCTTTACAAACGGCCTCAGTGGCTGGAGGATCTCCCCGCTTCTTTATGCAGGAACAACGATCTTTCTCTCCTGCACCTTGAGTGATGCAAGTATATGGTATTGTCCCATACACTGCAGTCATATTTATTTAACTTAGTCTTACTTAATATTTTCTCCTGGTTTTTCACCCCCAGGTACATTGACTCCATCCCCTTGTAGTTTAAGAAACACTGTGGTTTAGATGGAAGAGATGTTGCAGCACCAGAAACAATGCAACATTAACTTAAAAGCGACATTTTCTTTTATTTTCTTCTTGCTTCATTATTCATCCACGCTCGGTGTAACCACGTGGAGACAAAATGAAGACGCTGAAACAGGAAGGTAAAATGCCACATTGTATGTACGAGAAACTGAGATACAACTCCACTTTTCCTGTCTAAGCCACAAGAAGAGTAATAGTAGGTGTGTGGCCGACCATAGCTGCTGGTATTATCAACCTTTTGGACATGAAACACACGACACACCAAACAAAAAGCTTTCATAACACCATCATCTATGCTAAAGACTGGGTCTTTAGGATGCTTCACAAAGTTTGGTGCACTGTTGCATGACTACAGCGAGCAGGCTGCAAAACAGTGACATGAAATTCCAAATTTATCGTCTCTGAACCTGTTGTGTAACGTTATACACAATGAAAGCATTGTGTTTTTGCAGAAAATTCCTGCTCAACGGACACACTGTGAAAAAAATTTAAGTCGACATCAAACAATGAGTCCTGATGTTTCTAAAGAAGAAAAGGAAGAAACGGAGATTCTGGGTTCATCCGATTCTCAGGAGAAGGCAGCAGCAGGGCGAAGTTCACGGTTTGATCCAGGACTTGAAGCTGTGTGATGGCTGCTTTTGTGCATATTTCAGGATGTCAGTGGGGCAGTTTGAACTCTTGTTGGCAGAGTTTGGACCACATCAGAGAAATCATTTCAGAGAGCGGACTGACCCAAAGCAGCGTCTAGCTGTGTTAAACAGCAACATATCACTGTATATCCAGTACGTTTTAGCTACGAGCACACACACTTGGAGTGATCAGACTGAAAAAATCGGAAAGATCAAGCTTGGTTCGGAAAGAAAAATGGTGCAGAGTTGTCCTGCAAAATTACACAGTTGGTTTCCATTAAGAGCACTTAATGCATATTTTTAACACACAAAATATTTGCACAGATTTTACGTGTCCGGTGTGTAAAGGTCTTTAGTATCTGTTACTAATAAAAACTCCACTAACCTTAAGATGAGAAAATTTGGCGTTTGGCACTTACCCTCAGGGAGTCTTTTGAAGTCTTTGGTCCAAACTTCAGTTTTTCAGTCAAATTTCAGTCCAGTTTATATAGTCTAATAATTATATAGATATAATTTAATTTTCATTACTGTTACTTTATCAGCACATAGTGTATGGAGGCTTTTTAATGTAATGTTGAGTTATTAAGTACAGATGTGCGCTACAGTACCATGTGGTTGAAGTTGCCTCATGACAGCTTGTCTAAACTGTTAAATCACTTTAAATGAAATTTTAACAAGGCATTTTGAACAAACTCCACATAAATATGAATATATTTTAGTAATTAATTTTTAAGTAATCTCGGAATGAGCTTCAGCAGTGGGAGTCTACAAAACCTGAAAGCTGCTTAACAAAGTCAGAGCCAGTCATTAGTTGGGAGATTGCTCTGAACTAAAAAAACAAAAACAAGCCTTTCAGAAAATACTTGAAAACATGACAATGTTGAAGAATGAACACGGAACAGAGCAGAAACATTCGACATGTACTCCACGTAGAAGCCGAACAAAAACACACGAGCTCTGCGACAGGCAGTAATCCGGCGTTAAACCAGATCCACATGTTAGTCAGATGATACTTTCGGGCATTTCTGCGCTTCCCCGAGAGCCAGACATGACCTCACCGGCCAACGTATGTCATCATCACCGTCATGTCCTACCTGATCTCCACTTCTGATAGTCACCTCCCCGCATAGATCTGCCCTCTCACGCACATGCGGCCGTACATAATTCAACATTCATTTATTGAGGCCCGGCTCCTACCTTCTTGCATAATGAATCAAAGAATATTCTGGGTTTAGCTGCAAATTTGACTATTTTCCTACCCACTCACACACTGCTGCTCCTACACACACACACACACACACAGGACTCTTTAACTGAGAGATTGGTCTGAAGTGACAGTAATGTAATATTAATAGCCGGGGGGATGACAGTCTGTCCCCATTGTGTTGATACCCGCAGGCTTGACAGAGCTTTGGTCACACATCCCACTGCTGTACATCTGCTAACACTGGTACAATAAGTCCTCTCTGTCTCTTTCAATCTTCTCTCACTGCCTCTGTTGTTTTGCTTGCAGACTTGAAGATTCAGGGTCTTCTCTGCCCAAGATGTAAGAGCTCAGAAGGAACTTAGCCTGCAAATAGCAAAACACACGTGTTATGATAATTAAAATAAAGTATCTGTTGTTCCAATAACAGTTCAGTAATGTCAGATACAGTCATCTTGTTTAATAAAAAGCCTGAAATTGTTTTTTTTTTTAAGTCTCTGTGATCATAGCACTAACACAACAATATTTTCTATCAAACAACTATTAAAACACTCAGCTAACACACACTGGTGATGACTAAGTGGGGAGGGGGTATGTTTCTGCCACAGACTGTATTAAAAAGATGGCCTGTGAGTATGTGAAGTAAAGCAAATTAAAAGTGGTTTAACCCTGCATTCTTTCAAACAGCCAGCAGGGGGAAATGCCTCGGGTTTTAAATGTAAAACACCTCCAGGTGTGCTGTCATGGGCCTCTCGGGGGTCGGCAGCAGGGTCTGATTGCTGGTAAATAAAGATGGCTTAGGGCGTGGCTGTTTTGTGATTAACAAGTTGCTTCCATTTGAGCATCCAGTGCTTCAGATTTCCTCTTCATTTTATTCAAAATTGTTCTAAAGCATATGCTGTTCAGTTTTCTTTTCTTTAGCCAAAACATCACATTTCATATCGAAGTGAATAACAGGTTCACGTTGTTTACTAAGCTAGCTAGTACTAGCTTTATGGGCTCCAGGCTCTCGTGCAAATATGTAAAAGTCTGGTTTAAAAAAGGGATGCATGCAAGATAGCAACAGCTGAAATCCTCGAGCCTTTGAGACCTCACATTAACAGTTAATGTTTCTGTACGTGCATGTTAATTAGATGGAATATTTAAAATTGGCATTTGAGGTCACTTTTGCAATTATTTACCTCAAGGTTAATTTTAGAAACTCAAACAGAATAAGTCCGAATGCTTTAGGTCAGAGTTTACTTATCATATAAAAATACACATGGTTACAAATTTTATGGCGTCTGAATGAGAAGAAAAACACTTTATAGAAATGAAATCATTTTAATTTAAACAAAGCTTCATTCAATATTTTTTTCATGCCATCAACATCATCTCCCCGCAGCTATGATGTGATAATACACAATTTCATGTAACTGTCACGTCAATCAGCTGTATTAAGCTTATGGAAACATAATACGGGGATGTAAATTTGAGCCACCGCTTAACACTGTTAGTGTCCTCAGCTGCCCGAACACCTGCAGCTTAAATCTGCGTATGATACGAAGTTCATGTTGCATGTTTAAAAAGCTCTCATCATTGCTCTCTCTCATTGTTGCTCAGATACTTTGAACGGAGCATTTTCTGCCAAATCAAACTGGAAAAAACATTTGCTATAAATGTCACTTTCTTGATGTAAGTGTCCAGGGCCATTTCTGGACACTTTGGCGCCCTAGGCGAGACATCCACTGGCGCCTGAGGGGTCTGAATTTTTCACTAGAATGATTTATTTGTAACAAAGTCGTCCGAATTCAAATGTAACTTTATACAACTTCTGTCATACCATCAACATCGCCCGTCAGCGTCTTTACGCAAACATTCATATCACTGTGCTGGTTACAGGTGATTGTGATTCTTTCACACTGCAGTGTCTTGTTTATCTAACGAGGGGCTGAGCCACATATAAATGACAGGACCTGTTCTATAAAACAAGACCCAATTTAATTCATATTTTACATCATTATGGAGACTATTGAGCGCCATTTAGGCTGACACTAATAAAAGTTTTACATCTGCAGTAATAAGCATTCAGAAAATACGTGAATTGTTTTCTATATTATCATCAGGATTTTATAAAATCAGTGTACATGTATATCTTTAGCTTTTTGAACAAAATGTTCCCTCTACGCTGCTCAAACTTGAGTTTTGTGAAAAACCATCATTCATCACAAAAACATATCAAATTATCAACATTCTTGAAAGCATTTGCTAATGTATAAGCTCATATATACTTTACAAGCTCAATCTATGGTGTCATTCTGTCACTAATGCCTGCCTCGCTTCCTAATATTTCCACCTTTATCTTTTTGGCAAACCCATCAGTGTGCTTTATTTTGTAGGCACATTAGCATTTTGGGGATGTAGAAATTTAATTGACTTTATTATACTTTGATTAGTCTGTGAAATATGTCATTAAAAGGAAAAAAGTGTACAGGGATGTGGTTTGACTTGAACACGGTAATGAAGTGAAAGCTGTTCTCAGATTTCCTGGCCTTCAGTTATTCAGCGCACAGCCCTGACGTGCGCAGCCATGGCGCTCTGGCCTGAAGGATAAAGGCCCCTTTCCTTCAGAGAGAGGGGGGAAAAAAGGAGGGAAGACAGCGCCGCTTTGACTTAGCAGTTTTGTGCCCAGGACCAAAGAGAGACAGAAGAGACGGGGAGAAAGATCGGGTCTGTCTGCCTTCAATCACACGAGTCCAAGTCAAAATCCCCATCTGAGACACAGATGCAGACGAGCGGAGATGGAGAGAAGGGGGGAGGAGAGGGAAGAGTGGGGGGGAGAGAGGACGAGGAGGAGCAGCAGGGGAAGTCATTATCACTTCCTAACCTCACTCGCAGTCTAATGTATTCAAGGGGAAAGAGTTAGATTTGTTCCCTTTGGCAGCCGACCGTAAACAAATCGATTCGAATGGGAGAGATATAAAGAGCTGTTTATAGTGCCACCGCATCTGCGAACGTGTGTGCGCTCGTGTATTGTCACTGTGCTTTAGTGTGACACAGTATGGAAATGCCATTATGCACGCTCACTGTTCGGCTTTAGCTTCTGCTGCAGCTTTCAACTGTACGTCTCATGAAGAATAACCGCGAACCAGCCAGTGTGTGCGTGTGCACAAACTCGTGCACGGTCCCACGTGGCTTTTTTCCCCCCCTCTCCTTCTTCTTCTGTGCTTTATATTTTTTGGGTTTTGTTTTTCTACACCGTCATTGGTGGTCCGCTGTCGGCCGCGGCCTCTTGTTTGAGCTGCAGTTAGCCGGCGTCTGGTTTAATCGAAAGTTCGAAGAGTCCCAGCGCTGCTCCTGGATCCGGACTGAGGGGGATTATTGT